>NW_028270151.1:74916658-75223496 GCF_037043375.1 Chiloscyllium plagiosum
CATTTGTTTATGGTCTCCATAAATCTCAATGGGCCAGTTTGCTTCTTCAGCTCTTCAATGAGTGCAGGTCATTGACTGATCATCAATGGCTTAATTGCCTCTGATTTCCTAATCTATACAGGTTTTTACTTGCAGTTTCTAACTATGCATGAGGCACTGGTCTGGCTTTGCAAAATGTTAGCTGCACAAGGTCCTTTATCTTACTTATAAATGTACAAATTAGGAGTAGGCCAATTGCCCCCTCAAGCCTTTTCTGCAATGAATAAGATCAGGATTGTGGCCTCAACTCTACTTTTGATATCTACTCCTGATGGCCTTTGACTTCCCTGTTAGTCAAGGATCTATCCAAATCTACCTTCAAAATATTTATTTCTATCCTCTCTAGAAGACAATCCCACAGATTCATGTGTCCTAATCTCATTCTTAAATGGGATATCCTTTATTGATAAACTGTACTTTTTGGTTCTAGTTTCTTGCACAAGGAGAAATATCCATGCAGCATTCAGCCTGTCAAGTTCTCTCAGGATCTGACATGTTTTTATTTGATCATCTCCCAGACATTAACCTCCAATGAATACAAGCCCAATCTGTCCAACCCTTCTAAGCCAGTAATCTGTTGAGTGAATTTCCTCTGAACTACTTCAAATACAATTACATCCGTTCTTAAATAAGGTGATCAAAACTGTACTCTAGAAGTAGCCTCACAACTGCCCTGTCCAACAGTAGCAAGATTTCTCTTCTTTTATTTTCCATTCCTTTTGCAATAGACAATAAGATTCAATTTTCTTCCCTAATCACTGTTGTACCTGTACAGTAACCTTTTGTGATTTATGTACAAGAACACCAGTTCCCTCTACAATACAGTGTTCTCTGTCCTCTTTAATAATATTCTGAATTTTCTTTATGGACAAGTTCACAGTACCCCACGATGTAGTCCATCTGACATTTCTTTTTTGCCTGTTCAGTTAACTGATCTGTATTCTTTCATGGTCTCTTTACATCCTCTACATAATTTATTTTTGTACCGTCAGCAAACTTAACAACCATACTCTCAGTCCTTCATCCAATTCAGTGACACGTAGTGTGTAGTATTGCAGCTCCAGCACTGCTCCCTGTGCCACTCCACGACTTACATTGTGCCAAACCAAAAACTGACCTATTAAGCCAACTACTCAATCATGTTACCAAACTACTATGCTCCCCTTACACTATGAGCTCTTATTTTGTGAACTAACCTTTGATGTAGCACCTTGTCAAATGACATCTGGAAGTCCAAGTAGACATATACTGGTTTCATTTTATCCACATTGTTTGTTACTTCCTCAAATAACTTATAAATTGGTGAACCTTTCATATAACCGCCCCGACTCTACCTGATTGCATTCAGGTTTTCTATGTGACCTGTAAAGTCTCCAAGGCTTCAGCCTTGTTGTGCCTAATGTTATCATTCAGTGTTTATTGTTCAAAGGCTACTTTTGGGCTCCTACTGTAAATAAGATGGCCCAGTTTAACCACATCTTCTTAAATCAATTCCTCCCCCTCAAGGAAGTCTCACCCCTGCAGTTTAAGATATATCATCATATTCCAGGTTAACACTGACTTGATCTAACATTGGAAGATTGTGACTGGAATAACTGGTTAATTTCACAATAGTTTTGCAAATGGACATGTGACTCCAAGACTCTTGTTCTCTCCTTCCAAAATAACAGACTAATGTGTTCACAGCAACAATGAAAGTAAGTTATGCATCTTTGAATTTTGTTCCCTCCATGGGTGCTGGAATTGTAGTTTCAGCCCTTTTACTCTCACCTTCCATCTGCTGTTTTCCTTTCTCTCGGAATGAGGTCCACCCCTTGATGTTGTTCCTGGAAACTTCTGTTTCCATGTTGATTGTATGTACAGTTGAGGGTTTCCAATTTTCTGAACCAGCTTTAGAGTCACCAAAAATGTGACCTGGTGCACTGCAGCCTGAAGGATCACAGTTTCCTTTACTCCATGTTGTCTGCTGACAAAGTTTGATTGCAAACGTGGAGAATTGGTGACTGTCACAGTAATTGTGGTATCTATATTTTTTTAAGCAGAAAGCAAAGCTGTCTGTCATGGCTTCACTGAAATCAATGGATCTCCTCTGGCTGTCGGCTCAGGGAAAAAAATTAACTTGCAATTTGTAATTATCCCTTTCGGCAATTCCATGGCTGCAGTCTCATAACAGACCCCCTTTCACATCAGCTTATTCCCTTTACTTAAAAGCTTGGCTGGATTTTAAGTGTGTTTTAATGTTGCTACAATAATGTACCTGCGATCACTTTCTAAGTCTGCAGATCCACAAAGGACTGCAACTCACTTAAGTTATCGTAAACCCCAGTATAAAAAAATGTTGACATTTCAGAATATAATGGTTTACACCCAAGGGTCTTAAAAAATGTAGTTGAGCAAATTGCAGATTATTTTGCCATAATCTTCCAAAGCTCAGTAATTGTTCCTTTGAACTTGAAAATTACAAATGTAACTCCATTATATAAGCAAGGTGAGGGAGAGAAACCAGGAAGTTATGAAACTGTTAGTCAAACGTCTGTTGTGGAGAAGTCCTTAAAATGTATAATTAAGGACTGAGCGACTAAGTGACTGAGCACTTAGAGAAATCTAACCTAATTAAAGAGGGAGTTAACCTGGATTTGTGAATGG
The DNA here is from genome assembly GCF_037043375.1 of Chiloscyllium plagiosum. NCBI lineage: Eukaryota > Metazoa > Chordata > Chondrichthyes > Orectolobiformes > Hemiscylliidae > Chiloscyllium > Chiloscyllium plagiosum. The sequence continues at coordinate 74,919,344 of NW_028270151.1, forward strand.
TAGGTCATGTCTAACAAACCAACCGAGTGTTTTGATAAAGTAGAGAAAGCAAGTTAATATCTTTGGATGTAGTTTATATGGACTTTCAGAGGGCATTTATGAGGGTTCCACATAAAATAATTGTTGTTGATATTAATTAGTTCACAGTAATTAGGAATTAAGTTATTGATCTGGTTAAGACTCTGTTATGGCAGTTTACGGCAGCCATTAGGAAGAATATATAATTATTCAAATTGGGAAAAAAGTAATTCCTTGTTTCACAGATGGATATGTACTGGACTCTCTCTCATTCATTCCAATTATTAATAACTTTATTAATAACAAATAGAGCCATACAGTACAGACCCATTGTTCGGTCTTTGCTACTCCTGAAAGCGAAATGTGTGGCACGAGAAAAGCACAGCAGGTTAGGCAGCATCTAAGGAACAGGAGAATCAACATTTTGGGTATAAACCCTTCATCAGGACATTCCTGATGAAAGGCTTATGCCTGAAATATCAATTCTCCTGCCCCGGATGCTGCCTGATCTGCTGTGCTTTTCCAATACCACACTTTTCAACTCTGATCTCCAGCATCTGCAGTCCTCACTTTCTCCTATTCCTGAATGCTTTTATCAGAGCAAAGAATTCTGCACATCATCTTGAATGTTGCGGATCCAATATTCACTGACCTGCGATTTTCAAGAACTGAAAAAAAAGCTTGCAGAGAACAAAAAAAAAGTTAAAATATATCTAAATAAAGACAAAGATGAAGATGCAGTGAGGATGTGAAACTGAAATTCTAGGTCTGGAAAGTGTGCAGTGCCCGTACACTGGCTTTCATGTTTCACATAGGTTCACATCACAGGAGCCTGAAGAACTTCATAATAAGGGTCAGTCATCTTACTTTGTGTAACTATTTCTCCAGCAAGACAACTTTATTTGTATTAAAGGAATCTCTTTGACTGAATTTTAACTTATACATGCACTGAAAATATGAAAGTTTTGTGGTTTGAACCTATCTAATGGTTTCTTCTTATAAAATATGCTTGCTATTTGCAAATTAGCTATTTGTGAGATTTTCCAGCGCACAGCAGGACTTTGTTTCATGACAAAGTTTGCAGTTAAACCAAAGATAGGAATTATGAAATCATGTTAATGGAAGCATAAAATACAAAGAGACAAATTAAATGATTGGGAAAAGCGCTGGTCAATGAATTTCAATACAATCAAGTGTGAAGCCTGCCATTTTGGAATGATGGAAGATGGATCAAGGCTTTTCAAATGGTGAAAAGTCAGAATCAGTGGAGGTTTTCAGAGATTTGGCAGCCTTACACAAAGATCATTAACATGTAAAGGTGAGGCACAAAAGTGATCAGAAGTGCTAATGGTATATTAACATTTATATATACAGGACAGGCCAACTCCCATCCTGACTTTGGAACTATACTGCCGTCCCTTCACTGTCTCTGGGTTCAATTCCTGGAAATCCCTTCTAAACAGCACCGTGGGTCAACCAATACCATATGGACTAATGGTTCAAGCAGACGGCTCACCACTGACTTTTTAAGAGAATAACGGTTGGGAAAATTATGGATGGGCAATAAATTGTGGCCGAGCTAGTGAAACATATATCTCACAAATGGACAAATAAGATTGAATGGAAGTGGGAGGATGCTTTGTGACACCTATATACAGCCTGAGCTCAACCACATCAGCTGTGTTGTGTATTATTCTGGATGCCACATCACAAAATATATATACTAACCTTTAAAGGAGTGCCCCACAGGTCTCCCAGAATGTTACCATTGCTTCAAGAGTTAAATTAGAATCATAGAATCCCTATAGTATGGAAACAGGCCATTTGGGCAAAAGAGTCCACAGTGACCCTCTGAAGAGTAACCCACTCAGACTCAGTCCTCTAACCTATTACTCGACATTTACCCTGACTAATGCACCTAGCCTACACATCCCTGAACACTATGGGTAATTTATCATGGCCAATTCATCCAACCTGCACATCTTTGGACTGTGGGAGGAAACCCACACAGATGGTTGCCCAAGACTGGACTTGAACCCAGGTCCCTGGTGCTGTGAGGCAGCAGTGCTAACCACTGAGCCACTGTGCTGCCCACAAGTTCTGAGCTTAGTTTACATTTGCAGTGTTATATTCTCTTGAACATAAAAGCTAAAGGAATGATTTCATTGAGCAGATTAGGATTTTAAAAGGAATACACCCAGCAGCTGGGGAGAAACCAACTTTCTCCTCTCAGTGTCTAGGACAGGGGGCACAACCTTAATATGAAAACAAGACCATTTGGGAAAGATGATCACTTCTTCCCACTTGCTATCCTGATTTGGAAATATATCACTGTTCATACAGTGCTGCTGAGTCAAAATCCCAGAACTCCCTTTCTGCTGGAAATGTGGGTCTCTCTCCAGCACATGGACTGTAGCTGATCAGGGAGGCAGCTCGCTACCAACCTAGCAGGGCAATTGGGGACAAGCAGTAAATGCTGGCCATCCAACAATGCCCACGCCATGACTGAACAATAAAGACAGGTGGAAGAAATGTGGAATCTGTGTCAGTAGTCGCTAGTCCAATTTATAATGTTAAACCTGAAATTAGTACATGCTCACTGGAAAATGGTATTAAATGATGTTGAAACAAGGCAGGTGGATAAAGTTAAGATGCAGATCAATCATAAGTGTTTGAATGTTTTAAAAGGCTTGAGGGGATGAATGGTTTACTCCTGTTACAATGTCTCCCCTTCCTCACAGTTAAAAATCACCAACAGATTTATTTGGAAATATTAGCTTTCTCAGGTAGCCGTGGAATGGGATCATAAGACACAGAATTTTTAAGCAAAATATTACAGAATCATGTTTTGCTATAAATGCTGTATCTTCTGCTCCTGTTCTACAGCTACCTGATGAAAGAGCAGTGCTCCAAAAGCTAGTGCTTCCAAATCAACCAGGTTATTGGACTATAACCTGGTGTTGCGTGATTTTTAAATTTGTTCACCCCAGTCCAACACTGGCTCCTCGATATCGTGGCTCCTTTACTCAACATATTTTATGATTGTATTGAGAAAATAAAACAGCTGTAACAACCATTTGTGAATCGGCAAGAAAATAGAGGAAATAAATGAGTGCGAACAGGCAAAGGGAAAGGTAGATCATTCAGTAGGCATTTGCAGTTTCAGACTTAGAAACTTATTGCCGATTTTCAGGAACAAAACAGCAACAACTCATCTTCCTATGCTTTTCTTACTCAATCTACTTTTAGTTCTGCAATCTTGTACCTTCCTGATCCATTCTCATTGCCAGCATTTATGTCCAACATTCACAAGCACAGCAGTGCAGTTGTTATGCTATTAAATTCACAATCCAGGGAACACAAGTTCAAATAACACCTTGGCAGCTTGAAAATTTGAATTAATTTCAAAAATAAATCTGGAAACAAAAAGCTAGTATTAGTAAAACTGCCCGCAAAGCTGTTGCAATGCTGTAAAATCCCAAATGACACTTACAATTCTATTCAGAAATCTAGGCTGACATATATCTGATGACTGTCTCACTTCAACCTAGTTGACCTTCAAAGTGACCTAGCAAGCTATCCAGTTGTACCTAGGACTACCCAGGACAATAAATGCTGAATTCGTTTGCAACACTGAAGAATGCATAAGAAAAGGTTATGCCATTAGTTACAGAACGAGGTTCAGATATCTGGATATATTGCTTTCTGGTCTTTTCTTGCCCTTCTTTCCATTTTATATGAAATGTTATCTAGAGATGCCTCTGAACTTCTCAATACCTCCAAACCTAAATTGAGGACCTAAGTCTTCTAGATTGCCAGCTGAAGGTATAGCCATGTAAAGCAGTGGACTGAATTTTTCCTGCACATCTGAGACTCACATCTTCCCAAAGAAGGGAGCTAAACATATAATAACAGAGAGTGTATGGTATAAAGGAGGATTCAATTTATGGATAGCTGTAGCATTGAGCCTTTTGTTCTCATGCATCAATAATTCATGCATCAAAGGTCACTTTGACGACCAAATCATGTCAGAGGTCATGTTAATTTGGTCTTCTTGCAATAATTAAATTTCCATAAAAGGAACAGCTTGTTAGCTTAGTCTTGCCATTAGATTTTGGAAGCTAAAAAATGTGGATGCATTAACTAATAGCATTATTGTCACTGGTTTTGCAGGCATTTGATTGTAGTTTTGTGTTAAGGACAGTAGTACCATCCATTTTAAATATTGCAAAATACAGATCATTCAGGTTGAAGAAAATTATTCTGTACAGAGTGTCATCATAAGACCTGAAGTTTTTATTCAGGTTTACACAATCCCCTTGATATCCAATTAGCAATCTTTTTATACCAAATAATTCATTTAACAAAAACGCGCCTGTCAGAAGTACATGAAACTTGTGACAGTAAAATTGATGCTAAAATAAAAAAAAAAGTTACACAATTAGCTGTTATGCAAAGATGCCAATAAACACTTCATAAATATGCTGAAGGCCAACAGCTCAGAAACACATGAGAACAGCTGCTGTACAATTGAAATTGCTTGTCAATTTTTGTAGACAAAGAACTGAGCAATGATCATTAAAAGCAGACGGATTGCATGACAGTGCTTCTGCATTGCAAATACAGCACCCTGTAGAATTTAGCAACCTCGAAATTTCCACAGAAATACATCAAGTTTGGAATATATCAACGCATACCCTTAACAAGATTGACCTAAAAGTGCAGTATGTGTACCTCCCGGAATAGTTTCCCCTGCAGCTGCACTTAGAAAGCGTGAGATTTTGAGTACGATTTAAACAGACGTGCCCGTCTTCCAATGAACATTTTGTTCAATTTTCAAGAATGCTTTTGGACCAGCTATAGCATAACAAAATGATTAGTTTTCCATTCAGTTTTTGAATTCTTTTGCTTGTCTGATTGGAAATTCAAAAAAAAAAATCTGTAAATCAATGAGTGGGGAAGTGCAACACTATCCCATCCCAGTGAGAAAAGGATCCTGGTCTTTGGTTTGAACCCAAATATTTAAAACTTTTTGACCAATTTTCTTTTGTGGGCATCTGGCTGTCTTCCAAGTTCTTACCAAGATCTGAGGCTACGTGTGGGGGATTGGAGAGGCATTTATGACAATTTTTGTGCACATCTCATGTTTGCTGCGAGCAGGAAGTGTTATTGGCCTCAAGAAGGGTTTAATATACGTAGAGGCTTAGATTTTGTTTCTTTTAAAATCAATCATGTTGTCCACACCCTCCCCATCCTCTGCAAAAAGCAACTCAATGTTCCAGTATTCTACTAGAACTATGACTGTCTCTTTTCTGGTGCACAAGTAAAAGATGAAGTTGTTTCTGAAGTGAAAAAAAATACTTATATTACTCAGGAGGTCAGGGAGTAAAACAATGACTGCAGATGCTAGAAACCAGATTCTGAATTAATGGTGCTGGAAGAGCACAGCAGTTCAGGCAGCATCCAAGGAGCAGTAAAATCGATATTTCGGGCAAATGCCTTCATCAGGAATATAGGCAGAGTGCCTGAAGGGGCCCTACTCAGGAGGTCAGCCAGCAACTGTAAAGCGAGATGCAATGTCGCAGATACTGCATGATCTGCTCAGTGTATCCAGCATGTTTGTTTGTTTTTAAATTTCAGATTTCTGGCATTTGCAATATTTTGCTTTTCTATCGTGACAACACTACTCTCCAGGTATGAAGCTAGGTCAGTGCACCCATAAAATGGTGGGACTCCCTAATTACAGTTCTGTCCTTTCAAATTTTTTATTCCAAATGTCTTTCATTTGTAGTTTGCAACAATTTTATACTTTTAGAGAAGTTTAAATAACTATTCTTTTAAAAATATCCAAGAAGGAGAGTATTGGTTTTTGTCTGTGTGAAGCCTATTATTCAAAGCTTGAAGAAAAGATCACAAGGCAAGATAAATACCACTTCTAAAAAGAACTCTGCAATGCATAGTCCTAGGTGATTCCGATCAATCAATTCAATTCTATTCAGCTTTTTAAAAATTATTGAAGAAGAACCAATTTTTCTTCAGTTCAAAGAAAACCAATGTGTGATATCCTATCTGTTTTAATTACTGAGATACAATATTTCTCAGAACCAAGATTCTCAGCTTTAATCAGAACCAGTATTTACACCAATGTCGTCAAGTGTGGTGGACTGTCTACATAATTTCTGGTCTACAATTTGAAAATGTTGCATAGTGTATAGATACTTGGATCTTGACCAGAGCTTCTCTTCCATAGTTCATGAAAGCATCCCTTCACATTTAGCCAGTAGATTCATCTACTGCAGGACATAAACTCAGCCAAGAGCTAACAATTCAAGATCTCCTCTGATCTTAACTAAATAATACATGCCAGCATGAGATTAGACATAAAAGGTTTAGTGCCTACACGGAGATGTCAGCAAATTAATTATAAATAATAACTCCTAACTTTAAGATAACTTCGATATAATTCATCAAACCTTCAGAAACAATTTCAAAATCAATACATCTAATTTCAGCAAATTAAAAGTTGAAAGTTAAAGGCACCACTGTTGATTATCATTTGGTGTTACACCAAACAGCTACTTCTGTGCAATCAGAAATTGCGATAACATTTTACTGATCAGAGTGTATGAAGTGTTACTTTTATATCATTGTTAATGGACAGACAGATTGATGAATTAAATAATACTGAAAATTGTACAGATGGTGTTCGGCTTCTGAATCAGGTAAAATGTTTGAGTTGAATATTTCAGTGGTTTGTGACGATATGCCCAAAATGTTAAATACATTTTTTAATTTTCAGATGCAGGCTGACTTTGTTCTGTGCTTCCATCACACACTACATTTATTTCAGATTTTTTTGGCACTTTTACCCTGCACTTTTTGAATACTTATTATTCGAGACAAGCCAGGCACTTCACCCACTGTTAAAGTTACAATTTCAATCACAGTAACAAATTAGTAATATGACATGTTCATGAGATGATTGCTGCGATATCTATTCTTAGGCAGAAGCATTGTTCACAACAATTGTTGATCATAAGATGGGGAAGGGCCAGTGAATGCTGATCCTCAGATCATTCAAGGGGAAAGGATGAGTAGGACTGAAGGATGTTGGTGAGATTAGATTACAGTATACTAGGCTGAAACCCCAAAAAAATGTTGAAGATCACAGCAAGTCAGGCAACAACCTTGGAGACAGAGCAAGTTAACATTTCGAGTCTAGTTGACTCTTCATCTGAGCAGGACGTTGAACAGAAATATTTTGTGATATAAAGTGGAAAATCAGTAATTGGATGTGGAGCAATGACAGGAGAACTTTCAAATGATTAAGACAGATTTAAACATCATCTTGCCTGAGATTATATGATCAAATTGAAGAAACCCATCTCCCTGCTAATCATTTTATATGGAATAGATACCAATCCATGTTAGACATCAATGACCATAGGGGCTAAATTAGATAGCCCTCAAAAATATGTAGGTGGAGCCACCTTGGTCAAATATGTCATGTCCATTCAATGCTATATTCGCACTGCCTGCTCATTATTAAGATTGCTGTGTACATTGCACTCATGTATCTACATAAAGCAAACCTGCAGTGCTTTAAGTGCTACTTGAAGCCTTTGTCACCTTGTAGCCATCCACTTATGTTAAAATACTAGATTGTGATGGAATAAATGCAACATAACTGCAACCAGAACAGGGGGCATTGACCTTCATGGCGCATTATCAATAGTCAAAACACCAGGTGGAAGCTGAAGGACAGGAAGCCAATCTTGTTCCATTATAGGGCAGAGTTGATAATGTGGTGCCATCAGAACAATGTGCCCACATTCCATCGTACCCTGCATCTTGTACTTGCAGGCAGTAGGGAGTAATAATAATAGAAATCTGAAATAAAAACAGAAGGTTATGGAAATACTCAGCAAATCAGACTGATCTGTGGAAAGAAAGAGTGACTGAGCTGAATTTTCTCACTCTCTGAACAACATGAGACACTTGGGATAATACAGTAAATGATGGGCAAAATGAAGTGCTTGACATTGAGAAACGTAATCTGATTTTCCACATAAGATTTTAACAGCTCGATGAGAATCTCACTAATGAGTTGCATGTAGTTAATTAATAGTGACCATGTATTTACATCTTGCTGAGATCTAATTTTACCTCATTTATATGCAGGCTGTTTCTTTCCCAGGTAGCAGAGACAAACTAGACAGTTCCAATCCCTGATTGAAAGGGAGAACAGTTACCTGGGGACTGCAGGTTACCAAGGGCAAGCATTTTGGCTGGCATTCTGCAAGGTACACTCCAATGGCAGCGACTGCCTACACCGTCTGCTTAGTGAGGTTGGTGTTGGTAAAGCATCAGCATCATCATGGCACATCTCAGACTCATATAAACTATGCTTCAGCATTTTATTACTGCACTTTGGAGATCACCAATGGCTTTCATTGCAATGCTGTCACCAGGAACAAGCAATCATCTCACGCAGGAGAACCAGGCACACATCAATGCTCTGCTCCTGCTTCCTTAATGCTTACTTATTTTGTGCTTCCTTGGATGCTCACAGTTTCTCTGCGTTACTTTGCTTTTTTTTGTGGATTTACACTTTATTCAGGTCTTCAAGCTTTGCTTTCCCATTTAGCGTAGACTTTGGCACCCTGCTTTTCAGACAGGGATCTGGAAGTCCAAGTGGCAAGGAGAGATGTCCACTTCACCCAGGACTGGAAGAGGAGGCTATTACCCTGGCACATCCTACCATCCAAGTAAGTGTGAGCTCAGCTGCCTGGAGAAAATGTACGAAGAAAGTCAATGAGACTCTGTACCACTAACGTGGGTGCCACCATCATTTCTCAGCTACTGCACACATCTTTCACCAACGTCCGTGCTCTCCCACTTTCACCATTATCTGCAAGATCTTTGCTCGCTTGCTTTTCTCCACCCAATATCCCTCCGCTGATTAACTCTGCATGGCCTTTGTGCTGCCCACTCAGTTACATGGGATACAATCACATCTCCTCTACTTGTATTAGCAATAACAGCAATGTCAGTTTCATCTTACTCCTTTTCTTTCTCTTAAACTAGGAGAAAGCTGACCACGTTAGGACAAAAAGAGTCAAAATGGATGATATTCAGCTCCTCATGTCAATCTATGAGAAGATTCTGACTGTGCCTACCCAAGCAGCTATGTCCAAGCTACTGCATTCAGATCAGAGGTTGCTCTTGACTTACTATGCTCGGATCCTGTAGTGTGTTGCTCTTGGCTTGACTGAGGATTACTCCTTTTAAACTTTGAGGCATGGCTGCTTGCTTGAAGCTCATGCAGTACATTTGCCATTAAATCTGCTGTCACACAGTACATGGTGAGTTTGAGATAGCACGATATAGTACAGCATCATGTCCAACCCCTTGACTAGTGAGTACTAACAACTAGGGATCGGTTTAGCTCAGTTGACTGGATCGTTGGCTTTCAGAGCAGTGTGACACCAACAGTGTGGGTTCAATTCCCATCACCGGTTTGAAGTTACCATGAAGGGCTCTCCTTCTTAACCTCTTCCCTCGCCTGAGGTATGGTGGCCCTCAGGTTAAATCCACATCAGTCACTTCTCTGTAATGAGAGACCAGCCCCTTTGGTCTCGTAAGACTACAGCGACACAACAACTAACAACCAGGACAAGCTGCTTGGCTTCAAGTCTGCACTAAAAGGCAAGGCAGGACATAAGTACTGTGAGCCTGTTAGTTCTGGTTGAGGAGATAGCTGGTATAAAAGGGAGGGATGCTGTGTGTATCAAAGTAGGATTGAAGTGAGTGAGTGCTCACGAGAGCGAATGAGGATGCCTGAGATGAAGCCTGGTCCAATTCATGAGTTAAGGGTCGGCAAAGTGTCCTTACATTACAATGAGATATGCTGGTATGTTTTGAACTGTGAAGAGACTGGTATACATTAGGTGCCAATTTCTGTGGACAGTGGATGTGAGTTATTGCTGCTCACAGTGTATGCCCTGGTGCTAGGAATCCCAGATGTAGGTCCAGAGGAACAAACTGGACTTCTCATTTCAGGCATTTCTGCTTTCTAGTGTCTAATTGGCCAGCAGTAGAATGAGAGACTGCATGTGAATAAGAGGACTAAGTAATAATGAGAATACTAGGAAGAATCAATCCTCATTTAATAGATATCTCACTGCTCACTAGCAAGAATCTCATCCAAAATCTGGGACTTTGTTTGTAAATGAGATTTTCCAGTCTCCAGTTCAAGAACAGCCTTATTGGATTGTCACCTGATTTATCCACCATTTCTCATGTCGTTCAGGGCCTGAGAAGATTGTACCCTTAGAATAAAATTTCTGCAGTTACATCACATGGTGTGGACTGTACATCACCAACAAGTGTGAAGGATTTAGAGGAACAAATTACATGGAGGAGCAAACATCATAGAGTAGTTATAATCAGGGACTTAGTTACCTGAATAAGAGTGGGGATGGTGGTAGTGTAAACATCAGTGGGGGCTAAGCAGTCCAAATCATCGAATTCAGAAGGACTTCCCTCAACAGTACGTAGCCAGGCCAAAACAAAAGCGGGAACTGTTTGGCAATGAGCTGGGCCAAGTCACAGACAAAAATAGAAATAGCGAGAAAACATCAGCAGGTCTGGCAGCATCTTTGGAAAGAAATCAGAGGAAATATTTCAGGTTGAGTGAGCCTTCCTCAGAAGCCAGTCAAGTAAGTTTCATTGGGAAAGCATTTAAAGGACAGTGATCACTGCAAAATAAGATTTAGGATGAGGGTAGAAAAGCAGAAAGGAAAATCCAGACTAAGAATAAATAAATGGGGCAAGAGTGGAACTGGGTCACAGACAGATGACAGAGGTTAGGAAAAAGCCAAACAATGAACTACGCTTTCAAAAAGGAGATGGTTCAAGTACATTCTTTCAAAAGGGAAAGACATGGCAAGCAAACGTAGAGCTCCCTGCATGATAAGATAGATACAGGTTCCGATAAAGAATAAGAATTGTATTTATGTTAAGTATCAGGTAGGAAATGCATCTGACAATCAAGCTGAATACAGAAAGGGTGTGAAAACTCAAACAGTAATAAAGACAAATTATTAAGAAAGGCTTGCAGCTAAACAAAGAAGGACTGCAGCATCTTCCATAGGTACATAAACAGTAAAAGGAGTAGTCGAGCCGATTAGAGACCAAAAGGGGGATTACGTTTGGAGGCAGGGATGTGGCTGAGGTATTGAATGATTACTTTGCATCTGTCTTTACCAATAGGCCGGTGAGTCTCACTTCTGTTGTGGGCAAAGTCTTAGAGAGAATTGTAAGGGATAGGATTTATGAACATCTGGATAGGAATAATGTGATCAAGGATAGTCAGCATGGTTTTGTGAAGGGCAGGTCGTGCCTCACAAACCTTATTGAATTCTTTGAGAAGGTGACTAAGGAGGTAGACAAGGGTAAAGCGGTAGATGTGGTGTATACGGATTTTAGTAAGGCGTTTGATAAGGTTCCCATGGAAGGCTACTGCAAAAACTACAGAGGTATGGCATTGAGGGTGAGTTGAAGGTCTGGATTAGGAATTGGCTGGCTGGAAGAAGACAGAGGGTAGTAGTTGATGGTAAAGGTTCATCTTGGAGTGCAGTTACTAGCGGTGTTCCGCAAGGATCTGTTTTGGGACCATTGCTGTTTGTCATTTTTATAAATGACCTGAAGGAGGGGCTAGAAGGTTGGGTGAGCAAGTTTGCGGATGATTCGAAAGTCGGTGGAGTTGTTGACAGTGAGGAAAGATGTGTCAGGTTACAGCAGGATATAGATAAGTAGCAGAGCTGGGCAGAAAGGTGGCAAATGGAGTTCAATGTAGGTAAGTGTGAGGTAATTCACTTTGGTAAGAGTAACAAAAAGACGGGGTACTGGGCTAATGGTCGGATACTTGGTAGTGTGGATGAGCAGAGGGATCTTGGTGTCCATGTACACAGATCTTTGAAAGTTGCCATCCAGGTAAATAGTGCAGTGAAGAAGGCATATGGCGTACTGGCTTTTATTGGTAGAGGAATTGAGTTCCGGAGCCCTGAGGTCATGTTGCAGTTGTATAAGACTCTGGTGCAGCCGCATCTAGAGTATTGTGTGCAGTTTTGGTCGCCATACTATAGGAAGGATGTGGAGGCACTGGAACGGGTGCAGAGGAGGTTTATCAGGATGTTGCGTGGTATGGTAGGAAGATTGTATGAGGAAAAGCTGAGGCACTTGGGGCTGTTTTCATTGGAGAAAAGAAGGTTTAGGGGTGACTTGATAGAGGTGTACAAGATGATTAGGGGTTTAGATAGGGTTGACCATGAGAACCTTTTTCCACGTATGGAGTCAGCTGTTACGAGGGGGCATAGCTTTACATTAAGGGGTGGTAGGTATAGGACAGATGTTAGGGGTAGATTCTTTACTCAGCGAGTCGTGAGTTCATGGAATGCCCTGCCAGTAGCAGTGGTGGACTCTCCCTCTTTATGGGCATTTAAACGGGCATTGGATAGGCATATGGAGGATAGTGGGCTAGTGTAGGTTAGGTAGGCTTGGATCAGCGCAACATCGAGGGCCAAAGGGCCTGTACTGCGCTGTATTTTTCTATGTCCTATTCTATGTTCTATGTTCTAAAGAAGATGGTGCCTAGGCCATTCTAACAGAAGAGAAAACTGTCACTAGAACGGTTCAGACAAAGGAGGTATTGGATAAGCTGGTGGTACATAAAGCTAATATGACACCAGGGCTGGATGAGATGCAAGCAAGATTATTGAACAATGTGACAGTAGAAATTGCAAAGGTGCTGATAATAAGTCTTTCATAGACTCAGAGGTGGTGCTGCATAACTGAAAAATTGCAAAAGTTACTCCCATGTTCAGAAAAGAGATGCAAAGATATGCCCAGCAGTTCCAGAGCAATTTAACTTCAGTGCTCGGGAAACTTTTCAGAACAAATGTTTGGGATAAAGTTATTAATCACATGGAAAAATGAGTTAAGAAAATCCAGCACCGAATTTATAGTGGAAAATAGTGTTTTACTGACTTGTTGCATTTATTGAAGAGATAATAGAGAAAGTTGATGAGGATAATGCTGTTGATATGGTGTACATGAATTTTCAAAAGGCATTTGGTAGACTTTCGTCCAAGAGACTTGTGAGAACAGTTATGGGTCATGGAATAAACAGGACTGCAGGTATGTGGATATAAAACTGGCTGAGGGGTAGGAAACAATCAGCAAGGTTCATAGATTGTTTTTTCTATGACTGGCAGAAGGATTGAAGTGGAGCTCCTCAGGGGTTGGTTTTGGAATCTTACTTATCTTGATGTTTATTAATGAACTAGATCTTTGTGCATAAAAATATCCATGCAAATATGGGATTGGAGAGGGCCCAAAGAACCTACAGTGAAGCAAAGCTGGAACTCAGAGAGTGTAGTGATCTCCATTAATCAATGTCTCAGTTTCAGTGGGAAAACATCACATCACTGCCAATTCTGTCAAACCAATGCTATGCAGTACCACGTCTGCCACAGAAGTCGACATTTCCAAGCAGTATGCTGAAGTAGTTAAATCTCCCAAACACCTTTGACACTTAAATCCAATTAAATTCCCAGCTGCTGAAGCACGAGGGAATATTCCTGAGTCTCACTCACAGTTTCAAACCATGCTCACTGAATCCAAAGGGCGACTTCAATTTTCTGGTAGAACAGATAGTGGCCACCATACACATTTTAAATTTGACATGGGGTAGGCATTTTCATTTTTGTTTTGGATGCCATACCCTGGTTGAAGTGCCCACATCCTTTGATTCGATGGCCATTGGCTACCCACTGAAGATAGGAAGCCACACTCTTTGGTATAAGGGGAAAGAATTTACAGAAGTCCTTTATGGGACCAGATTCGAGTCCTTCGTACTGAGCCTCAGAGTCTGCACAATCTGCATCTTTTATTTGTTCAACTCATCCTTACAAAAATCAGCCCAAATATTCTGAAAATATTTAAGAGAACGGTGGATGCTATCATCCGAAAAAAAAACAAGTTGCTAAGCCAATGTGTCTACTCGTCACAGAAACGCTGCATACTTAGTCTTACATAAGGTAAGAAAGGAGATTAAAGCCATGTTGCATCATGAGATTGTAATTTGGGTTTATAATAATTAAAGTTTGAAGCTGTTCAAATAGTTCCTTGTACAATGATGACATAAATGGTATGTGTTTGCTCCAACAGAGTGTTTTACCTGATGCAACAATGCTAGCTTATCTTTTGTTTAAAGAAACTCAGCCTGAATGCAATAAGTTCACAGAGGCTGTTATCTCATCACCAGGTCACCCTTCATTTACATGTGGAAAGTCCTTGACACTGATCCAGCTGCCTCAGTGCCAGCCCTCGGAGTGCAATAATATTGTGTAGTGATTTGTACCAAGGTCAGCCAGGTGGACCTTACAGAATCTGAGTTCCCCGATTGGGGCTTTTTATCTAACAGCCAGGACTTCCTGATTGGGCCCAATTAACAGCCCCAAATAGGGAACTCATATTCTGAGGTCCATTGGCTGACCTCATTACAATCACTACATTCCTCGCTCTCGGAGTCCAGGGCTGGTCCTTTCTCTTGTATCGCCTCCTGGAACATTTAACTACTGTGTCATTTTCTTTCTGCTCTATTGGATATGGACAGGATGTTACTCATTGCTTTTCATCCCAAATGTCATTTGTTTTAAAAAAAATGCACTCTTTCCACATACTGGGCCCAGTCTTTGACTGGTCAGGCTTGGGTCAAACTAGTCAGACTTTCCAAATAATGCCGCAGTGTCAGAAATGCTTACCCCAACCCAAAGATGACTGTTGTGAGTGAATTTCTTGAGGAATGTACTTTTTTCTCACTACCACTGAAATAACTCCACAGAAGCCAGTATCCTGTCACCAAATCACCCAATATTTACACATGAAGAGTCCTCAACACTGTTGCACCTGCCTCAAAGCCAGCTCTCAGAGTGTCAGGATGTCTGATACTCCTGTTTATATCTGCCAGCCAGAGTTCCCTGATGAGAGCAGGTTTCCAGCCCCAATCAGGGAACTCACATTCTGTAAGGTCCACCTGGCTGACCTCAGTACAAATCACTACAGAATATTTTTGCACTGAAGAATCCAACAGGCATTTAATACACTAATATTATTTACAGATATTACATTTATCAGGTGCATAAAAGGCTGGTCTAATGCTAAGCTATTAGTTTACAACAGGAGCATGCTGTGAGTTGAATGTCATGTTTCAGTAATCCATGCTAAGATGGAGTATGAGATGTTTTTGCCCTCAGCTCAGGTCACATTACATCATGTACATATCTCTTAAAAAGTGTATTGGCAGACTGACCATGAGACATAACAAACCAAGTCGTTGCCTTCAACTGCTATTTGATGGTATTGGATTTAGCACTTTGCTCTGCAAAAATACCTGAAACTGGAAACAGATCCTGCCTGACTGAACTTTGAGTGCATTGGGTCATCCTAGTTCTCATGTAAGTAAAATGAACCATGGCGCAACACATTTAAGTTGGTATTTGCCAGCAAGCATCATTTGCAGGCCTGGCTTGACTGTCCAGATAAGAGGGGCATTATCCTGACTATGTCACCGGACTACTCACTGTGTTCTTCACCAGAAGTATGTGTTTCATTCCCTCCTCCAATTGAAGCAAGAACATAACATTCACAAGCTTCCACTCCCTCCACCACCAACGCGGTGGTAGCAGCATTGTATATAATCTACAAGATACACTGCAGAAACTCACCAAAAATCCCCATCTTTACAAAACCATACCATTCCATACAGAAAGACAAGGACAGCAGTTACACGAGAACACCACCACCTGTAAGTTCCCCTCCGTGCCACTCACCATCCTGACTTGGAAATATATCACAGTTGTCTCTGGGTCAAAATCCTGGAACTGCACCCCACTAACGGCATTATTAATCAACCTACAGCAGTTCAAGAAAGTTCAATACCTTCAATGGTAACAAATTCTGGCCAGCCAGTAACACCCACATCCTACAAGTCATAGAGTCATAGAGATGTACAGCATGGAAACAGACCCCTCGGTCCAACACGTCCACGCCGACCAGACATCCCAAACCAATCTACTCCCACCTGCCAGCACACAGCCCATATCCCTCCAAACCCTTCCTATTCATATACCCATCCAAATGCATCTTAAATGTTGCAATTGTACCAGCCTCCACCACATCCTCTGGCAGCTCATTCCATACATATACCACACTCTGCGTGAAAAAGTTGCCCCATAGGTGTCTTTTATATCTTTCCCCTCTCACCCTAAACCTATGCCCTCTAGTTCTGTACTCCCTGACCCCAGGGAAAAGACTTTGTCTATTTATCCTATCCATGCCCCTCAATTTTGTAAACCTCTATAAGGTCACCCCTCAGCCTCCAACGCTCCAGGGAAAACAGCCCAGCCTGTTCAGCCTCTCCCTGTAGCTCAGATCCTCCAACCCTGGCAACATCCTTGTAAATCTTTTCTGAACCCTTTCAAGTTTCACAATATCTTTCCTATAGGAAGGAGACCAGAATTGCACGCAATATTCCAACAGTGGCTTAACCAATGCCCTGTACAGCCGCAACATGACCTCCCAACTCCTGTACTCAATACTCTGACCAATAAAGGAAAGCATACCAAACGCCTTCTTCACTATCCTATCGACCTGCGATTCCACTTTCAAGGAGTTATGAACCTGCACTCCAAGGTTTCTTTGTTCAGCAACACTCCTTAGGACCTTACCATAGAGTGTATAAGTCTGCTAAGATTTGCTTTCCCAAAATGCAGCACCTTGCATTTATCTGAATTAAACTCCATCTGCCACTTCTCAGCCCATTGGCCCATCTGGTCAAGATCCTGTAGTGTTCTGAGGTAACCCTCTTCGCTGTCAACTACACCTCCAATTTTGGTGTCATCTGCAAACTTACTAACTGTACCTCTTATGCTCACATCCAAATCATTTATATAAATGACAAAAAGTAGAGGGCCCAGCACCGATCCTTGTGGCACTCCACTGGTCACAGGCCTCCAGTATGAAAAACAACCCTCCACCACCACCCTCTGTCTTCTACCTTTGAGCCAGTTCTGTATCCAAATATCTAATTGTCCCTGTATTCCATGAGATCTAACCTTGCTAATCAGTAATACCATGGGAAATTTTGTCGAACGCCTTATTGAAGTCCATATAGATCACATCTACTGCTCTGCCCTCATCAATCCTCTTTGTTACTTCTTCAAAAAACTCAATCAAGTTTGTGAGACATGATTTCCCACGCACAAAGCCATGTTGACTATCCCGAATCAGTCCTTGCCTTTCCAGACACATGTACATCCTGTCCCTCAGGACTCCCTCCAACAACTTGCCCACCACCGAGGTCAGGCTCAATGGTCTATAGTTCCCTGGCTTGTCTTTACCGCCCTTCTTAAATAGTGGCACCACGTTTGCCAACCTCCAGTCTTCCAGCACCTCGCCTGTGACTATCGATGATACAAATATCTCAGCAAGAGGCCCAGCAATCACTTCTCTAGCTTCCCACCTAATCAGATCCTGGGGATTTATCCACTTTTAACTGTTTCAAGACATCCAGTACTTCCTCCTCTGTATTTTGGACATTTTGCAAGATGTCACCATTTATTTCCCTACAATCTATATCTTCCATATCCTTTTCCACAGTAAATACTGATGCAAAATACTCATTTAGTATCTCCCCCATTTTCTGTGGCTCCACACAAAGGCTGCCTTGCTGATCTTGGAGGGGTCCTATTCTCTCCCTGGTTACCCTTTTGTCCTTAATATATTTGTAAAAACCCTTTGGATTCTCCTTAATTCTATTTGCCAAAGCTATCTCATGTCTCCATTTTGACCTCCTGATTTCCCTCTTAAGTATACTCCTACTTTCTTTATACTCTTGAGGATTCACTCGATCTATCCTGTCTATACCCGACATATGCTTCCTTCTTTTTCTTAACCAAACCCTCAATTTCTTTAGTCATCCAGCATTTCCTATACCTACCAGCCTTCCCTTTCACCCCGACAGGAATATACTTTCTCTGGATTCTTGTTATCTCATTTCTAAAGGCTTCCCATTTTCTAGCCGTCCCTTTACCTGCGAACATCTGCCTTTAATCAGCGTTCGAAAGTTCTTGCCTAATACTGTCAACATTGGTCTTTCTCCAATTTAGGACTTCAACTTTTAGATCTGGTCTATCCTTTTCCATCACTATTTTAAAACGAATAGAATTATGGTCGCTGGCCCCAAAGTGCTCCTCCACTGACACCTCAGTCACCTGCCCTGCCTTATTTCCCAATTTGGTCAAGCTTTGCACCTTCTCTAGTAGGTACATCCACATACTGAATCAGAAAATTGTCTTGTACACACTTAAGAAATTCCTCTCCATCTAAACCTTTAACACAATGGCAGTCCCAGTTGAAGTTAAAATCCCCTACCATAACTACCCTATTATTCTTACAGATAGCTGAGATCTCCTTACAAGTTTATTTCTCAATTTCCCTCTGACTATTGGGGGGATCTATAATACAATCCCAATAAAGTGATCATCCCTTTCTTATTTCTCAGTTCCACCCAAATAACTTCCCTGGATGTATTTCTGGGATTATCCTCCCTCATCACAGCTGTAATGCTATCCCTTATCAAAAATGCCACACCCCCCTACTCTCTTGCCTCCCTTTCTATCCTTCCTGTAGCATTTATATCCTGGAACATTAACCTGCCAGTCCTGCCCATCCCTGAGCCATGTTTCCGTAATTGCTATGATATCCCAGTCCCATGTTCCTAACCATGCCCTGAGTTCATCTGCCTTCCCTGTTAGACCCCTTGCATTGAAATAAATGCAGTTTAATTTATTAGTCCTACCTTGTCCCTGCCTGCCCTGACTGTTTGACTCACTTCTGTTCTCAGCTGTACCCATCTCGGATCGATCTCTTTCCTCACCATCTCACTGGGTCCCACCTCCCCATCTTACTAGTTTAAATCCTCCCAAGCAGTTGTAGCAAATTTCCCTGCCAGTATATTAGTCCCCTTCCAATTTAGGTGCAATCCGTCCTTCTTGTACAGGTCACTTCTACCCCAAAAGAGATTCCAAAAGGTACATTTTTAAAAGTTCAGGCAGATTAATCAAGCCACTAACATGTCTTTCCTTGAGATTCAGTAGTCCCAACAGTGAGGTCTGAGTGTCAGCAGGGTTGGGAAGGTGTGGGAGGATAGAACAAAAATATAAATAGAGTATGATTTAAGTGGTAGACATGGGTAGGATGAAAAATTTGGCGGGGGGGAGGGGGGAGGGTTAGTGGTGTAGCATTGCAAGTTAATAGCTGTTCGGCTAATAGTGTGTATCATTAGCAATGTCACATTATATTAGAGAATGTGAAGCTGGGACCTAAGGGAAAAAGGAGTCCTGCTGAAAATAATGTTTCTCTAAAGAGTGTAAATAATTAATAAATTGTCATTAGTTTATTCTACCATGGATTCCAGTCCTTATTTATCAAAGGTATGGAGAAACCAGTGATCATATTTATTTCCCCAGCACACAGTGGTTGTTTCTTATGTAAGTAGCAATGGAAGTATCAATCAAAGGGCAGTTCCCTGTTGTCTTTTAAAAACAAATTGGATTGGGCAATAAATGCTCAGCTGGCCAGCGATGTTCATACCTCATGACAAAGACTAAATTAGTCGCCAGTTGAATTGAGTTCTTGCACTGAAGGTCAAGTGCAGATGCTTGAAACGTTGTTGTGCTGATGATTCAGGGCATAAATTTTCCCATTTTAAGTTTGGAGGTTAGCGTGTTGGGTAAAAGCCTGTTGTGTGGCCTACTAATCAATGCATGAAGATCTGCTAAGCAGGCCTCAACAGGTTCTTGATGAATCAGAGGCCTTGACTCTATTGGCTAGTTTGCAAGAAGTTTCTCGCCAATCAGAAGTTGGCATCTTCAGTGCCAGTTGAGGCTGACTCTTTGAGAGATCCTGCAACGAGAAGTTACATGTATGCTATACATTTCTCCACAGAGTGGAATTAACAAGCCATCACCTTGTATTTCCTCACCAGTAGTCCTCCTTCCTGACGTGACAGCCAGTTCACCTTGGTTTCCCAGTTAAAGAAACTAGTCACCTTTCTCAACCCCATGAAGTCAGGTGATCAGGGATGTGGAGAGTTGAAATTCTTAAGTAGCCATTAAATGACCACTGAAGGATCTTAATTGTTGGTGAGTCAAGAA
Source organism: Chiloscyllium plagiosum (assembly GCF_037043375.1). NCBI lineage: Eukaryota > Metazoa > Chordata > Chondrichthyes > Orectolobiformes > Hemiscylliidae > Chiloscyllium > Chiloscyllium plagiosum. The sequence goes on from NW_028270151.1 coordinate 74,939,644, forward strand.
AGCCAACCATTGACTTCTTCACCATAACTCAACTATTGAGGTGATGAAAAAATGGGACAGTTTTCACCCAAGGCTAACTTGCCCCAGATTTCCCTCCTCATCACTTCCAAGGACGATGAGATGGTGACTTCAATCATATTTAAGAGTGGAAACTAGAATGAGCTTCAACTGCCTTGTATTGTGGAACGAGAGAATCAGGAGGAAGCAACAGCTGACTGTCTGTATGGCTGCTCAGTGAGCCCTGTAGAAAGACTTGTGATTGAACCTTGGGTGAAGATGGGATCAAGACCTGTTCACACACTTAGAATAACCTCCAGACATGCCAGGAATCTGAGAAACGCTGTTGCACGGAGACTGCATCATAAACCAATGCTTTCAGAGAAGCACTTGGTGGCAAAAAAATTTGAATTGAGGAAAACATTTAGGGGGATGGCCACCGACAAATAAAACAGTAATGTAAGCAGTGGAGTACAACTGATGACTGAGCAAATGGTTTAATACTGTTGCTTTTACTTATTTATTCTTCGCAATGTGCTGGCTAGGACAAAATACATTGCCCATCTCTAATTGACCATGACAAGGTAGTGATGAGCTGCTTTTTGGACTTGCTGCAATCCATTTAAAAAGGATATGGTTTTCAGGATCCTTTAACAGCACTAACACTTCATACGTACTTTTCAATTAACCAAGTGACATTTTGCAAATGGCTAGGCTCCCGACAGTTGTAACTTGGATTAACGTCTTTAGAAACTCCAGTCATCTTCCTATGTCACACTGTTTCAGCCTGATCAAGACTTATTGACAGGATTCTGCTATCGCTGCACTAACGGATTGCAGATTGGCAGCGTGAACCCTGTCAGTAAAAGACTAGTCAGCTCATTTAAAACCACACAGTATTTCCAAGAACAGGGCAGGAGACCAAGCCAACACAAACATTTGGAGCTTGACTTACAGACCAAAGGTACAGTGAGAAAAGAACAGTAAACTTCAGCAATGCCCCTAAATATTGCATGTGGTAGATTGCCAATCCCAATTGCCATGTCATTTCCTTAAATGTTTCTTGTAAGAAAATGGGCTTCTATTTAATGTGCAATTTCCTTCGAAATCTTCCTGAACTATTATTTCAAAGTCAGTTTGGAAACAGGACAATCAATGCAGATTATATCCAAAAATTGTCTGCAGTCCTTGACACATTTGACCCTCCCCTTCTTCTACATTATGTAGCTGGGTAAGAGCGTTCTCACCAGATTCTATTCCTATCTATCCTGTCACATTCAGACACCTTGGTTTTTTTTGGAATGACTCTACTTCCCATTCTCTCACCATCAACTCAGGAGTTCCTCAATGATTTACCTTTGACCTGCAATTTCTCTATGGAATGCCTCCCTTTGTGATAACATTATTCAAAAACAAAATATCCCACTTGTGCACAGATAATTGCCAGCATGAGCTCATCATCAACTCTCCCTACTGTCTCTAAATTTTTATGCTGCTTTTTTAGCGTCCAGTATTGGGCAGTCTTCAGACCTGGTCTTGTCTTCTGCGCCCTACCTATCCAATCCAGATCCCCCCCCCCACCTGCCTCACCTTGACCATGGTCCAGGGCTGAAACAAACTGTTCACATCCTCAGCATTCCATTTGATACTGAGCTGGTGATCTCATTTCCTGTTCAGCACCATGACGACCTGTGTTCACCTCAGTCCTAGTACTTGTATCTCCCCCAACTTCAGCCCATCCACTGCTGAAACCCTCAGCCATGCTTTTGTTACCTCCACACTTCACTATTCCAATGTTTTTCTGCACAACCTCTGTCTTTCTATCCTTCATAAATTTGAACTTACCAAAGGGTTTGCTGTCCATGTCACAACTCGCATCAACTCCTTCTAACCTATCACGTCTGTACATGCAATCCACATTGACCTATAGTCTGGCAACATGCCAGATTTAAAATTGAAGTTACTTCATGGTCTTTCCCTTCCCTGAGATTGCAATAGCCTCCAATCATATAGCACTCTGAGATCCTTGCACTGCTACAATTCTGAAATTTTACACATCCCTAATTCCCTGCACTTATTACTACGACAACTCCGGAATTTCTCTCCTAAACCTTTCCATTTTTCTACCTCTCTCTATCTGCCCCACTGCTGTCTTTGAAAGTCTTCTCTTTACCATCTCTTTCATATGGCTTAAAGTCAACTATTCCCAAGAACCACTTTGAGACATTGTGCTATCTTCAAGGCACTATATAATGACAAATTGCTGTTATGATATCACTTTGGATGCTATTTCAAGGATGTGACAGTGCAAACTTTTGACATGACTGTACAATGTCCTTGAGAGGAGTTTTGTTGATGTAGTTAGTTTAAACTAGGTTAGTTTAAACAGCTAGTTTACATTGAGTTCGCAGGGGTTGGGATACCTAATAGAGTACAGTAGAGGATAATTGTGGGATGTAGGTAAAGTAGTGTTACTTCTGCAATCATAATTACTTATGCAAGGTAAATGCACTCACTAGTGTATAATTGTTTCAACCAAGAGCTGAGTCAACAAGAATGAAAACTATGTGAAGGAAATATATAATTGTTTTTGTATTAGCTAAAATGTGCATACAAGAATGAAACGTGCCTGCAAACAATGGTAGATGTTACAGACAAATAGATAAGGTGCTGTGAGGATGTAGGTTAAGCCAGATATGCTTGTACCAGCAGTAGTTATAAGCATCTGTTTCCCACTTTTGGAAATACACATTTAAAAGGTCATAAGGATCAATATGGTTGGGGAAAGGGAGGAAATGTCACAGGTGGGGGAAGTAGATAGTAGTGAAGAAGGATATACCTAACAATGGGTCACAGCAGGATGTGGTGAAATGGCCGAGTAAAACTTGTACTTTGTTATGCACAAGGCCGGATAAGGCAAAAGATAAACAATAGTAATGGGCACCGGGTTTGGAGTAGTGAATCCTATATAAGATATGTACTTGCTAAACTCTGCGTGCCCTATTCCAGGCACCATGCTTGAAAGTGTATAATAAACATACTGATTGCTTCAGATCTTGTTTCGGACTGAAATTATTGAAGTGAGTGAGCTTTGCTTCTTACAATAATACACAGACAAGAACAAAGACTCTCTGGAATGCAAAGAGAATATGGTCATGTTAGAGCACAGGGGAACTCAACAAAGGCTACATGGGAACACCACCACCTGTAAGGGCCCCTCCATGCCACTCACCACCCTGACTTGAAACTATATTGTTATTCCTTCGTTGTGACTGGGTCAAAATCCTGGAATTCCCTCCCTAATGACAGCATGGGTCAAAAACAGCAGGTGGACTGCAACAGTTCAATAACACAGCTCACCACCACCTTCTTAAATGTAACCAGGGACAGACAATAAATGCTGGCCCAGCCTATGATGTCCACTTCCCATAAAATGCCTAAATAAATATAGAAATCTCACAAGCGGAACACAAAACCCCACCACCTGACGTGACTTACCCTCGTTTGGCTGTTAAGTTTATAAGTTAAATTTTATGACAAATGTGTGGTGGGGGTTGGGAGTGAGGGAGTTATTTCAGTATCACTTCACTAATTGCTGCTGATGATGAATCTCATTGAATAAACATGCATGTGCTTTTGCTGCCAGTTAAGATCAAGCCTGTTTTGATATTTTAATGAAAATTCCAAATGATAAATTCTCACTAACAATCACTGAAAAATGAATTTATAAAAAACAGAAAATTAGGATCTTGCGATCCATTTGCAATAAAAACAGAATAAAAATGCTTGTCCTACCAGAAAATTGCATGGGTAGCAACCATAGCATGAAAGAATGGTTATTCACAGCAGTCTGAAAATCAGTCTATCCTGCTGCTGTATTACCCTAAATCTTTTTAAAAAGGATGGCTGAAGAAGAAATTACATCACATCAGGGATGATTAGACATTGAAGAGATAATTAAAATGAGTTCTTAAAATGAACACCTGGTTTAGCCCATATGTAATGAAATGTCCCATCTTGGTCAAATAATCAAATACAATGCCAGGATTGCAGCTAGTTAGCAAGTCTGCTTACATTCATTAAAGAGTTCAACCAAAAGTTAGTGGCTAGCAGTTTGATTAATAATTTCATCGAATAACAACTGCCTGCGAGCTACAAATGTACATAATCTGTGACACTATTTAGTCTCAGGTTCAAGAATTGAAACTAAAAGGGTGGAATGATAGGACATCTCAGTTCCTTCGGTTTCCTGTCAATGAGGTCAAGTTGTTGACAGTCACAAAGTGATTGAAGACCTTCAGTTCAGGTGCAAGATCAGTTAGACCTAGGTCTTTGGATTGACATAAAAGTTCAGCATTCACAGCTTTTCAGGAGATTTGAGATGCCGCTTTATGAAAGTTTCTCCAGTTCCCAGAAAATAATTCACTGAAACGTCTCTTCAAGGATGATTTGGACTGAGGTGTACAAAGTTAAAAATCACACTACACTAGTTATAGTCCAACACGTTTATTTGGAAGCACTAGCTTTCAGAGTACTGCTCCTTCATTTTCAACCACCTAATGAAGGAGCAGTGCTCCGAAAGCTTGTGCTTCCAAATGGTTGTCTTTAAGGATTATCTTTTACACAGAGAGAGATAAAGAGGGATATATTTTCTCTTTTATCACCTTTCTTTCAGTTGCACAACTTGTCACTTGGACGAAATCCTGGAAAGTGATGCTCACTTTCCACAAATGAATCACCGCTATTTCTTTGCAGTTGCAAAATAGAAGAATATAAGTAAGATTTGTTTTCCTTTCTCACCCTATCTTTTTTATTCTGGTGTTTTTGTGAGGCTGGCAAATACTAGTGAGAGATTATTTATTGACATGGATACTTGACTAACAGCCCAGACCTGGCAATTGTGGAGTAATACATGAGTCATTAAGGCTCATAATACTGCAGGGGCTCAACTCTGGATATAGCTGGTCTGATTAGGCATATGTTCAACACAGGCCCCATGCAGACTGAAAGGTTGTGTTATGGAGATGATTACAACCAGAATTAGTGATCAACTGGAATACCTTTCCAGGGAACAGCTGGAGACGTGACAACATTAGCAGAAATTGAAGCAGGTCCTAACCATCATCAGGAGGTTCCTTGCAGATTATTTGAACATATTTTGATGAAGGGAATTCTGTTATCTCTTTTCTTAGACAATTCTTATTCTAGTACTAATTAACAGACTTATTCATTCACAGCTGTCTGCTCAGTCCCTAAATTCAGTGTGTAATATCCAGAAATTATTTTTTTAAAATCAATTCCAGACATTGTATGCTCTGCCTCAGTTTAAACTGATTGTGCGCCGAGTCACACGCCTGCAGGATGTAATGTCCATTCAATTGTTTCACACAGCTTGTGTGATCCATATCAACCCAGGATAGAAGCTGAGCACTGAGCAGGACGTTGGGTCAGGAGCCTGCACAATGTGGCAGCCAGCAGGACATTTTGCTGGCTTGGCCAATACATGGCAGAGTGTCATCTACAAAAGACAATTTGTGGGCTGTCAAAGGTGGAGAGCCATAGAAGGTTTTCCAGCATGGATGTAGTCACAATCTTTGGTTGCTGCTAGTGAGGAAGGAGAAGACACCTCTGTCTCAAGCCTGGCTGTCAACAATTTAGAAAAAAAACTGATCACTTAAAAAGATGGTTAGTGTTTCCAATCACCATTTTGGAAGGGCGGCCTTTTCAAATATGTTTGGATGTCCAGTCCTCCCCTGACCTCTGACATTTGCCTTAATAGGCAATCAATTTAGCTTTGTCCCCCTTCAACACTAACCCCCAACTCAGCCCTAACAATTCCAAAATGGCCCAAGAGGTAGAGATGACAAACTAGTAGCTTCAATTTTTGGAAGTGACTGTCTCCATACTCACCACTCAAATCCTTGTTGGGTAAGTGGACGAAGGTTTGAGTGGATAGAAGTGGGGGAAAGTTATGCTAAACTTTTCTAACAGGGGGTCTGTCAACAATATATTACAGTATAATACTGTAGCCTGCCTCTGAATGAATTTTATACAAAAAAAAATTGCAATGACTCAGCAGGCTAATCACAGGTCATTTTGTTGTAACAGGTGATTCGTCAATGCACATTCGCTGTAACGCGATTGACAAATTGGGCACTCTATTTCGACAGCGCGAATGTTTCGGACGTGTGTTGGCAGCAACATGTTGGCAGCAACGCTGTTTCTAAAGTGTGATTTTTCTATGATGCGGGATTGCACAAGAACACAACCATGAAGTTATAGATGAACTGACTGTATATGTGTGTCAGTTTTTAGTTCTTACACCCTACCCTATCCTTTTGCTTTTTCAGTTTTGATGAAGAATCAAAAATAGAGAAAGCTAGGACCAGACATTTTGGTTTCTCTCAGACATTCAAATCCTACAGTTTTCAGTTTGTTGTTTTTTTTCTGTCCAAATGCGAATGTCAAAATGGATCTACTGCTCTTCGGCAGGTAAACATACAAAATCAGCCAATTCCAGAGCTTGCCCAGTGTCTGCACAAACAGATATATATTTATAGGCATGGAGATGATCAAACAGAGGAGGACACAAGGGATTTCACTAATAAAATATTCATCACTAGGAATCCCCTGAAGAATTGACACCTGGTATCTAGCCACAGGCTGAGATTTAGTACAACTTTCTTATCCTAGTTGTCATTTGGCAGGTTATAAACAAATAACAGTTTAGAAATAGAATGAAACCAAATATCAAGTCAGATTGGTACTGAGAGCAAAACAATTTTGAAACAGAAACAGGCAGGAATAGAAATATACCCATAGAATGTAAATACAATAAGCCAGCGTGTTAATACAACAGGAGCCATGGATTTATCCAGCACAGAAGGAAACCATTGTAACATTGTGTCTGTGCTGTTCATTTGAAAGAACAATTCAAATAGTCCTGCTTTTTCCCTTTCCTTCATTTTCTCTTTTGAGAGTTATTATTAAAGCTCTTTCCCCCACCCTTTCTAGCAGTTGTGTTTACAATTGTATTTCCTCACATTGCCTCTGGTTCTTTTGCAGATTATGTCCCCTCTGAATACCAGCAATCCTGCCACTGGAAGTTTTCTCCAGAGTCACGGCTTCAAAATACGTCAAACTTAACACTCCCATCAAATCACTCCTTAACCGTTTTGCTCTAAGGAGAACACTCTCAGATTTTCTAATCTCCTTGTAAAGTCCTTCATCCCTGCTTTAGCAAATCTTCTCTCCATCCTCTCTGTCACCTTGGCATCCTTCATGTCCAAGGTGCTGTTTCCAGAATTGGTCACAATGCTGCAATTGAGAAGTAATCCATGAATAAAAGAATGAGCATTTCTTGTTTGTTTCTGCAAACACCTAATTAGCAAGCCAAGGATCCCACATGCCTTCTTAACAGCCTCAGCATCTTGTCTACCACCAAAAACATGCATGTCAATAATGCAAGATTTATCTGCTCCCACATACATCACATTTTCATGCGCAATTTAACTTATATTACCTTTTCTCATTCTTCTTTTCAAAATGAACCACTTCGTACTGCCCTGCATGATATTATTTCTCCCATATTAGCCATTTCAGTAGTCAGTCTAGGCCCACCTTCTACCCTACTCTAAAACTTGAGCATAAAAGGCTAAGTTTACAGCTCAGTGCAGAACTGAGGGAGTGCTACATTGTCAGCTGTACCATCTTTCAGATGTGACATGAAACTGAGGCCCTGCCTGCCTTTGAAATTGAGTTTCATGAAAGCTAGGAGAAAGATCCCTAATTTCCTGCCAAACATTAATCTCTGAATCAATATCACAGAAAATAAATTATCTGGTTAACATCATGTTACTGATTTTGGAACTTGCTGTGAGCAAATTAGGTGATGCACTTCCTAATTTACACCGGGGACTTCACTTCAAAAGTATGTATTTGGCTGTAAAACACTTTGGAATGTCCTGCGATCTTGAAAGGCTCTCTAAAAATCCATGTCTTTTGTTTATTCTCCACACTGTTAGAGATATTTCTAAATTTGTGTTGCATTCATAATTTGAAAATCTACACTGCATGCTGATTCCATAGCACGTAACAAAAAGAGCAATATATTCAACTGAAGTCCCTTGGACCATTGGACATTCCTGATGAAAAGCTTTTGCTTAAAACATCAACTCGCCTGCTCCTAGAATGCTGCCTGACCTGCTGTGCTTTTCCAGCGTCACTCTTTCCAACTCTGACTCTCCAGCAGTTGTCACAATCACCACAGAACATCTCTCCATCCAGTCTTAAAATGCAACTGTTCCCAATACATTTCATTTTCCGTCCTTTAACTCCTTTTTCATTTGTGTGATCACTGAAATTTGTAACCACTTGGCCTTTCGCTAATCATAGAATTGTAACTCTTTATCCACTGCTTTTTGAAAGTCACATACACATGATCACCCATCACTTGAATTACTTCAAATTATGTAATAGGATTCTCAATTTGGAATTTTGTTTATGTATACATTAACAACTCACTTGCTGTTAGTAAGTTCAAATGTACAAAATGTAATCTATAATTAAGCCTCATATTCTATTGGTACTGGTTTTAAGCTTGCATATGCTTCTAAGTTTTAAGTTGAGAGGGGGAAAGTTTAAAGGAAATGGATGTGATATGTTTTTTTTAAAACGCCGAGAGTGGTAGGGGCTTGGTACATGCTATCAGGGAAGGTGATAGAATCAGATATGATATCAGTGTTTAAGAAGCATATAGACAGACACAAGAAAATGTACACCATGATCATATGTAGGGTAAAACTCACCTTCATCCATCCTGCTCCTCACCACTGTTTTTCTCTCCATCATACTGTTCTCATGGTTGTCAGAGTGAGCTAATTAGTTTGGTGATGAGTTGTATCAAAAATGGGAGGTATTTTGTGTAGTATGTGAAACAGCTGGCTAATCCAGAAACAGAGCACTGGTCACACTATTGTGTGCAGTTTTGGTTGCCACTTGGTAGGACAAATGTGGAGGCTTTAGAGAAGGTGCAAAGAGGTTTACCAGGATGTTCCCTGGATTGGAGTGCATTAACTATGAGGAAAAGTTGGACAAACATGGTTTGCTTATGCTAAAGTGTCAGAGGTTGAGGGGAAACCTGATAGCAGAATGTAATATTATGAGAGGCATGATTAAAATGGACAGTTGGAGTCTTTTTCCCAGGGTGGAAATATCAAATACTAGGGGACATAGTTTTAAGTTGGGAGGGGGAAAGTTTAAAGGAAATGTATGTGGTAAGTTTTTTTTTTAATGCCAAAGGTGGTAGGAGCCTGGTATATGCTGCCAGGAAAGGTGATAGAATCAGATATGGTAGCAGTGTTTAAGAAGCATATAGACAGACACAAGAACAGGTGGGGAATAGAGGGATATGAATCATGTGCAGACAGATGGAATTAGTTTAGAATGGTATCATGGTCAGCGCAGACATGGTGGGCCGAGGGGCCTGTTCTTGTGCTGTACTGTTCTATATTTTCTTAGAGGGCAACAACATCATTGGTCCTTATTGACACAAACCCCTTTTGAGTACAGCTCCCAACTAGAAACTAATCTCGATGGTCACCAAAAACTAGTTGAAACTAATTTTTCATCAGTCTGTGCAACCAACAAAATGCAAATGATTAAATATCCCATTAGTCCAGGCTGGATTTGAACCAGGTGCTAGCAACCACTAGGTCCTGGGACAATTTAGCCATTAAAGTTAATGCTACTGTATGTGGACCTTGCCTTTAAAAAAGTCCATCCTTAAGGATGCCAAGTGCTGTGTTATACAATGCTGCAATACTGCCTCCCAGCTAATCTATTCTGTTAGTAAGTTGCATACACAGAAATCATTTGTTTGTTGTAAAGCCTGCTTTTTCACTTATAATGTGTTTTACTGTTTCAAATAAAGGAATTCACAATTAAACAATCACTGATGAGCAATTGGTCTGTAGAATATTATCATTAAATGTGACAAATATGGATGGATGAGATCATGAGCACCGATTTTTACCTTTCAACCCCTCCAAAATAAACTTGCAATATCTTTATGTCGATCAGATGACTTTGCGTGGGCTCACAGGTTCTGTTGGAAGCTGGTGGTTGAGATAATTCATTGTCACAAATCCTTCATGATATCAGCTGGAGCAATTTAAATCTGCTTTTCTCTGCTGAGTCAAAAGACCTGTGTAATGATGAGCATTTGAGGATGGACCATAGATAGTCTCAACAAAGAACAGATACCTGCTTTACCAAATAGTTATTGTAGCTGGTAATAGGTTCAATTAATGTTAACTAGTTAGGTATAATTACAATGATCAGGTGTATCTTGTTTGTTTCTACTGGGATCTTTTACAAGACTAATTGTTTCTCTGTCTGTAGAATATGTGACATGATCAAAGTAGCTGGAACAGAAGCATCCCCAACATAAAACAATTTCTTCATTTAGCATGACCAGATTGAAGAATTTGAGTTATAAGAAGATGTTGGATTTTTTTCCTGGAGTGTAGGAAGTTAAGGAGTCACCTTACAGACTTTTATAAAATCATGAAGGGCATAGAAATGGTAAGTTGCAAAAGTCCTTTCCCTAGTAGAGGAGGTCAAAACTAGGAGGCATAGGTTTAAAGTGAGATGGGATAGATTTGAAAGGGATCTAAAGGACGCTATTCACAGACAATGGTGCTTAGATAGAATGAACTGCCAGAGGAAGTGGTGGATGCAGGTACAATTATAACATTTAAAAGATATTTGGACAGGTATATGGTAATGAAGCGTTTAGAAGGATAGGCAATTGTGACTAGTTTAGGAAACCTGGTGGCTACGGATGAGTTGGACCAAAGGATCTGTTTCCGTTCTGTATGACGCTATCACTCAATCACAGGTACTGGTCCTCGATTCAATGATGTGTCTAATTATCTAATTATATTGGTAAAAAATACAAAAGAGTCTTAATAAGAAGAGACCCCTCCCTTACAAAACAAGGCATAGTTTGTTGAATGATGCCAACATGTGCAATTAATGGTAACTGGACATTTGATGGTACAGGATTTGATTTAAAAAGCACATTGTTGAAGCTTCTTGTACTCATCAGAACATTTGCAATAATTTCAATGTAGGAGAACACTGGAGGAGAAAAATGTACTGATTGGTTGGCAGATGGACTCCAATCCATAGAGGTGTTGCCAATAGACTTAGCATCATTTAGATGATAGCTGACAGTTAATTGCAAAGTATTATTTCAATTCAAAACTTCAACAATATTCAAGAAGTAAAACAATATCCAAGACAAAGGGGGCAGCTTGATTGGCACACTATCCACCAACTTCAATTTTTATTCCCATTTCCACCAATGCACAGTGGCAGCAATATGTACCATCCATAAGACACAGTGCAGTCAGTCATCAGGGTCCTTTGAGAGAACGTTCCAAAATAACAAGCATACCATCCAGGAGCTGAAACTTTATTGCTGGAACAGCACAGCAGGTCAGGCAGCATCTAGGGAACAGAAGATTCGACGTTTCGGGCACATGCCCTTCTTCAGGAAGGTCAAGGGCAGCAGATATATGGGAACACCACCACATGCAAGCTCCTTCAAAGCACCAACCTGATTTTTAAAGGGTTTTGTTTTATTTCACCAGGTCAAACGTCTGGATCATCCTCCCCAGCAGCACCATAGGTGTACTTAGGCCACAAGAACTGCAGCGATTCAAGAAGGCAGCTCATTAAACATCTTCTCAAAGGCAATTAGGGATAGCTACTAAATTCTGGCCTTGCCAGCCATGCTCACATCACATGAATGAATATAAATTGGCAACAGTAGTTCCCGATTTGCAGTTCTTGTTCTCTTCTCAATGATGGGTCATCAGTAACAGAGTCTTTCCCTACCACAGCCAACAAGATGTCCCCATTGCTCCAGCAGTTAACCTTCCATCTTCACATTTACAGAGTTTAGCCTATCCAAAATGCATCAGTATATTTTGCTCCAAGCTTTTTTTCATCAATGATAACCATTTGAATCTTGCTCGAGCTACTAGCCCCTCCTTGTCTCTGCACTGGATCCCTCCTCATCTTCTTGAGTCCAAAATACTGTTGTATCCTCTAACATTCCCCACTAAACTCCTCCAGAATAATCTATTCATCTTATTCCAGCCTGCTCACTTTCCGGATCATAAGTGCCTGCATACTTTGCCATGGAGGGACAAATTCTGGAATTTTCTTTATAAATCCCTCCCTCTGATTTACCTCTTCCTCTCATTCTGTGACTAAGCCTCTGGTTGCCTCTGGACTTTTTCATTAATGGGCCTGTTTCAGCTTTTCTCATTCTTCTGCAGAGCAGTGTGAAAGGTTTTTTCTACATTAAACCTGCACAGGATGACAATCTCAATGTGATTCAGACAGACTCACTCAGTCCAGCTGCAGACAGAAGCCATTATTTTAACCTGTTCTCCCACTCAAGCCAATATAGAAGCAGTTTAAGCCTAATAGTCATTACCGTTCAACGTAACTGCATGTAAAGCACTTTGACGTATTACTCAGATGTGACAAAGCGCCGTGTGTGCAAGTTCTCCAATAAATAATTTATGAGAAAGATTTCCACAAATAATGAAAATCTTCACACAATTGCAGTTTAGTAACTCTGCTCAATGAATTATGCAACCCGAAGAATATTCACCAGCACCAAATTGCTGATCCTAAAATTTAAGGTCAAGAAAATATGCATGAACATTTTATGAAAAAAATTGACCTTAACATTTAAGTACCACTATTCCTCTGTAGAGGCAGGCAGAAAGAAAAATAATGCGTAGGGTCTAGGCTTGGATCCTGCATTCCTTTTTGAAAAGCTGAACAAATGATGCTTGCAATGTATTTTTAATGGAACTTGTGAACTTGACCTACACAACCTAATTACCCATGCAGTCACATTGGGCTGCAAGTCAGATATCCTGAACACATTAGTTGAAACAAAGGCATCCAGCTAACTCACTGGATGAGAGAGAAAAGGCAAAAAAAAATGGACAGATAAATCATTTGGACCAGCAAATAGGCTTGGTGCTTAATCCTGGTTGGTCTCAGAAGGATACCATTGTTCACAAGGAAGGAAATCATCCCAAACTGGTGCTATTGACTGTGTCAGATGATTAGATATTCTTGTAGGAGGCCAATACCAAATTAAAAAGGTTGTATCATCAAGCACAATGTTCCTTACCTGTTAACATGGCTCAGACAATTGGCTGCCGTGTTCCTGCAAGTGGAAATATTGGTTGAGAATAGGACTGAGTGTAGCCACAATGCTTCTATAGTACTGTATCTTGCCAAGAATTGGTGTCTAGAATCATACGTGAAGAATAGCCATAAATTGTAGATCGCACTGCAACAGAAGAAATTGCCTTCTGGAGAAGGGTAGAAAAATGTGTTGTGTAAAGACCATATCGTTTTGTTATTGTGCATTTGATTGTGCAAGGGACAGTTTCACTTTTCAGAAGTTATTGAAACTCATACTGAGTGGTGTTTACTCAGTTGCTGTCTTCAAACTGTGGGGTAGCTTAGTGACACAAAGGCTGGCACCTGTACAAAATGAGATTTGGCCAGCAAGAAGGAGCTGAAACATTACCTCTGAATTCCCTTCACAATTGCTGCCAGACCTGCTAAGCTTTTCCAAAAAAATTCTGTTATTGTTCCTTATTTACTGCATCTGCAGTTCTTTTGGAAAATATCTGAGACATGTAGAAAGCAAGTTAACTTCTCCCATCAATTGCTGTAAGCTGGTACCTTTAACCTAAAGGTCAGAGACTTGATGATTTGTGAACAAGTCGCTTTGTGCCTCTTGCAAGGAAGTAAAATGCATCTGCAGAAGAGAGATTGAAGAACAGCAAGACCTAATGAGCAAAAGAATCATCTCAGCTAACCCCGTGGAAAAGGGCCATTGAACAGGTCTCCCAGCTATTTTCCCTTCACCCACCAGTCCAATGTATTTCTCTGACAGTGTGTATGTGTGAGAGTGTGCAGGAGGAGTTTTAAAAAGTTGTTGGAGTTTTAACTTGTGGAACCATTATTTGAAATAAATAGTTATTTTTGATAAGTACACAAACCTGGTTTGTGGTTTGGTTAACTTAGATCTAAAAAAAGTACATTTTTGCATATTTTGACAAAAACCTTAACTTCTGAGATGACTCTGAGAACAATGGGATTTGATTTTCAGAATGCAACCCAAGTGAGACACGACAGAAGCAAAACAGCTGGAGAGGATTTCATGTCCCTCCTACAGTCTTTGGATTGTGATAACACATGCCAAACTGACACATTTCAACCGTATTCTCTACAACATTATTTCTTATCATGTACTTTACAGCACTCATATAGGTTTTAATCAGGAATAAAGAGATGAACGAGACAGGGGCATTCAGACATTAACACATCCTCATAAGATGTGCTATCACTTTCAAAAGTCTATGTGAACTAGAGTATGGAATTTATTGGACAATTCCTGGGTCACAATGGGTTTTGCTTGGAAAATGTCCAGTATGAAGGAGAACTGTCGGTTATTAGTTGTTTATTGGAAAAACAAGTAATATTGGCAGGGGCCATGCAGTATTTTTTTGAAAATGAGATAAAAGATTGGCTTTGTGGTCTTAATGGTTTGACAAACTAACCTGAACAGATTGGTTCATGGCTTAATTGCTGGAATAACAGACTTGGAAAAGGCACTATATTGAAAATTGCCTAGAAACAGCCTCTAAACTAAAATCACCTTTTCATGAGAAACAAGGTTGGGCAGTTGAAAAACGCTGACAAAAGAGAAAACATATTCCTCCTTATTTCTCTTTGTGTAAAAGATATTCCTTAAGACAACCATCCTGAAAGAGTTAAAAATCCACAAGCAGCGCTCCAAAAGATCATGCTTCCAACTAAACCTGTTGGACTATAACCTGGTGTTGTGTGATTTTTAACTTTGTACACACCAGTCCAACACCAGCATCTCCAAATCATCCTTGAAGAGATGTTTCAGTGAATTATTTTCTGGGAACTTGAGAAAATTTCATAAATCTCAAATCTTCTGAAAAACTGTGAATGCTGAACTTTAATGTCAATCCAAAGACCTAGGTCTAACTGATGTTGCACCTGAACTGAAGGTCTTCAATCACTTTGTGACTGTCAACAACTTGATCTCATTGACAGGAAACCGAAGGAACTGAGATGTCATATCATTCTACCCTTTTAGTTTGGAGTCTTGAACCTGATACTAAATAGTGTCATAAATTATGTACATTTGTTGCTAGCTGACAGCTGCTATTTGATGAAATTATTAATCAAACTGCTAGCCACTAATATTTAGTTGAGCTCTTTAATGAATGTAAGCAGACTTGCTAACTAGCTGCAATCCTGGCATTGTATTTGAATAGAGCTTAAAAATGTGTTGCTGGAAAAGCGCAGCAGGTCAGGCAGCATCAAAGGAGCAGGAGAATCGACATTTCAGGCATAAGCCCTTCGTCAGGAATGAGGAGGGTGTGCCAAGCAGGCTAAGATACAAGGTAGGGAGGAGGGACTTGGGGGAGGGGCGTTGGGAATGCGATAGGTGGAAGGAGGTTAAGGTGAGGGTGATAGGCCGGAGAGGGGTTGGGGGCGGAGAGGTCGGGAAGAAGATTGCAGGTCAAGAAGGTGGTGCTGAGTCCGAGGGTTGGGACTGAGAGAAGGTGGGGGGAGGGGAAATGAGGAAGCTGGAGAAATCTGCATTCATCCCTTGTGGTTGGAGGGTTCCTAAGCAGAAGATGAGGTGCTCTTCCTCCAGGTGTCGTGTTGCCATGGTCTGGCGATGGAGGAGGCAACATGACGCCTGGAGGAAGAGTGCCTCATCTTCCGCTTAGGAACCCTCCAACCACAAGGGATGAATGCAGATTTCTCCAGCTTCCTCATTTCCCCTCCCCCCACCTTCTCTCAGTCCCAACCCTCAGACTCAGCACCGCCTTCTTGACTTGCAATTTTCTTCCTGACCGCTCCGCCCCCACCCCCTCTCCAGCCTATCACCCTCACCTTAACCTCCTTCCACCTATCGCATTCCCAACGCCCATCCCCCAAGTCCCTCCTCCCTACCTTGTATCTTAGCCTGCTTGGCACACCCTCCTCATTCCTGAAGAAGGGCTTATGCCTGAAACGTGGATTCTCCTGCTCCTGTGATGCTGCCTGACCTGCCGCGCTTTTCCAGCAACAGATTTTTCAGCTCTGATCTCCAGCATCTGCAGTCCTCACTTTCTCCTAATTGTATTTGATTATTTGACCAAGATGGGACATTTCAATACACATTGGCTAAACCAGAGATTCACTTTAAGAACTCATTTTAATTATCTCTTCAATGCCTAATCATCCCTGATGTGATACCATTTCTCCCTCAGCCATCCTTTTAAAAAGAGATAGGGTAAGAGAGCAGCAGGATAGACTGATTTCCAGACTGCTGTGAATAACCACTCTTTCATGCTATGGTTGCTACCCATGCAATTTTCTGGTAGGACAAGCATTTTTTATTCTGTTTTTATTGAAAATGGGTCGCAAGATCCTAATTTTCTGTTTTTTATAAACTCATTTTTCACTGATTGTTAGTAAGTCTTTATCATTTGGAATTTTCATTAAAATATCAAAACAGGCTTGATCTTAACTGGCAGCAAAAGCACATGAATGTTTACTCAATGAGATTCATTATCAGCAGCAATTAGTGAAGTGATACTGAAATAACTCCCTCGCTCCCAACCCCCACCACACATTTGTCATAAAATTTAACTTGTAAATTAACAGCCACACGAGGGTTAGTCATGTCAGTTGGTGTTGTTTTGTGTTGCGCCTGCGAGATTTATTTATTTACGGAGTCATTTTATGGGAAGTGGGCATCGTAGGCTGGCCCAGCATTTATTGTCGGTCCCTAGTTACGTTTCAGATGGTGGTACCTTTTTGAACTGTTGCAGTCTATCTGCTGAGGGTTGACCCACAATGCCATTAGGGAGAGAATTCCAGGAATTTGATCCAGCGACAATGAAGGAATGCCCTTATACTTCCGTGTCAGAATGGTGAGTGGATTGGAGGGGAACTTAAAGGTGGTCATGTGCCCACATATCTGTTGCCCTTATCCTTCTAGATGGAAGTGGTCATGGGTTTGGAAGATGTTGTCTGAGGTCTTTGGTGAATTTCTGCAGTGCATCTTGTAGTTAGTATGCACTGTTGCAACTGAGCGTTGGTTTTGGAGGGAGTGGATGCTTGTGAATGTGATGCCAATCAAGTGGGCTACTTTGTCCTGGATGGTGTCAAGCTTCTTGAGTCCTGTTGAGGCTGTACTCTTCCAGGCAAGTGGGGAATATTCAATCACACTTCTGACCTGTGCCTTGTACATGATGGACAGACTTGCAGGAATCATGAGGTGAGTTATTAACCACAGTATTTCTAGCCTCTGATCTGCTCTTGTAGCCATTGCATTTATGTGGTGATTCCAGTTGAATATCTGATCAATGATAACTTCCAGGATATTCATAGTGGGGGAGTCAGTGATGGTAACACCATTGAATGTCAAGGGGAGGAGATGTAATCAAACACGGACTCTGAGACTATCCCAGATAATTACACCTGCAGGAAGTGTACCCAGTGCTCACCGAACAAATGGGTCAGCTTGAGCAGCTGTTGAAGACACCGAAGAGCACACAAATGGTGGGGAATGTCACAGAGAGAAGTTATAGAAACGTGATCACACCCAAAGCACGCCCAAGGAAGAGAGATGTGACCATTCGACAGGGCAGACAGTCAGTGCAGGAGTCCTTTGCAGTCCCCTTGCCAAACAAGTATTTTGTTTCAAATACTAATGAGGGGGTAATCCATCAGTTGATAGCAGCAGCAGCAGCCAGGGAAATGGCACCAGAGCAGAGATAAAATGTAGTTGAGCAATAGTAATTGGAGATTTGACAGTCAGGGTACCGATAGATGTTTTTGTGGCCACGAGAGAGACTCCAAGATGGTATGTTGCCTCCCTGGTGCCAGGGTCATGGATATCTCTGAGTAGGTACCGGGCATGCTAGACAGAAGGCATTGTCTATTTTGACACAAATGACATAGGCAGGAAGAGTGACAAGGTCCTGCAGTGACAATTCAGGGAGCTCGGTAGTAAACCAAAAAGAATGACCTCTAGGTTAATACTCACAGGGTTATTCCCCATAAAACGTATTGAAACTAGGTGCAGAGATAAAGTACAATTGAACAGATGGCTAAAGAGCTGGTGTAGGAGGGAGAGCTTCATATATTTGGATCTCTTCCATGGAAGGTACCATCTGTACAAAAAGGACGGCTTGAACCTAACCTGGAGGTGGTGCCAATATCCTGGCAGGGAGGTTTGATATCATCATTCGGGATGACTTAAACTAGTGTGGTGAGGACATGGGAACCAAAGCACCTGATAAGTAAGTACGTAGATTGGGGTAGAGATTGAGTCTCAGGCAAATTAAACTCAGAGGAAGAGCAGTCAGGGAGAAATGGCTGAGCTCTGAGGAACCAAAAGCTTGGACTGTATTTGCTTCAGTGCAAGAAATATAACAGTTAAGTTGGATAAACTTAGAGCCTGGATTAGTGCATGCTGTTATGATGTTGTTGCTACAATTGAACACATGGCTGAAAGAGGGATAGGATTGGCAGCTTAACATTAAAGGATATTGCTGTTTTAGATGAGACCGAGGAGGAAGCAAAAGGAAGTGGGAGAATTGTGTTACTGGTTAGGGAGCACATCACAGCTGTGTTGAGGGAGGACATCCTGGAAGGATCTTGCGGTGAGGCATTATGGATAGAGCTCAGGAATAGGAAGGGTGCAATTACAATTCTGTGACTGTACTACAGAACTTCCAACTCCCATCAGGAGATAGAAGAAGAGATGCGAAGGAAAGATGGGAAAATACTTTGGTTGTTGTGGTGGGTGATTTTAACTCCCCCATTTTGACTGGGACTCCCTTAGTGCCAGAGGTTTAGATGGGGAGTTTTTTTTTTGGTGTATCCAGGAGGATCTTTTGAAACGGTATAAGGGAGGAGGCCATATTGGACATGTTATTGGGAAATGAGCCTAATCATGTGATCCAAATTGAGGGAGCATTTTGGGAACAGTGACCATAATTCTGTAACTTCAGATCCTTATGGATAAGAACAAGAGTGGACCTTGGATGAAGGTGTTAATTGGGGGAAGTCGAAGAGTGTGAAGCTGGAAAAGCACAGCCGGTCAGGCAGCATCCAAGGAGCAGGAGAATCGATGTTTCGAACATAAGCCCTTCATCAGAAATGAGGCTTGTGCCCCAAGGGGGCTGAGAGATAAATGGAAGGGGGCTGGGGTTGAGGGGAACATAGCTGGGAATGTGATCAGTTGATGAAGATGGGGGTGAAAGTGATAGGTTGAGAGGAGAATGGAGCAGTTTGGTGGGAATGAAAATGGACAGGTAGGGCAGTTCAAGAGGGTGGTGCTGAGTTGGAAGGCTGGATCTGGGACAAGGTGGGGGGAAGGAAAAAAGAGGAAACTGGTGAAATCCACGTTGATCCCATGTGGTTGGAGGATCCCAAGGCAGAAGATGAGGCATTCTTCCTTTTGGCAACAATTGGAAAATGTGGGTTGGGAGCAGTTGTTTGAGGGGAAATCCATATCTGACATGTGGGAGTTTTCTAAGAACCAGTTGATTAGAGTGCAGGACAGGTATGTTCCTATGAAAATGAAGGATAGGAACGGCAGGATTCAGGAACCTTGGATGACAAGGGAGTCTATCAGCTTAGTCACAAAAAAGGTACATACCTAATGTCTTGGCAACAAAAAACAGATAAAGTCCATGAAGAATATAGAGAAAGTCTGAAGGAGCTCAATTCGTGAGTTGGGGGGTTAAGAGAGGTCATGAATTGTCCTTGGCCAGTAGGGTTAAGGAGGAATCCAAGGCATTTTGTACATATACTGGAAGGAAGAGGGTAGCTAGGGAAAGAATGGGCCCACTCAAGGATAAATGAAAGAGATTATGCGTGGAGCCAGAGGAAATGAGTGTCATTTTTAATGAATACTTTACATTGATATTCATCAAAGAGAGGGACACAAGGGATATTGAGGTGAGGGAAAGATGTATATATACTCTCAGGCAGGTTAACATAATGAAGGAGGAAGTGTTGGGTGTCTTGAAATACATTAAGGTAGACAAGCCCCAGGCCAGATGAGTTCTATCCCAGGATACTGTGGGAGGCAAGGAAGGAAATAGCTGGGGCCTTAATAGATATCTTTGCATCCTCTTTGGCCTCAGGCAAGGTTTCAGACGACTGGCGAATAGCCAACATTGTTCCTTTGTTTGCGAAGGGAAACAGAGATAATCCATGAAACAAACAGGCTGGTGAGCCTGACATCAGTGGTGGGGAAGCTGTTAGAGGAGATACTGAGAGACTGGATTTATTCACATTTGGAAGTGAATGGACTTGTTAGTGATAGGCAGCATCGGTTTGTGTGGAGAAGGTCATGTCTCACCAACTTGTTTGAGTTTTTTTGAGGAAGTGACAAGACTTATTGATGAGGGAAGGGCAGTGGACGTCATCTACGTGAAATTTAGTAAGGTATTTGATGAGGTACCTCATGGCAGGTTGGTACAGAAGGTAGTCTCATGGAATCCGGGGTGAGTTGGCTAGCTGGATACAAAACAGTCTTGGACATAAAAGACAGAGAATAGCAGTGGAAGGGTAATTCTTGGAATGGAGATCAGTAACTAGCAGGGTTCTGCGGGGACCTTTGTTGTTTGTAATATATTTAAATAACTTTGAAGGGAAATGTAGGCAGCATGACTTGTAAGTTTGCAAATGACACCAAAATTGGCGGAGTTGCAGATAATGAGAAGGATTGTCAAAGGACACAGAAGGATTCAAATAGATTGTAGATTTGGACAGAGAAATGGTAGGTAGAGTTTAATCTGGACAAATGTGAGGTGATGCTTTTTGGAAGATCAAATTCAGGTGCGAATTGTGCAATAAATAGCAGAACCCTGTGGAGAAAAGCAAAGGTCAGTAAAGGGTCAGTTAGACTCAAAACGTCAGCTCTTTTCTCTCCTTACAGATGCTGCCAGACCTGCTGAGATTGTCCAGCATTTTCTCTTTTGGTTTCAGAACCCTGTGGAGCATTGACATAAAGAGGGATCTCAGTGTACAATTCCACAGAGCCCTGAAAGTGGCAACACAAGTAGATAAGGTGATTATGAAGGTATACGCACACTTGCCTGCATCAATCAGAGCATCAATATATAAAAATTGACAAGTTATGTTACAGCTGTACAAAACTTTAGATAGGGTCAGAGTGGTACTCGAAAAGCACAGCAGGTCAGGCAGCATCCGAGGAGCAGGAAAATCAACGTTTCGGGCAAAAGTCCTTCAGGAATAGAGGATGAAGGGCTTTTGCCCGAAACATCGATTTTCCTGCTCCTCGGATGCTGCCTGACCTTCTGTGCTTTTCCAGCACCACTCTGATCTAAACTCTGGTTTCCAGCATCTAAAATCCTCACTTTTGCCTAAAGTTTTAGTTAGGCCACATTTAGAATATTTCATACACTTCTGATCACCACACTACCAGAAGGTGCAGAGAAGGTTTACCAGGATGTTGCCTGGTCTGAAGGGTTTTACTTAAGAGGAGAGGTTGGATAAGCTCGGATTGTTTTCACTGGAAAGGCGGAGGCTGAAGAGCAACATGATAGAGTTCTACAAAATTATGAGATGTATAGATAGGATGGATAGTCAGAAGCTTTTTCCTTAGGGGTGGAAAGGTCAATGACAAGAGTGTACAGATTCAAGTTGAGAGAGGGAAAAAGTTTAGGGGAGAAGGTTGGGGAAAAGTTTTCACACAGAGGATGGTGGGTGCCTGGATTGCTTTGCCAGTGGAGGTGGTGGAAGCAAGCATGTTAACAATGCTTAAGGTGTATCTTGACAGACATATGAACATGAGGTGCACAGAGGGACAGACATTGTGCATGGGCAATAAGTAACAGGTCTAAATAAGAATTAGGAATTGGCGCAGGCTCGGTGGATCCAACAGCCTGTTCTTGTATTGACATGACGAAGCCACACACTTATTGAAGATTTTCTTCAGGTACACTTGCTGGCCCTTCCCTGAATGCCATCCTTTTTGTGAAGTTGGTAAAGCAACACAATCAATCCAAAGCCAACTGATTTTGTCACCTTATATGTTTGGTAGAAGTGGTGGCTGCAGTTGTTGCGTATTAAAACCTAAAATGCTTCAAAAAAGTGTCCCTATATCTCCCTACCACTCCACTTCTGCTTTCAACACCTTGAACATTTCTTTGCTCTATGCAGTCACATTTTCTCTACTTGTGTGTGAAAGTAATTACATTGCTTCTCGCAAAGAGAACCACAATCAGAAACACATGGAACATTCTTGAATGAGACAGTTTTAATTCTAAACTCTTCAGTCATTAGGTTTTTTGACAGACCCAAAGCAAACAATAATTATTTTTGTATGATGAATTCTTTGGAAATGTTTCACTAAAAACATTTTCCATTGTGTTTGGTTCCTTTTGAAGTAGGAACATTCACATAGATTAACCAAAAGAGTTTCTGAAGGAGGTTCCAAAACCCCTGAAGCAATGTGCTGGATTCAAGCTGATGTGGTTTATGAAATCAAATGATCTTTATCCCTGCAGATGGTGTCAAATTTAAGAAAAGAAAATTCTGGAAACACTTAATAGGCCAAGGAGCATCTATGATGAGATAAATAAAGTTAAAATTTCAAGTCAACAACATTTATTCAGGACTTGACCTGAAACGTATTATAAACTACAGTGATTCAAGAAGTTTGTTCATTGCCACATTAATGAGGGAAATTAGGAATGGACATTAAATGTTAGCTTTGCCATCTATAGTGATCAATTATTTAAATGTTCTGTGTTTGAATATGAGAGTGTAGTAAGCGATCTATGTCTACTGGTAAATGTGTAGACATCATAGAAGCTACTAGAATTTAAGGTATAAGCAGGATTGCAGGCATTTTGTGATTGCAGATATATTTTTAAAATATCTTTCGTAAACTAACCTGTTGCATAATTAGAAACTAGTAACATCTCTATGTTGGTCTGTGCTAGATAAAATATATAAAACTGGCAATGCCCACTCCCAATGAACAAAGACAAGAAAACAATAGACAATAGACAACAGGTGCAGGAGTAGGCCATTCTGCCCTTCGAGCCTGCACCACCATTCAATATGATCATGGCTGATCATCCTTAATCAGTATTCTCTTCTTGCCTTATCTCCATAACCCTTGATTCCACAATCCTTGAGAGCCCTATCCAACTCTTTCTTAAATGAATCCAGAGACTGGGCCTCCACTGCCCTCTGGGGCAGAGCATTCCACACAGCCACCACTCTCTGGGTAAAGAAGTTTCTCCTCATCTCTGTCCTAAATGGTCTACCCCGTATTTTTAAGCTGTGTCCTCTGGTTCGGCACTCACCCATCAGCAGACACATGTTTCCTGCCTCCAGAGTGTCCAATCCTTTAGTAATCTTATATGTCTCAATCATATCCCTTCTCAGTCTTCTAAACTCAAGGGTATACAAGCCTAGTCGCTCCAGTCTTTCAGTGTAAGGTAATCCCGCCATTCCAGGAATTGACCTCATGAACCTACGCTGCACTCCCTCAACAGTCAGAATGTCTTTCCTCAAATTTGGAGACCAGAACTGCACACAGTACTCCAGGTGTGGTCTCACCAGGGGCCTGTACAGCTGCAGAAGAACCTCTTTGCTTCTATACTCAATCCCTCTTGTTATGAAGGCCAGCATGCTATTAGCCTTCTTCACTACCTGCTGTACCTGCATGCTTACCTTCATTGACGCCCAGATCTCTCTGTACTGCCCCTTTACCTAAATCGATTCCATTTAGGTAGTAATCTGCCTTCCTCTTCTTGCCACCAAAGTGGATAACCATACATTTATCCACATTAAACTGCATCTGCCATGCATCTGACCACTCACCTAACTTGTTCAGGTCACCCTGTAATCTCCTAACATCCTCATCACATTTCACCCTGCCACCCAGTTTAGTATCATCAGCAAATTTGCTAATGTTATTACTAATACCATCATCTATATTATTAACATATATTGTAAAAAGCTGCAGTCCCAGTACTGACCCCTGCGGTACCCCACTGGTCACTGCCTGCCATTCCGAAATGGAGCCGTTTATCACTACTCTTTGTTTCCTATCAGCCAACCAACTTTCAATCCAAGTTAGTACTTTGCCCCCAATACCATGCGCCCTAATTTTGCTCACTAACCTCCTATGTGGGACTTTACCAAAAGTTTTCTGAAAGTCCAGGTACACTACATCTACTGGATCTCCCTCGTCCATCTTCAGAGTTACATCCTCAAAAAATTCCAGAAGATTAGTCAAGCATGATTTCCCCTTCATAAATCCATGCTGACTCTGGCCTACCCTGTTACTACTATCCAGATGTGTCGTAATTTCATCCTTTATAATAGACTCCAGCATCTTTCCACCATTGAGGTCAGACTAACTGGTCTATAATTTCCTGCTTTCTCTCTCCCACCATTCTTAAAAAGTGGTATAACATTAGCCACCCTTCAATCTGCAGGAACTGATCCCGAATCTATCGAACTCTGGAAAATAATCACCAACGCATCCACGATTTCTCGAGCCATCTCCTTCAGTACCCTGGGATGTAGACCATCAGGCCCCAGGGACTTATCAACCTTCAGACCTAACAGTCTCTCCAACACCAATTCCTGGCAAATATAAATTCCCTTCAGCCACTGTTACCTCAGGGAGATTGCTTGTGTCTTCCCCAGTGAACACAGATCTGAAGTACCAATTCAGACTTTCTGCCATTTCTTTGTTCCCCGTAATATATTCCCCTGTTTCTGTCTTCAAGGGCCCAATTTTAGTTTAAACCATTTTTTTGCCTTTCACATACCTAAAAAAACTTTTACTATCCTCCTTTATATTATTGGCCAGTTTACCTTCGTACCTCATTTTCCCTCTGCGTATTTCCTTCTAAGTAATCCTCTGTTGTTCTTTAAAAGCTTCCCAGTCCTCCATTTTCCCACTTATCTTTGCTATGTTATACTTTTTCTCTTTTAACTTTATATGTTTCTTAACTTCCCTCATCAGCCACGGCCACCCATGCCTCCTCCTAGGATCTTTCTTCCTTTTCTTCAGAGATGCTGCCTGTTCAACTGATTATTTACAACATTATTTGTTCAATTTTCTGGATATCCAGTATCCAGAGTTGGCAACATCAATTTTGCTTTCTGATATGTGACATACATTTCATTGTCTATCTTCTGTCGTGTCTTAGTAATTATGTTTCCCACTGGTAATTTATCTTTTCTGCAACAAAGACATAATCTGGGATTACAATTTGCTTCTGTTAGGTATTGGCGACCTAATCAGCATTTAGAGCAGCCCAGAATCTGGCATGAAATTATCTTCTTTTTAAACACACAACTGAGAAATGAGAGTGGACCAACTTGCATGCTCTGCTAAGACTAATGGCACTGCTTTAGTCTCTGATTAATTGGTGTTGCGCATTTGAATAGATGTTTTTTTCAAATACAGAAATAAATTCTATGTGCGTACCTTATGAATAATCAATCACCATCATTACATCAAAAGAAAGAAATATTTCAATACATGTTAAATGATTTTGAATTTAGATTTCTTCATCAGAAACTGACATATGGTTCTGCGAACTTGAGGCAAAATCTTGGCTTATGACCAAAGAGCAACTTTTTATTTTAATAAACTGTTTTGCATGCACTTTATCTTGTTTTACCAAATGAAAAGTATTTGGCTCAGCCAAGTTATCTGGTGAATTTACATAAGGACATCGGATTAGACGAAAGACATTTAGTCTCTCAAGCCTTGTGACACCTTTCAATGTGATCTTGGTTGTTCTGTGATCAAACATCACAGACATGCTTTGAGCCATTTTCCTTACAATTTACAATTAACATAAATCAATCTCAGATTTTATCAGAAATACATCCAGCATCAATTGCTGTTTGTGGAACAAGGTCCTAACTTTTTCCAGCCTTTGTATGAGGAAGTGTTTCTAATTTCATTCTTGAAAGACCTGGCTCTAATATGAATCGCTCTCAAGTCATTGAGTTCCTAGACACCACAAATGCTTTCTCTGTATGGACTCTATCTGCTTTCCTTAATATGTTGCAGATCTCATTCCTGATGAAGGGTTTATGCCTGAAAAATCGATTCTTCTGCTCCTTGGATGCTGCCTGACCTGCTGTGCTTTTCCATAAACACACTTTTTGACTGTGATCTTGTAACCCTCAATATTCCTGGGAATACAATCCTACTTTGTGGAATCTCCCCTCCAGGTATCATTCTGTTAAATCTGCAGTGTTCTCAAAACCAACTGGATGGTGTTTTGTTTTTTTGGAATTATGTTTTGAAATGTTCTTTAAGATAAAACAAAAAAGCATAATGTTCTGAAGTCTACTCAAAAGATAAGGGAACAATTAAAGACCAAAGATTGTGATCACTGGGTCTATGCAGGTCATGACTGGAGACAAAGTAAACTGTCTCCAAGTTCACAATAGATGAAATCCAAGCCTCCAAAAGTTCAAGGATAGTGTCCTAACAATCGTGCTATAAATTTTCTACTTTATTCTGAGATTAAAAAATTGGATTCAAGAATGGTTGATCAGCATTTCTGCCTGGATGCAAAGCGAATGTTTTTCATGTTTCCATGGTGAAAAATGCAGAGGAAGCCATTCTTGAGATCAAGCGACAGGTTTCCCTACAAATTAAGGGATGTGATGGTAACTTTTGTGTAGTCAGCAGAGAGAAGAGTTTGCTTAGCTGAGTGCAAGAAGGAGAAGGTCTCTAGTCAAAAAATTGAAACCCACAACCATTTCATGATTCAGGTGGTTCCTTCTGGCATGAAAGAATCATTCGGACAGACTATGTACATAGTAGTGGGTTAAACAAACTCTGGAAACTAAGGGAAGCACCTGGAGTTGGTGACTTGAAATTAGATTAAAAAAAGAGAAATTGGTAATGTAGGGAAATGCAAACATCTTGCAAGCTGCAAAGTGCTTGTGACCTGTTGGGTCTGCCAAAGTCCTGTAGACAGAGTGATTGACAAGAAACCGAAGTGGATCAGCCATAGACAAAGGAACCGATTATCCAATGTTCAATTATCTGAATATCGGTTTATCCAGCAAGATCGTAAGGTCCAGATGCTTGGCTAAACTATGTTATCTGGCATTCAATTATCTGGAATTCACTTAACCGATGAAATACTCCCTGCCTGTGTCCTTTGGATAATCAAGGTTCCTCTGTAAATACTCTAGTTACATCTATAGATCAGTGGCTAAAAATCCTGCAGCAATTCACTTGCCTGCTGACTCTCCAAGACCTGTTTTCAAAGTGTGATGGACCATTGCTCATTTGTCTGGATGGGTGCAGCTCCACCAACACTGAAATCGTGACACCACCCAGAACATAGCAGGTTGCTTGTTTTGCATTTCAGCGAATACCTTCAACATCCACTAATTTCACTACTAACATGCTGTGGCAGCCCTGTGTACCATCTACAAGATGCATGTCGGCAAGTCACCAAGACTTCTCTGAAAGCATCGTCCAAATCTTGGACCTCTACTACCCAGAAGGACAAGAATAAATGAATGGGAACTCCATCACCTACAGTTCCAATTCAGCTTGGGGATTTCTGTTGCCATTCCTTCACTGTTGTTGGCCAAAATTCTGGAAGACACTTTGTGTTTCCCTATACCCCAAGGCTTGCATCATTTAAAGAAGACAGCTCACTGCCACCTTTTCCAGGGCAATTACGAATGGTCAATTAATGCTGTTTTAGTAAGGAACACCCGCACCCCATGAATGAATGAAAGAAAGAAAAATGACCTATCGAACACCATTAGTCACATTCTTCCAGTTAGATATCTGGCCATTATCCCTAATTTGTCTTTTGTCGCTCATCCAATTTCCTGACTGGGTCAATGATTAGTTTTCAAATCCATGGACGTTAACTTTAGCTAACAGTCACAGGGGAGAAACTTTATCAAATAGCTTCTGGAACTGTGTATAAGTATTATGCAGAGACATTCCTCTTCTGGTACTTTAGCCATTGTTTCTAATAAATCAGTCGAGTTATCAGACATGCTGAGTCATGCTGTCTCCCTCAGATCAGCAAAAAATTTTCAAGGTGTTCAGTCATTCTATTCTGAATTATTAATTTCAGGAAGGGCTTTTGCCCAAAACATTGGTTTTCCTGCTCCTCAGATGCTGCCTGACCTGCTGTGCTTTTCCAGCACCACTCTAATCTTGACTCTGATTCAATATTAGTCTCCTTGTTGTTTCTTCCTCTACTTTTAAATGCTGATGCAAAGTAACCATTTCTTGATTTTTATTGACAAGTATCATATTCATTTGTTTAAAGAAGCTGACATTGCTTCTAACTACCCTCATTTGTCTTACATATTTTTTAAAAAGCGTTCATTTTGATATCTCTCACCTGTTTCTTTTATATGCACCCTTTTTGTAGTCATCACTATCTGTCACCATATGCTGTTCTTTGTATCTTTCCCTGTCATAATTTTGCATGTTTTAGCTTTTAATATCCAGTACTTCTTCAGTCATCCATGAATTTTTTTAAAGTAAAACTCTTATACTTTAGAGGTATAAAGTGAAACTGATCAATTTTTTTCAACAATATTTACTAATCTTTATCTTTTTTACCTGTTAAAAGACTAATGGGGGGTTTCTCCTTCCATCTAACACAAACCAATCTTTACTGGTCAATCTACATGTCAGGAATTTTACAGTGCCCATAAGATTCATGAGGGTGCATATGCCACAGCATCCAAATGATCAGCTACATGAATTCCAGGAGCAAATGTCAGCAATTTCTTCAACATTGCTCACAACTTATCTCAGTCCATCCCTTACCACAAAATCCACACAACAACACTTGACATCGAGGGTTATTGGAGAAGAATGTGAAAGGGTGAATCAAGTCATCACTCCCAAGGGATCATCCACATCCACCTCCACCCACTATACTGTTGCTATCTTGTGCAAAAGTAGATAGGCAGGCGGCTGGAAGAACACAAGCCAGGCAGCATCAGGAGGTGGAGAAGCCTATATTTCTGGTGTAACCTTTCTTCATTCTGGGGGTGGGTGTAGGGGTATCATTTGGATTCCAGCATCTGCAGTTATTTAGTCCCTAACCACGTTTATTCCACTGCGAAGTGTTGTGCACCCCAGCATTGTTCCACTGACATCAATATGTATGAGAAATCATGAATTATCAACACCTTACGTACTCCACTTAGCCATTGTCATTTAGGAAGCCAATGGTTTCATCATTCATTGTTGCTTCAAACTTATAGTGACTGTAAGTCTTATAGAATTACATGTTCAAAGGAATTAATGCAGAATTAATTATATAAATTAAAAAAATATATAGCACCTTCTGTAGCACCAAAGTGCTTCACATGGAATGAATTCTACCAAAATTGTTGATTTGTGGTGTATTTGGCAGAATACAATTGAAGGACTAGTGGCACTAGTTAAAGGGAAAATGTCAAGCAAGGCAAACTTCGAGCTCTTTGACATGAGAACATGAACGTATAGCTTAACCAGCTGAAGAGGCAAAGCTGTCTCATTCAGAAATACCCCAAACACTGAAACCTCAGTGCTAATTATCTGTTAACATTTTCAACTAAGGTATAACTCTCAGCCTTCTGATTCAATGACAGTAACAAATGAAGCAAGGTTGGCTTTGATGAAAAATGAGTTCAGCTGCTCTCACAAAACAGATTTCACTATTTAAAAGAGGTAGCAGTGACTAAAATGTGTCAGCTTATAAAATCTTATAACAATATTGTTATAAAATCTTATAACAATAGCAATTATTGACCTACGTTGCACAATGGTTTCTGTTATGTGTTCTAAAGATTCAACAACTACATAACTTATCCATCTGAGAAGATGAGTGTCAGATGGAATGACATCCTGGAGATGGTTTAAAAAAAGACATAATGTTAAACAGGTACCTTCACCTCACTAAGGGTCATAAAACCTTCAATGGGATGAACTTTACATATATTAAAATTAAATGGTTTTCACTAAGGGGGAAGGCTACAGTAGATAGATGTGACATCACGCCAGGAGCAGCTCACGTTCACCATTATTGGTAAAAGTAAGGATATCTTGCACTATCTTTACTATTACTCTGAGAGTTGGAAATTCACTGGCCCCAATTTCTCCTGTGTCCCAGTTAGTGATCTTCTCTTTACATAGTTGCTGATGTGGGCTGCACACCGCACGTAGCATTGGCTTCAAGTCGGAGCAAATTTGAAAAGAGCAAAGAGAATTTTAAATTGAAGTGTTGCCTGATTTGCAGACAATGTAAGTGAGCCAGTGAATGGGGCCGAGTGTGGTGTGTGGTGTGTGGTGCGTAAACATGGAATGATATGTGTAATAACAGGTCCAGAAATGGTTTGAATATCTTTATGTTTACAGGGAGTAAATGTGGGAGACAAACCAGGGGAGCATTTGGATAATTAGCCTTAGATGCACGGACGATATAGAGTAAGATGTTGATTATACCTTTATTTCAAAAATAGCTATTGAACTTGTGTGAACAGAGCTGTATCACATTGAAATCAGATCACCTGGATCCAGAGACTCTGTCTTTATGTAAATGACGAGACTGGTGTATCCTTTAAGTATTAAAGGTAAATGCAGCTGTGATGTAAGCACCTCAATGCTTTTTTAAAATTATAATTCATTTGCAGCATGCTAACTAGGCTGGCATTTATTGGCCATCTCAAACCTTTTTGCTGTGGATCTGGAGTCACATGGAGGGCTGGCCAGATAAAGATAGCAGAATTCCTTCCTTAAAAAAAACATTAGCGATATGTTTTTACAACAATCAACAGTGAACATGGTTGCCATTAGGCGAACATTTTATTCCAAATTTCTTCATTTGTCTATGTGGGATTCGAACCTATGTCCATGGATGACTAGACCTCTAGGTTAGTTGAAATGATCGTGGAGTGCTCCAAAAAAAAAAGAAAGCTTTTGTACCCTTTCATGAAGAGTCCTTCCTTAGTGTCTCAAATAACGTAAAGATGATAAGGAAAACTTCGGTATAATAGTGGCTAACCAATGGCAATGGTGAGATGGTCCTGATATGTAATGCCCAGAAATTGAGTTATGAATGGCAGTAAAAATACAAATTAAGATTAGACTTTGCAATTATGTAGTGCTTTTTGTAACCTCAGGAGTTGCAAAATCAATAACTTATTTCTGAAGTCACCACTGTCATAACATAAGGAAATGTGGCAAAGAGGTTACACATAGTATCCTTTGCATGACTAAGGCTCAGTTTTTCAAGTGGATGACCAAGTTGCCTTTATGCTATTTGAAGACAACCAAGGTCAATTCTCCAGATACCCCAGACAAGAATTGTCACTCAACCAGCAGCAGAAACACAAATCACCTTGTCATTAATCTCATTGCTTGGTGTGGAACCTTACTATGTGTAACCTCTTTGCCACATTTCCTTATGTTATGACAGTGGTGACTTCAGAAATAAGTTATTGATTTTGCAACTCCTGAGGTTACAAAAAGCACTACATAATTGCAAAGTCTAATCTTAATTTGTACTTTTACTGCCATTCATAACTCAATTTCTGGGCATTACATATCAGGACCATCTCACCATTGCCATTGGTTAGCCACCATTATACCGAAGTTTTCCTTATCATCTTTACGTTATTTGAGACACTAAGGAAGGACTCTTCATGAAATCATGAGAAATAGGAGGAGTAGGAGTAGGTCACTCTGCGCAAGTGACCTACTCTGCCTTCCAATGATACCTTGGCTGTTCTGATTGAGGCCTTAACTCCACTTTCCTGCCTATTCCTCACCACTTGATTCTATTGTCAATCCAACATCTGCACAAATAAACGATGAGTAAATTTACCACCTCAGGCTTTGCTGCTCTTTCTGGAAAGGATTTTCAAAGACTAAAGATCTTCAGAGAAGAATTCTCTCATCATCTCCTAAATGGGTCATGCTTTATTTTTAAACTGTGCCCCTTAGTTCTAGATTGCCCATAAGATGAAATATCTACTCAGCATCTACACTGTCAAAGGATCTTGAATCTGACAGTAAAGTCACCTTTCATTCTTCTAATGTCCAATGATCACTGGCTCAACTTTCTCAACTGATCCTCCTAAGATGAATGGCATTCATCTCAGGAGTCAGCCAAGTAAACCTTGTATGAAATGCTTCCAATATGCGTGCATCAAAATATATGTTTCATTGAAACTCAGCATGGCCAAAAGCACAAAAGGGCATTATTAAAGAAACCAGATGGTCTTGTTTAACAATAGTATTTGCCTCTGATTTTGGATGCTGGGACTTACTCTTTCTACTTCCATCTCGATCTGTCCATTGGAGTCCACACCTCTCCTGAGTAAAGAGACTGAAACTGGACAAAATACTCCAGATGTCATCTCACCAATGCCTTGTATACTTATAGTTAGACCATCCTAACTTATACACAATCACTATTTGCTGCACCAACATGATTCATACACAAGGACTGCAGATCTCTCTGTACTACAACAATCTGCAATCTCTCTCAATTTAAATCATACTCTGTTTTTATATACATCCTGCCAAAGTGGACACATTGCATTTCCTCATATTACACTATTCCAGCTGCCAAATTTATTTCAGGGTTATCTTCTAAAGGTGACCTCTTAAAAGCTTACCATAAAATACTTCCATCTCCAACAGATTAGGGTTACCTGGATTAACACAATGAAATGGCAAACTTAATAGATAGAGTTAAGCAACTGATATGTACTGAATGACAGAACAGGTCTGATCGACTGAATAACCAATTGCTGTTCCAATGTTCCAAAAGCAAGCTTCTGCATGAATATACACAATTAGTCTGGATAGGTATATGAATAGGAAGGGTTTAGAGGGATATGGGTCGGGTACTGGCAAGTGAGACTAGATTAGGTTGGGATATCTGGTCGGCATCGACGAGTTGGACTGAAGGGTCTGTTTCCGTGCAGTACATCTCTATGACTCTCGTGAAGTATGAATGATTGCACTTTAGATAGATTAGATTAGATTAGATTACATTACATTACAGTGTGGAAACAGGCCCTTCGGCCCAACAAGTCCACACTGACCCGCCGAAGCGCAACCCACCCATACCCCTACATTTACCCCTTACCTAACACTACGGGCAATTTAACATGGCCAATTCACCTGACCTGCACATCTTTGGACTGTGGGAGGAAACCGGAGCACCCGGAGGAAACCCACGCAGACACGGGGAGAATGTGCAAACTCCACACAGTCAGTCGCCTGAGGCGGGAATTGAACCCGGGTCTCAGGCGCTGTGAGGAGCAGTGCTAACCACCGTGCCACCGTGCCGCCCATTACTGAACTTAATTCCAATCACATTCCCATCAGCAGAACAAAAATTGCACATCACCTTCACTTTGGTCAGAGCACCCAGTTATGATTTGACACAGTGAACCAAAAAGAATACCAATGTTAGAGTACACATTAGAAATACAGTCATTCCCACAATTCTCCACTGGATCAATGTGATTATGAAATATTAATTTTTAGGCACTTGTAGCAGGCTTAAGCTCCAATCTACCACCTTTGCAACGGGGATAGTAAATGAGAGGGGAACTGAAAAGCAAAGTTTCCCGTTGTTGAACAGTGAAATGTCAAGAATCTGCTGATAAATGTCAGCTTGTGGCATAAGCATGTATTTATTTGAAAATGCTAAGCATATTATGAACTGTCTGACAATCTCTTAGACAAATCAACGAGATGCAGCTGCGGATTTGAACTGTAGTCCATTTTGGCAGAACAAGAGCTTCTACTGTCAAATCATTAACACTGGGAACCTATTCTCAAAACAATCGCAAAATTGTTGTAGAGGCCTTATACTGTAAAATGTAGAAGAAGAATTAGGCTATTCAGCCTATCGGGTCTGCTGCCCCACTTGATCATGGCTGATATATTTCTCAACCTCATTCTTCTGCCTTCTCCCCATAATCCTTGATTCCTTACCAATGAAGAACCTATCCATCTCTGTCCGGGTTCAATTCCCACCTCAGGCGACTCTCTGTGTGGAGTTTACACATTCTCCCCGTGTCTGAGAGGGTTTCTTCCGGGTGCTCCGGTTTCCTCCCACAATCCAAAAATGTGCAGGTTAGGTGAATTGGCCAAGCTAAATTGCCCGTAGTATTAGGTGAAGGGGTAAATGTAGGGGAATGGGTCTGGGTAGGTTACGCTTCGGTGGGTCGGTGTGGACTCGTTGGGCTGAAGGGCCTATTTCCACACTGTAAGTAATCTAATCTAAAATCTAATCTAATCTAATCTAAATACATTCAATGACTTGGACTCCACTATCCTCTGGGGCAA
This sequence comes from Chiloscyllium plagiosum, assembly GCF_037043375.1. Taxonomy (NCBI): domain Eukaryota; kingdom Metazoa; phylum Chordata; class Chondrichthyes; order Orectolobiformes; family Hemiscylliidae; genus Chiloscyllium; species Chiloscyllium plagiosum. The sequence continues at coordinate 74,974,163 of NW_028270151.1, forward strand.
TGAGTTCCATCGAGTCACCACCCTCTGGCTGAGGAAATTCATCCTCATCTCACGTCTAAAGAGTCATCCCGTCACTGAGGCTGTGCCCTCCTACTATTGGAGATGTTTCTTCAGATCCACTCTAGCAAAACCTCTTAGTAATCAGTAAGTTTCATTCAGATCCTCCCACATCTTTCAAAACGCCATTGAATATGGACCAGGTGTCTTCAACCACTCCTCATATGACAAGCCCTTCATCCTTGTCAACCTCTTCTGGACACCCTCTAATATTAGCACATCCTTCCTTACATACAGAGTTCAAAACTGCTTGCAATATTCCAAATGCAATCTGACTAGAGCTCCATACAGCCTCAGCAGTACGTCTCTGCTGTTGTATTCCAGTCCTCTTAAAATGAATGCTAATATTGCATTTGCCTTCCAAATCAACAACTGAACCGTATTCCCAATTCCTCCGCCTCCGCCGTATCTGCTCCCAGGAGGAGCGGTTCCACCATAGAACACACCAGATGGCCTCCTTCTTTAGAGACCGCAATTTCCCTTCCCACGTGGTTAAAGATGCCCTCGAATGCATCTCATCCACATCCCGCACCTCCGCCCTCAGACCCAACCCCTCCAACCGCAACAAGGACAGAACGCCCCTGGTGCTCACCTTCCACCCTACCAACCTTCGCATAAACCAAATCATCCACCGACATTTCCGCCACCTCCAAACAGACCCCACCACCAGGGATATATTTCCCTCCCCACCCCTCTCCGCCTTCCGCAAAGACCGTTCCTTCCGTGACTACCTGGTCAGGTCCACGCCCCCCTACGACCCACCCTCCCATCTTTCCACATCCATCAAAGTTTTACCTGCACATCCACTAATATCATCTATTGTATCCGTTGCTCCCGATGCGGTCTCCTCTACATTGGGGAGACTGGGCGCCTCCTAGCAAAGCGCTTTAGGGAACATCTCCGAGACACCCGCACCAATCAACCAAATCGCCCAGTGGCTCAACATTTCAACTCCCCCTCCCACTCTGCCGAGGATATGGAGGTGCTGGGCCTCCTCCACCGCCGCTCCCTCACCACCAGACGCCTGGAGTAAGAACGCCTCATCTTCCGCCCCGGAACACTTCAACCCCAGGGCATCAATGTGGATTTCAACAGTTTCCTCATTTCCCCTTCCCCCACCTCATCCTGGCTTCTAACCTCCAGCAACTCGATCCCCTGACCTGTCCGGACTTGTCCGACCTGCCCAGCTCCTTTTCCACCTATCCACTCCACCCTCTCCTCCCTGACCTATCACCTTCATCTCCTTCCCCACTGACCTATTGTACTCTATGCCACTCTCTCCCCACCCCCACCCTCCTCTAGCTTATCTCTCCACGCTTCAGGCTCTCTGCCTTTATTCCTGATGAAGGGCTTTTGCCCGAAACGTCGATTTTGCCTGTCTTCGGATGCTGCCTGAATTGCTGTGCTCTTCCAGCACCACTGATCCAGAAACTGAACCTTCGTGTTAACCTTAAGAAAATCCTGAAGTAGGTCCCTTTGTGCTTAAGATTTTGAAGCCTTTCCCCATTTAGATAATAGTCTATTCTCCCTTCCAAAGTACATAACCACACACTTTTCCACATTGTATCCCATCTGCTAATTACCATCAATGCCTCCATAAACTCTTCAGCTATCTCCTCCAGATCCCTGAAGTGTAGGCCATTCAGTCAAGGTGATTATCCACCTTCAGAACTTTCAGCTTCCCTGGCATCTTTTCCTTAGTGATGGCCACTAAGCTCATCTCTGTTCCCACCCTGTTGAATTGCTGGTATGTTGTTGGTGTCTTCCACTGGCTCCACAATCTCCTCAGCTGTCTCCTTCAGTCCACCTAGCCCAGGAGGTTTATCTACTTTCAAATCTTTCAGCTTCTCCAGCACTTTCTCCTTCGTGATGGCCACTACACTCACCTGTGACCTCTCTTGAAGTTCTTGGATGTTGCTGGTATCTTCCACTATGAAAATTGGTACAGAATATTCATTCAGTTCTTCCGTTATTTCTTTGTTCCCCACTTCTTCCCCAGCCTCATTTTTTAATGGTCCAATATCCACTCTTGCCTCTGTCTTGCATCTCAAAGAAACTTTATATTACTAGTTAGTTTACCCGCTTATTTCATCTTCTCCACCGTATTGCCTTTTTAGTTATCTTCTGCTGGTTTTTAAAACCTTCCCAATCAGAAAGCTTCTCACTAATCTTCACCACATTGCTTGCTTTTGCTTTCACTTTTATTCAAGTCAGAGACTTGCATTGTCAGTCATGGTTGACTCATGCCCCCCTCCACATTAACGGCACAGAGGTGGAACGAATGGAGAACGTCAAGTTCCTGGGAGTGGTCATCCACAATGAGCTTTCTTGGACTCTTCGTGTGGACGCAGCCCAACAACGTCTCTTCTTCCTCAGGCAGGTGAGGAAATTTGGCATGAATACCCTTGCCAACTTTTATAGGTGCACTATCGAGAGCATTCTGTCTGGATGTATCATCACCTGGTATGGCAACTGCACCATTCAGCATCGGAGACAGTTACAGAGAGTGGTGAACTCAGCCCGGACAATCACAAAGGCCAACCTCCCATATATAGAATCCATCTACCAGGCCCGCTATTAAAGAAAGGTCACCAGCATTCTCAGTGATCCATCCCACCCTGACAATGTTTTTCTACAACCTTTACCATTGGAGAGAAGGTACAGAACCTGAATACACACACCAATCGGTATTGTAACAGTTTCTACCCATCTGTTGTTAGAATATTGAATGGAGTCTCAAATTTTTAACATTCACATGCACCTGTGTTTTTGTTTTTGCCACTGTTTACCTATTATTTACTTATCTATGCTAGTTAAGGATGTGATCTGCCTGTATCGCTCGCAAGGCAAAGCCTTTCACTATCCCTTGGTACATGTGGCAAAATATTCAATTCAATTCAATTCAACCTCCTCAACTCCAGAGTCAACCTAGTGACCTCCTCTGCACCCCCTCCTGTGCCAGCACATCCTTTCTCAAGTAAGGAGACCAAACTGCACACACTACTTCAGATGTGACCTCACCAGCACCCTGTACAACTGCAACATAACCTCCCTGGTTTTAATTCAATCCCTTTAACAATGAAGGACAAAATTCCATTTGCTTTCCTAATTACCTGTTGTACCTGCAGATCAACCCTCTGTGATTCATGCACAAGGACACCCAGGTCCCTCTGCATAGCAGCATGCTGCAACTTTATAACCATCCAAGTAATGTTCCTTTTTACTCCTACCAAAATGGATGACTTCATATTTATTAGCATTGTATTCCATCTGGCAGACCTTTGCCCACTCACTTGAAGTATCTCTGTTCCTCTGCAAAGTTTCACAGTCCTCTGCACGTATTGCTCTGTCACTCATGTGCAAACTTTGACACACTACATGTGGTCCCCAACACCAAATCATCTATGTAAATTGTGAATAACTGATCCCTGATCCCGAACACTGATCCCTGAGACACGCCACTAGTTACTGTTGCCAACCAGAATAGCACTTATTTATCCCCACTCTTAGCTTCCTGTTAGTCAACCAATTCTCTATCCATGCTAATACTTTACCTGTAATGCCATTAATCTTTATCTTATGCAGCAACCTCTTGTGTAGCACTTTGTCAAAGGCGTTTTGGAAATCTAGATACACAATATCTACTAGGTTCCCATTGTCTACTGTGCTTGTAATGTCTTCATAAAATTCCAAAAGATTAATTCAGCATGACATGCACTTCATGAACCCATGCTGCATCTGCCCAATGGGACAATTTCTATCTAAATATCTTGTTATTTCCTCCTTTATAAGTAGACTCAAGCATTTTCCCCTCTACAGAAGTTAAGCTAACCAGTCTGTAATTCCCCATCTTTTGTCTACTGCCCTTTTTAATCAGTGGTGTCACATTTACTAATTTCCAATCTGCTGGAACTGCCCAAGAGTCCAGCGAATTTTGGAAAATTACCACAAGTGCACTTGTTATTTCTCCCGCCGTCTCTTTTAGTGTGCTGGGATGCATTCCATCAGGGCTAGGAGACTTGTCTGTCTTCAGTTCCATTAGTTTACCCAACACTGCTTCTTCTGTGATTATGATTGTTTCTAGGTCCTCACCTACACTCGTCTCTTTGTCAATAACTGGCATGTTATTTGTACCCTCCACTATGAAAACTGACACAAAATACCTGTTCATTGTCTCGGCCATTTTATCATATCCCATAACTAAATTCCACTTCTCATACTCTAAATGACCAACATTTACCTCGGCCACTGCTTTTCATTTTATATATTTATATAAATGTTTGCTATCTGTCTTTATATTCTATGCTAGCTTTTTTTTTCCCATGTTCTGTCTTACTTTTCTTTACAGCTCTTTTTATGGCTTTCTGTTGACCTTCAAAGCTTTCTTAATCTTCTAGTTTCCTGCTGATCTTGGGCACTTTATATGCCTTCTCTTTCGATGTGATAGCCTCCCTTATTTTCTTAGATACCCATGGCAGATAACCACCATTCTTAAATGGTTTCTATGCCTTCTGACTCTATATAATTTCTTGCTGTCGATCTAATTTCATTCCTTACTAACAAGGCAAGCTTGTCCCCTTTCCCCATCTGCCTGTTTCAATAGTACAGTTCCTAGCCCTAACTACCTTGCAGCCACGTCTCTGTAACACCCACAACGTTGTACCTGCCGATTTCAATCTGTGCGACAAACTCATTTAGCGCATTTCATACAATGCGTGCATTTAACTACAACGCCCTCCACCATGTGTTGACTGCCCCTTCTTATAGTTATCCACTGATCTGCTGTGCCTGAGATTAGATTCCTGACCCTTTCTATACTCTCCGCCCTATTTCTTATTCTGGAAATTTCAATAACCTCTGCTGACTCCTCCCCATCTTCAACTTTTCCCAGAATTTTCTACGCAACTGAACTGACCTCTGCCATGATTTAGTTTAAAGCTCTATCCACCGCCCTACTATGTGATTCACAAAATCTTTGGTTAATGTGGAGTCTATCCTATCCTTCCTTTCCCAGTACTGGTGCCAATGTCCCTTGAATTCAAACCCATTTCTCCCACCCCAATCTTTGAGCCACGTGTTTACCTCTTCAAACTTATTGGCCCCGTACCAATTTGCTTATGGCTCGGGTAGTAATCTAGGGGTTATTAACTTTTTGGATCTGCTTTTTAATTTAGCCCCTAGCTCCTCATATTCCCTCAGCAGAACCTCTTTTCTCTTTTTTCCGTTATTATTGGCACCTATGTGGACCATGACCACAGGATCTTTCCCCTCCCACTCCAATTTCCTCTGCAGCCCAGTTGAGATATCGTGAACCCAGGCACCAGGCAGGCAATACAGCTTTCAGGATGGCCATAGAGAACAGTGTCTATTCCTGTGAACACAATATCCCTAATTACAACTACATTTCTGTTTTCTCTTCCCTCTTGAATGCTGTACGATGATGCTATGGTGAGTTAGCTTGTCCTCTCTACAGACCCCTCTCTCATCCACACAGGCAAACCTAAATCTGTTAGATAAGCTCCATCACTGAGTCTCCTTTACCACTACCTCCTGGATTCCTCTACCTACTTCACTGGCAGTCACAGCCTCCTGCCCCTGACCACTGTCTGAATTTGAGGTAGTTAATCCAAGGGGTGTGACTGCTTCCTAAAACCCACAGGCTTAAGTAACTCTTCTCCTCCCTGATATGTTGCATTGTTCAAAGCCAGAGTTCCTCAACCAACAAATATTTATTACAGATGTGCTCACCATGAACCACAATGGGTGGGGCGGTGTCCACCAGCCCCTATTACTTGCAGTTACAACATGTTGCTTGGCCTGTCATCTTTATTTTAGTGAATTATATCTTAATTTCATCTTTCAAAACTTTGCACTGATCTTTTAGTTTGTAGCCCGTAAATATTTCCCCTCTTTACCTTCAATTTCAAAGTAACCTTTAATAAATAGTTTCATAAATGATTTGTTATCATTAACCAGACAACTTATGGTTTACATGTGACATCACTCTTTTGTGCTGGGCCTCTGATGCTGGACTTCAATTAATCCAGTTAATTGGATCCACAAACTTTGAGTCAAATTTTATTATTTTTTTAACTCATTGCCTCTGAACTGAGTGGCTAACTCAGCCATTTCAGAGGGCAGTTGAGAGTCAACCCCATTGCCTTAGGCCTAGAGTCACATGTAGACCAGACCGTGTGAAGATGGCAAGCTTTCCTTCCCTGAAGGACATCAGTGAACCTAATAGGCTTTTTCAATAATTGACAATGGTTTTTTCATCAGTGTTAGATTCTTAAATCCAGAGCATTATTGAATTCAAATTCCACCATCTGCCATGACAGGATTTGAACCCAGGTCCCTAGAATGTTAGCTGAACTTATGGATTAATTGGTCTAGTGATAATACCACTAGGTCATTGCCTCCCCTAACAATGCAGGCAAAAGCACTTCTTCCATTCTGCACAGAATTCCCACGTTGCCTCCAAATTCCCAGAACTATATTGTCACTAACGCTGTGGTCTCTCCTTCCTGACCATCAAAGCTTACTGATCCTATATTTTCAAGGGGGCCTTTCTTAAATAGAGGGGAGATGACTCACACTTTTTAGTTTCAATACTGGGTGAAAGTGAGCACTGCAGATGCTGGAGATCAGAGTCAAGATTAGAGTGGTGCTGGAAAAGCACAGCAGGTCAGCCAGCATCTGAGGAGCAGGAAAATTGACGTTTTGGGTTTCCTCATTCCTGATGAAGGGCTTTTGCCCGAAACATTGATTTTCCTGCTCCTCGGATGCTGCCTGACCTGCAGTGCTTTTCCAGCACCGCTCTAATCAAGTTTCAATACTGATTAACACCTATTAATGCCCTATTCATGCTTCAGGTGATGTGCATCTTACTGAGATATGTGTATCATTGATAGTCACAGGTGAGGTGTCGGAAGACTGGAGGTTGGCTAACGTGGTGCCACTGTTTAAGAAGGGTGGTAAGGACAAGGCAGGGGACTAAAGACCAGTGAGCATGACATTAGTGGCGGGTAGGTTGTTGGAGGGAATCCTGAGGGATAGGATGCACATGTATTTGGAAAGGCAAGGACTGATTAGGGATAGTCAACATGGCTTTGTGCATGTGAAATCATCTCTCACAAAATTGATTGAGTTTTTTGAAGAAGTAACAAAGATGAGTGATGAGGGCAGAATGGTAGATGTGATCTATCTGGACTTCAGTAAGGCATTTGATACCGTTCCTGATGAGAGACTGGTTCGCAAGGTTAGATCTCATGGAATACAGGGAGAACGAACCAATTGAGTACAGAACTGGCTCAAAGGTAGAAGACAGAAGATGATGGTGGAGGATTGTTTTTCAGAATGGAGGCTAGTATCATAGCATCATAGGGATGTACAGCACAGAAACAGATCCAACCTGTCCATGCCAATCAGGTATCCCAACCCAATCTAGTCCTATCTGCCAGCACTTGGCCCATATCCTTCTAAAACTTCTCTATTCATATACCCATCCAAATGCTTTTAAATGTTGCAATTGCACAACCTCCGCCACTTCCTCTGGCAACTCATTCCATACCCATGCCACCCGCTGCGTGAAAAAGTTGCCCCTTAGGTCTCTTTTATATCTTTCCCCTCTCACCCTAAACTATGGCCTCTAGTTCTGGACTCCCCCACCCCAGGGAAAATATTTTGTCTATTTATCCTATCCATGTCCCTCATAATTTTGTAAACATCTATAAGGTCACCCCTCAGCCTCCGACACTCCAGGGAAAACAGCCCCAGTCTGTTCAGCCTCTCCCTATAATTCAAATCCTCTCAGCCTGGCAACATCCTTGTAAATCTTTTCTGAACCATTTCAAGTTCCACAACATCTTTCCAATAGAAAGAAGACAAGAACTGCACACAATATTCCAACAGTGGCCTAACCAATGTCCTGTACAGCCGCAACATGACCTCCCAACTCCTGTACTCGATACTCTGATCAATAAAGGAAAGCATACCAAATGCCTTCTTCACTATCCTATCTACCTGCAACTCCACTTTCAAGGAGCTATGAACCTGCACTCCAAGGTCTCTTTTGTTCAGCAACACTCCCTAGGACCTTACCATTAAGTGTATAAGTCCTGCTAAGCTGTGCTTTCTCAAAATGCATTTATCTGAATTAAACTCCATCTGCCAGTTCTCAGCCCATTGGCCCATCCGATCAAGAACCTTTTGTCAACTGAGGTAACCACTTCGCTGTCCACTACACTTCCAAATTTGGTGTCATCTACAAACTTACTCATTATACCTCTTATGCTCACATCCAAATCATTTATATAAATGACGAAAAGTAGTGGACCCAGCACCGATCCTTGTGGCACTCCACTGGTCACAGGCCTCCAGTCTGAAAAACAACCCTCCACCACCACCCTCTGTCTTCTACCTTTGAGCCAGTTCTGTATCCAAATGGCTAGTTCTCCATGTATTCCATGAGATCTAACCTTGCTAATCAGTCTTCTTTCGGGAACCTTGTTGAACGCCTTACTGAAGTCCATATAGATCACATCTATGGCTCTGCCATCATCAATCCTTTTTGTTACTTTTTCAAAAAACTCAATCAAGTTTGTGAAACATGATTTCCCTCGCACAAAACCATATTGACTGTCTCAAATCAGTCCTTGCCTTTCCATATGCATCCTGTCCCTCAGGATTCCCTCCAACAACTTGCCCACCACCAACGCCAGATTCACTGGTCTATAGTTCCCTGGCTTGTCCTTCTTGAACAGTGGCACCATGTTAGCCAACCTCTAGTCTTCCAACACCTCACCTGTGACTATCGATGATACAAATATCTCAGCAAGAGGGCCAGCAATCACTTCCCTAGCTTCCCAAAGAGTTCTAGGTTACGCCTGATCATGTCCCGTGGATCTATCCACCTTTATACATTTCAAGACATCCAGCACTTCCTCCTCTGTAATCTGGACATTGTTCAAGCTGTCACCATCTATTTCCCTACAGTCTATATCTTCCATATCCTTTTCAACAGTAAATACTGATGCAAAATTCTCATTTAGTATCTCCCCCATTTTCTGCAGCTCCACACAAAGGCCGCCTTGCTAATCTTTGAAGGGCCCTATTCTCTCCCTAGTTACCCTTTTGGCCTTAATGTGTTTGTAAAAACCCTTTGGATTCTCCTTAACTCGATTTGCCAAAGCTATCTCATGTCCTCTTTTTTCCCTCCTGATTTCCCTCTTAAGTGTATTCCTATTGCCTTTATACTCTTCTAAGATTTCACTCGATCTATCCTGTCTATACCTGACATATGCTTCCTTTTTCTTAACTAAACCCTCAATTTCTTTAATCATCCAGCACTCCCTATACCTACCAGCCTTCCCTTTCATCCTAACAGGAATATACTTTCTCTGGATTCTTGTTATCTCATTTCTGAAGGCTTCCCATTTTCCAGCCATCCCTTTACCTGCGAACATCTGCCCCCAATCAGCTTTTGAAAGTTCTTGCCTAATCCCGTCAAAATTGGCCTTTCTCCAATTTAGAACTTCAACTTTTAGATCTAGTCTATCCTTTTCCATCACTATTTTAGATCGAATAGAATTATGGTTGCTGGCTCAAAAGTGCTCCCTCACTGATACATCAGTCACCTGCCCTGCCTTATTTCCCAAGAATAGGTCAGGTGTTGCACGTCCTCTAGTAGGTACATCCAGATGAGTGACCAGTGGAGTGCCACATGGATCGGTGCTGGGTCCACCACTTTTCATCATTTATATAAATGATTTGGATATGAACATAAAAGAGTATAGTTAATAAGTTTGTAGATGACATCAAAATTGGAGGTGTAGTGCACAGTGAAGAAGGTTACCTCAGATTACAATGGGATCTTGATCAGAGGGGCCAATGGGCTCAGAAGTGGCAGATGGAGTTTAATTTAGAGAAATGAAAGGTGCTGCATTTTGGGAAAGCAAATCTTTGCCGGTCTTGTACACTTAATGTAATGATCCTAGGGAGTGTTGCTGAACAAAGACAATAGACCTTGGAGTGCAGGTGCATAGCTCATTGAAAGTAGTGTCGCAGGTAGATAGGGTAGTGAAGAAGGTGTATGGTATGTTTTCCTTTATTGATCAGCGCATTGAGTACAAGATTTGGGAGGTCATGTTGCAGCTGTACAGGACATTGGTTAGTCCACTTTTGGAATATTGCATGCAATCCTGGTCTCCTTCCTATCAGAAAGATGTTGTGAAACTTGAAAGGGTTCAGAAAAGATTTACAAGGATGTTGCCAGGGTTGGAGGATTTGAGCTATAGGGAGAGGTTGAATCGGCTAGGGCTGTTTTCCCTGGAGCGTCGGAGGCTGAGGGGTGACCTTGTAGAGGTTTATAAAATCATGAGGCACATGGATAAGGTCTTTTCTCTGGGGTGTGGGAGTCCAGAACTAGAGGGCATAGGTATAGGGTGAGAGGGGAAAGATATAAAAGAGATCTAAGGGGCAACATTTCCATGCAGAGGGTGGTACATGTATGGAATGAGCTGCCAGAGAAAATGGTGGAGAAAATGGTGGAAAGTATAATTGCAACATTTAAAAGGAATCTGGATGGGTGTATCAATAGGAAGGGTTTGGAGGGATATGGGCCGGGTGCTGGCAGGTGGGACTAGATTGTGTTGGGATATCCGGTCGGCATGGACGGGTTGGACCGAAGGGCCTGTTTCCGTGCTGTGCTTCTCTGTGACTCTCTGACTCTATGACTGATAACTGCCTGTCGGTCAGCGACCTGATTAACCTTTTCACTAGACTACTGAATTTGAAACTTTTGAAATAGAGAAAGAAAAGATTTGTTAGTTTTGTTGTCTGGTCACCTCCAAATTCCATGAATTGTAGATTCATTCAAACCGTGCCTCATTCAGACTGTGATCTCTCATTCCTGACCAAGGCTGCCAAAGCACAGCACAGAATCATAGAATCCCTGCGGAGTGAAAGCAGGCCATTCAGCCCATCAATCGAAAATGACCCCCTGAAGAGAATCCCACACAGACACATACCTCCCCCTACCGCCCCAGTCGTGTAACCCCACATTTCCCACTGCTAACCCAACCTAGCTTGCACATCCCTATGAGGCAATTTAGCATGCCTGATCTAGCTAACCTGCATTTCTTTGGACTGTGGGAGGAAACTGGAGCAACCGGAAGAAACCCATGTAGACTCGGGGAGAACACGTGAACTCCGCATGCTCACCCCAAGGTAGAATTGAGCCCAGGTCCCTGTGTCTGTGAGGCAGCAGTGCTAATCACTGAGCCACCATGGCACCCATGCAGCAGACTCTTTTATCAACCTTCAGCATGCTGAGTGATCAGTTGGACAAATATCATTGTTATCCAAAAGTCTGTGTTACACAGTTTGCTCTTTTTTCAGTATCTGCATTTATTTAGCTTGTATTTAAGTATCTGGTGCCAACTGGCAAAAACAAAACATATTACAAAGTACAAAGACCATTTTGTTTGCAAGTCTGGGTGTCAACAACCTCTCTTCCCAAGGACACACTGAAAGAAGCGGCCAAAGCAAATGTCATAAATTTATGGGCTATGAACTAAATTACATTCTCACGACCTATCTTTGGATTATTTCCATTTAAAGACTTTCACAATCTGGATGACAAATTCAGCAGACTGTGCCTGGGTTAGCCAGTGACAGTTTACTCTTTTACATTGCTCTTATTTAAGACTTTGTAGTTAAAATTTGTTTTCAGATCAGTCTCTCATATCATTTCCAACTCTTAATTGTTTTTAAGACATCTTCACCAGTCTTGAATACAGGGTAGTGTTTTTAAGAGAACCACATAGGATAACAAATAGAAGAAGAATTGTTTCATTACTTCCGCTCCTATGTCTTATGGTGTTATGGTCTTATTAATTAATTTGGAAACTGGAAATGATCTTGTGCCTTTATAAGATTCTTCGATAACATTATAATACACACAAGAGACCATTCTAATTTATATCCATTAGTTTAATTTATTGAATTATAAACAAGGGAATGTGTTATAATCTGATTCTTATAAAGAGTAAATCAAACCAAAGATGTGCAGGTTAGGTGAATTGGCTATGCTAAATTGCCCATGATGCTCAGGGATGTATAGGTTAGGTAAATATAGCATGGGGGAATGGGTCTGGGTGGGTTACTCTTCGGAGGGTCGGTGTGGACTTGTTAGGCTGAAGGGCCTGTTTCCACACTGTAAGGATTTTAGATCAATTGCATTACCTAGCTTGAATGAAAAACAATATCATGACCTACTTGATAGGAATTGTTTTGTGTTTAATTTCAATCCAGCATTTTGTAACATTTTCTAGTTTGAGACCTGACTAGTCTACCTTTCTGTGAAGATTTGAGTCAGCTGGGATTATTTACGTTCAATACAATGCTAAATTCCTAACTCATCTTCACAAACAGTTTCAGCCATTTAAATTACCTTATAAGTTGCAAAAAATGTTCTTTTGATTTGAAGAATTGAAACTCAGGTTTTGAACTCAGACTTCAGTGAATAACATAACATGACTATGATCCGAACAGACACTAGAAACTTTGTTGTGTTCAGAATTGACCCTGATGGTTGCATGAGCCCATTTATATCTGTAGCCTTGTTAACCACATGGTATCATCAATAATGGAGTTAGTTTACCCTGGCACGCAAAGGAAATGCAATTCCTCTTCACTCTTCTGCAGCTTTCCATGGGAAAAATGAAGAGCTTGCTTTGCATCAGTGGATTGCTGTCAGTGGTGTGTTTCATGTGCTTGTGGTTTGTGTATGAACCGACTTTGCGTATCTTTATTGGCTCATGTGGAAGGAACGGGTGAATTGTAAGTTCATTGCTGCGGTCAGCTTTGCACTCGCTGGCAAGAGTCTATTTATAAATCTGTATGCTGGTCAAATTTGAGCAGATAGCATGACTCAGGTACTCTCTCCCTGGGAAAATCAAAGCCTACAAAGGCAGCTGTTGTCAGATATTCCCACATTCTTTTTCCTGGATTTTCAAACACAACAATGTGGCCTTGAGTTAGAGTGCAATTCCATCTGTGGTTCCAACTCACCCTGCCTCACGTGCCTCCTTTCATTAGCTTCTTTCTCAAGAGACAGGAACACTAAATCTAACACTCATTTTGAGAATTTGGATTTCAACAGTGAAAAATCCAGCAATTCGAGGCGAGAAGGTGATTGCTCCAAATTGTACACAGCTTATTGCCAATGAGATTGCCCCATTATTAATCATACCCACTATTTATGTATTACCTTTAACATGATGTCTTTTATAGACACAAACTTAGACAAAAATATACCATGTCAAGAGGAAACAATATTAAAATAGATTTCCAAAGGGTTCATTGAAAAGAGACAGTTAAAGAGAATTTTAAATAATTTCAATGATGTGCATTTTGACTCCAGTAAAGTACCTTTCCCAGATATGGCAATGCTTAGGTTATCTCTCAAAGCATAAGAAACTAGGATGTGGCAAATGTACTATTGAAAGGTTCAACACATGTTCCCCACAGCTCAAAAACAGATATTATCTTCACAGACATTTTGGTGTCTACATAACATTGAGCTATTTGGTTATAAGGAGTAGCATGCTTCCATCAGCACGTGCTTCCATTCAAGTGGCCTGAGTTAATATGGAGCCTGAGAATTTTATACCCTCAGGTTACATGTTGTAAAACAGTGATGATATCATGAGCACATCTGCTGAAAGGTAAACTGATGTACTAAATGTGAGACGTAACACAAAATTCTTAATGCAGGAAAAGAGTGCAGAGATTGGCGGGTGTGGGTTCCCACAGTGTGGAACCTGCGCAGCTAAGTCACAGCTTCAACGCTGGGATGAAAGAAAGATGCGTAAGAAAGCAGGGACAGGAAGGTTGAAGACAGTGGTGCTTATAGGGTGAAAGAGCTTAGAGATATAGGAAAAGACAAGGTGTGAAGGCATTTAACACAAGAATGAAAATTTTAAAATTTCAAGTTCTGGGATAATCTAACTTATTCAGTTTATACTGTCATAATGCAATGTATTGTGGATAATTGCCTTGTAGATAAGCATTTGGGTCCTGCAGGTAAGTTTGCTGTTCTTCCATGCCCATTTTGTTAATCAGCCAAACCTTTAAAATATATGGATTGAGCTCTTCGCCATAAAACAGATTGCCCATTACTATAGATCCAAAGTAGCAGAATTTGCTGACTGTTTCAGTGGTGTGTTACTGAGTCTGATCACAGGCAAAGACACAACACCTTGCCCCATTCCAAAACTTTTCTTGATATTGATAGATTAGATTCTCTACAGTGTGGAAACATACCCTTCGGCCCACCAAGTTCACACTGACCCTCTGAAGAGTAACCCATCCCCCTCTGACTAATGCACCTAACACTATGGGCAATTTAGCATGGTCGATTCACCTAACCGGCATATCTTTGGACTGTGGGAGGAAACCAGAGCACCTGGAGGAAACCCATGCAGACATGGAGAGGATGTGCAAACTTCACACAGACAGTCACCCAAGGCTGGAATCAAACCTGGGACGCTGGTGCTGTGAGGCAGAAGTGCTAACTACTGAGCCACCGTCTGATCTAAGGTCAGGTTTAAATAAGTGAAACTGGTTGCAGAAAATAAACGACCAAGTTATACAAGTAATTGTGTGACAAAGGTATAGTTCACAAGTGTGTCATACTAAAAGCGAAGATTTTGCTGATCTTTATTAATAGGGGCAAAGATGGCAATATTAAAGAAGTTTCCTGAACTGAATACAAAATAAGTAAACTCCACCGTGACTATGGTTTCTAGCTTTGGTCACCACAAGAATGAGTTGAGAGTGTGGCGCTGGAAAAGCACAGCAGGTCAGGCAGCATCTGAGGAATAGGAGAATTGATGTTTCGGGCATAAGCCCTTCAGCAGAAATTGATAGTGAGAGATAACATGTCACTGGCAGGGGACAGATAATCCTTAAGTCTTTTGTGCTGATCTTCTGTCTGTTAAGTATGGCTGAAAC
The DNA here is from genome assembly GCF_037043375.1 of Chiloscyllium plagiosum. Classification (NCBI taxonomy): domain Eukaryota; kingdom Metazoa; phylum Chordata; class Chondrichthyes; order Orectolobiformes; family Hemiscylliidae; genus Chiloscyllium; species Chiloscyllium plagiosum. Next base: position 74,989,235 of record NW_028270151.1, read on the forward strand.
ATTTTTCATTCAATAATGGAGGTGCATTTTGGACCAGGAAAAGAGAAAATTAGAAAATATGGGCCCTGCTGCAGAGCTTTGTTGCTCTGCTCTGCTCTGTAATCCTACATCCCACTTTAGTAAATCTCTCTGCACTCTCGGCAAAGGCTTCAATTTCTTGTGGTGACCAAAACTAGAAACCATAGTCACAGTGAAATTTACTTATTTTGTATTCAGTTCAACAAACCTCTGTGATATTGTCGTCTTTGTCCCTATTTATAAAAATCAGCAAAATCTTAGCTTTCAGTATGACACACTTGTCAACTACACCTTTGTCACATAATTACTTGTATAACTTGGTCATTTATTTTATACAACCAGTTCCATTTATTTAAACCTGACCTTACGTCAAAACATTATTTTATTTTCTCAAGGACGTCTCTTGAGATTGTCTTGAGGACTACCTTGAGTTTTGGGGTTATAATTTGGTTTTCAGGGTCACCTTTTTATTTCAACTAACTTATTTATTATGTGATGCAGTTACATAGTCCAAACATTCTGCAACCAAATTGACATATGGGGTAGTTGGATCAATACAGAACCAGAAATAGAAGAATTCATCAATATCTTCAATTATCTACCCTCCACAAAAAATGCAAAACCACAAGACATAGAAAAACAGCAATTCGCTAAACATTACAGTATTTAATTTGGCACAAGACAACAATTACATGTTAGCAACAAAAAGAAGAGACACTTTTAACCAGAAAAGAAGATATCACTGTAAACACACCTTTAGCAGACCAATGACCCCAGAGCTATTGCATTTGCATCACATGCATGCAATACTGGAAGAGTTTAACCAGACAGTTACCATTCTGTATACAATTTCTCACATTTAAATTTAAGTCCCATATTTAAATTTAATAACTGACACAACATTCATCGCAATAGCATTTACTACATTGTTTTCTCAATATGAAAAGGGTTCTGAAGAAGCCTTAAGCTCCAGAAATGCATGTTCATTTTCAATGAATTTATATCCTGAGTGATGTCAAGTGATCTTGTCTAACAGTTAGTTGAATATTCCTTTGTTGCCAGGTTTGAAACTGGCCTCCCTCATTTGCAGTCCTCTACGTTCAGTCCACATTTGTAACTTTATTCTGCAATTATTGTCTTTTGTCATCAATTATTGAGCTGCTCTGTGCAAACAGGAAACAGAAGAAAAACTATCTCTTCTCCAGCAGCCACATGTCAGCTACTAAACTTCGATAAATTGTAGACAGTGATATTCTTAAAACCATACAAAATAACTTGCACTCATAATCATTCTCCAAAAAGTTTCCAATTTAATAATAATCAAAGGTAAACTCAGATAAAGAGAAAATTATATAAAGAATGTGTACCATTAGGCCTAAACTAAAATATATCATAATAGTTTTGCAAAGTGACACACACTTGAGAAAAGATGCGGTACGACCTGCAAATGTACACTCACTTGTGAAAATAGGTAAGCACTGTATTTCAGCAACAAAGTGAAGTCACAGATAGATAAGGTGGTGAAGAAGGCAGTTCACCTGCTTGCCTTCATTGATCATAACAATGAGTATAGGAATTGGGATGTTAGGTTGTGGCTGTACAGTACATTGGTTAGGCCACTTTCGGAATTCTGCATGCAATTTTGGTCATCATTCTATATGTTGTTAATCTTGAGAGGGTTCAGAAAAGATTTACAAGGGTGATGCCAGAGTTAGAGGATTTGAGCAATAGGGAGAGGCTGAACAGGCTGGGGCTTCTTTCCTTGAGGTATCAGAGACTGAGGGGTGACCTTATAGAGGGATATGGTTCAACTCAATAGTCAAAATCTTTTGCCGAGGGTGTGGGAATCCAAAACAAGAGGGCATAGGTTTAGGGTGAGAGGGGAAGGATTTAAAAAAGGCCTGAGCAGTAACTTTCTCATGCAGAGGGTGGTGCGTGTATGGCATAAGCTGCCAGAGGAAATGGTGGAGGCTAGTACAATTACAACATTTAAAATAAATCTGGATGGGTATATGAATAGGAAGGGTTGAGACGGATGTGTACCAAATACTGGCAAATGGGACTGTACAGCCACAGATTGGGATGTCTGGTTGCTGCAGATTAATTGGACTGAAAGGGCTGTTTGACTCTATGACTCTCAGTGCTTGTTGTTGAACTTCCTACCTTGTAATTATCATTACACTGTCTGATGTACTGGATCTTCAAAATATCCCTGGTGGTTTGTAAACTCCTCGAATTCACTTTTAGCATATGATGAGTCCTCACCACTGCTCATCATGGTATAAGAGCCATCATCTTCTTTCATGATAACTTGTCATAACCAAGATGTCATTTGTATGATAAAAATGATGTACGTGTTACACTGATGTTAAAGACGTTGTTGAAGAAACTATGAAGAAAATGGTAGGTTTTTCACTTCCAAGAACCTGAAATGTTCTTCCATCATGTCTGTCTAAAATCAACATCAATAGAATTAGAATTCCTACTGTGTGAAAACAGACCCTTTGGCTCAACAAGTCCACACCGACCCTCCGAAGACTATCCCACCCAGATCCATTACCTTACATTTCCCCTGATTAATGCACCTAACCTACACACCTCTGAACACTATGGGAAATTTATCATGGCCAATCCACCTAACCTGCACAGCTTTGGACTGTGGGAGAAAACCAGAGCACCCGGAGGAAACCCATACAGACACAAGGAGAATGTGCAAACTCCACACCCAAGGCTGGGTTCAAACCCAAGTCCCTGGCACTGTGAGACAGCAGTGCAAGCCACTGTGCCACTACAATAGCAGGCAGTGTTTAAGGCAGTTAATATTAACTGTGTCAAACCCTCATAAACTTCCACATTCACTTTATGTCTATACACAAAGTTTTATGTGGAATTTCATTTTGGGCACATTTTAACAAACAAAGAATAAAATAAACATAACAACATAAAAAAAACACTATCACAGAAATTTAAATTTTAATTAAAATCCTTAATTAAGTGGATCTAGTTTATTTAAGAAGAATATGTGAAATCTTCTCAGCCTTTGAATGATATGGGCTATAGCGAGAAATTTGGAAAGAATTGGACGAAATGTCCAGCATGGATATTCAACTTCAACATCAAAACTTTTTATTTTCCAAACACATATTGAATAGAGAGAGAGAGAGAGAGAGAGACAAGATTCTTATTCGTGAACGGCAGGAGTTCTATTTGAATGAATAATTGCTTATAATCATTGCTACCTAAACTCACCTCATTAATATGCACTTTCCCATTCCGTCTCCTACAGGATGTAAATTAAATACCAGGAATTCCCGACATCAAAGTCAGAGTGCGTATCTGGCAACTCCAGTTTGCTGCTTCCTCTTCTGGACCTCCAGCTCGAACAACCAGGACTAAAATCTCAGGGCCTGCTCCATGTACAGTGGCTAGTTGTACTCCACTTCGATGGACATTGTCATCTGACAGGTACCAGTTTCATGGCACCTTTCTGATCGTTGTACCTCTGCACTTCAATATTCCACTTTGAAGCACATTAGCACCTGCCATTGTAGTTTTGCTGCAAGGATATGTAGCACGCAGGAATGGACATGCAGCTCATGGTTTGGAATTGGGTGCATCTCAGAGCTCCTCGCTTGCTCTCCACATGTTTCACTTTGCGTCCAGAGCATCTTGTGTTGCCTTTTGGAGCTTTACTCCCTCAGCTGTGCCTTAAGGGTTCTCAATGCTATTGCCTCATCTTGACATAAACACAGACACAAAGCTAAGCAGCTTCTCATTGTTGTCAACAGGCATCAGTCAAGGGGGTGAACATGTCGCTGCTCAAGGTTACAGCACTTACAATCTCCTGGTGTCTGCCTGAGACACAACAGGTGCTGCATTTATTGGAATAAAATGCAATGTGTTAAAGTACCATGTACAGGCATTCTATGATGCTCCTTGTCAAAGTATTCCATATCCCAGTGAAAATTGTCCTTTGTGAGGGATTTGAATGCTGACTGATCACATTGCTAAGGACTGGTTCTATTTCCTACATTCCTCCATAACCAGTGTTACTGATGAATCCAGTCACAGCAGGGGTTATCGTTATTGTTGCTGTGATACAGCAAAGGTGCAGAGGCATGGAGACGGACTGAAGTGCCAGCATGCCTAGGACTAGAAGTGACCTCCAGCAGATGCCAAACAAGCCTCCTCATGAAGACATCGCAGCTTAAGGATTTAGAAGACAGAAATGAGAGACTTGAATGACACCACAGCCACTGCCTTTAACAGTTAGTTGCTTCACCACCAAAATACAGTGGATGCAGTGCAAAACATTTGCATGGGTCACTGTAGCACCTCACCCAGACTACTTCTTCAGCTCTTTCTTAATGTGACCTTGATCAACTACAACTATAAGGACATTAGATGCATTAGAACAGTTCTTTCTAGAAACACATTTCCGAACAACACAACATTCTGACTTGGACTGATATCGCTGTCGCTGGGTCCAATTTCTTGAACTCCATTCCTCACAATTGTACTTAGGGTATCTGGACCACACTGGTTCAAGAAGACAGTTCACCACTATCTTTACAAAAGCAAAGGAGGATGGTTGTCAAGTTCTGACTTTGCCTGAAATGCCCATATTCTGTAAATGAACAAAAATAAAAGAAAAGGAAAAATAGTAAAGGTAAAGTTCTCATAGTCCTAGTAGACCATAATCAGCTCTTTTATTAGAGAGAGATGACTGGTGGTGAGTTTAACCTAAGGGTCACCATGCCTCAGGCAAGGAGTGAGGGTGGGAAGGCTGAAACTTCATAGTGACCTCAGGGCATACAGGAATTGAATCCATGTTATTGGAAAATAGTCCTGGGCATGGAATAGAGATTTGATGAGCTGCACTTTAAAGAGTGGAGGACAGTGAGTGGAAGAGCAGATCAGACAGCATTAGTCCAGATGCAAGTACAAAGACAAGGAACTTAATTACTTCAAAATACAACTGAAAGATTTTTTTTTTCCCCCAGGCAGAGGCAGGACAGTAGGGATATCTGAATGGTGAAGGAAAGAAGGAAATGGTCAGAGGTGGCCTTGTCTGATCTAGATCATGGAAGCAGTGTAGTCTCTGAGAAGACAATATGGAGACCATAGTCATGGCAGGTAGAGGTTTAGGAAGGGCAGGAGAACAGGGAAATCAGAGGAGAGAGGGCAAGCTAAGATGAGATGATGTCACCGAGGTTGGGGATTTACTCATTATGGATGCTGGGGGAGAATATCCCAGAGCGAATGGTGGTATGGGGTTTGCAATGAAGTTAAGAAATAATGAGAGGTGAGAGGGATCAACCTAAATGAATGCTTGGAGGAGGTGCACGTGCATTAGAGCAGAGGCAAAAACAATGTAATAAAGAGAGTATCTCCAAGAAGATTGCACGTATCGACACAGGCATCAAGTTTCTACAGGAATCCTGGCAAGCAGGAAAGATCCCAAAAGGATTACGGATCACGAACCCGCTTGAGTCGACCTACAACACAGATGCCGCAGAGAGACTTTGCCACCGCACCTCTCGCAAACTCCTCAATCACCTCGTGCACCAACTCGACAGCAGGTGCCACAGCCTTGAAATTCAGATGGAGTCCACACTCTCAGCCTGTACTCAGGATACAGCAGTACAATTACGCAACATTGCCAAACAGACAAGGCAACAAAATTACACCACGTACATGCACACCAAGAACAAAAAACCTGAGAAACTTGGCATTCTCACCAGTAATAGCGAAGTCCACCCTGGCACGGCAGTGGATAACATCATCACTGCGGGTAAGTCTATTATCAACTTATCAGAACACACCCTTCGATTGGAAGTGATTGAAGTCCTGAGCAGGGGTCTCAATTTCTGCCCCACCTCCAAAATAGACCACTTGGTTCTTGCAGCAGACACGGAGGAGTTTATCAGAAGAATGAGATTCCGGGAATTCTTTCAGAATGCCAGCAGTGATCCCAATTAGCCCACTGACGAACCGGAACAGTCATCCTAGGGATCCGTAAAGGAGCAACCAAAGAAGGCGTCGACTTGGACCCCACCAGGGGGCCGCTGCCCTGGCCTTGACATGTATGCTCAAACTGTCAGGAAATATATAAATGGCAGATTCATCAGCCACACCCAAAAGGTAGAGCAAAACACCACCTGTTCACAACACAACGCCATCCATGCTCTCAAAACCAACCACAACATTGTCATCGAACCAGCAGATAAAGGAGGAGCCATCGTCATTCAGAATAGAACAGATTACTGCAAGGAAGTGTACCGACAACTGAACAACCAGGAACACTACAGGCAACTACCGGCTGATCCGACCAAAGAATACACCCATGAACTAAACACATTGATCAGGACTTTGGATCCAGTCCTTCAGAGTTCCCTATGTGCCTTCATCCCACGTACTTCTCGCGCAGGCGACTTCTACTGCCTTCCAAAGATACATAAAGCCAATACTCCAGGATGTCCCATCATATCAGGTAATGGGATTCTGCGTGAGAATCTCTCTGGCTATGTTGAAGGCATCTTGAAACCCATTGTACAGGGAATCCCCAGCTTCTGTCGTGACACTACAGATTTCTTACAGAAACTCAGCACCCACGGACCAGTCGAACCGGGAACATTCCTCGTCACAATGGATGTTTCAGCACGCTACACCAGCATCCCCCACAATGATGGCATTGTGGCAACAGCCTCAGTACTCAACACCAACAACCGCCAATCTCTGAGTACTGTCCTACAACTCATCCGCTTTATCCTCAATCACAATGTCTTCACCTTTGACCACCAGTTCTTCCTCCAGACACATGGAACAGTCATGGGGGCCAAATTTGCACCCCAATATGCCAACATCTTCAGGCACAGATTCGAACAAGACTTCTTCTCTATGCAGGATCTCCAACCACCATTGTACACCAGGTACATTGACGACATTTTCTTCCTCTGGACCCATGGCGAGGAGTGACTGATAAAACTACACAGTGACATCAACAAGTTTCATCCCACCATCAAACTTACCATGGACTACTCTCGACTATCTGTCTCATTCTTGGACACGTGCATCTCCGTCAAGGATGGACACCTCAGCTGCATACCCTCTACCGCAAACCCACAGACAACCTCACAATGCTACACTTCTTCTCTAGCTTCCACCCAAAACATATTAAAACAGCCATCCCCTATGGACAAGCCCTACACGTACACTGGATCTGCTCAGATGAGGAGGAATGTGATGGGCACCTGGAAATACTCAGGGATGCCCTCACAAGAACGGGGTATGATGCTCAACTCATCGATCGTCAGTTCTGACGTGCCAAAGCGAGGAACCGTAATGACCTCCTCAGGGGACAGACACGTGCTGCAACTGACAGGGTACTCTTCGTTGTCCAGTACTTCCCAGGAGCTGAAAAACTATGCCATGTTCTTCGCAGCCTGCAACACATTATCAATGAGGATGAGCACCTCGCCAAGACCTCACCTCGCCCTCACCTCCACTGCTTGCCTTTAAACAACCGCCAAATCTCAAACAGATCATTGTTCGTAGCAAGCTGCAAGGCTCTCAGGACAACTCCATACAACCCTGTCACGGTAGGTGCTGCAAGACGTGTCAGAGTGTGGACATGGACACCACTATTACGCGTGGGGGACACCTCCCACCTTGTACATGGCAGGTACTCATGTGACTCAGCCAACGTTGTCTATTTCATACACTGCAGGCAAGGATGCCCTGAGGCATTGTGCATTGGGGAAACCGAGCAAAGGCTACGGCAACGGATGAATGGGCACCGCACAACAATCAGCAGACAGGAGAGTTCCCTCCCAGTTGGGGAACACTTCAGTGGTCCAGGACATTCGACCTCAGACCTTCGGGTGACCATCCTCCAAAGCGGACTTCGGGACAGGCAGCAACGAAAAGTGGCCGAGTAGAGGCTGATAGCTGATAACCATAGAGAGGGCCTCAACCGGGACCTTGGGTTCATGTCACACTACAGGTGACCACTATTGCACTATACACACACACAGACACTCCTACACACGCGTGCACGCACGCACACACACACATACTCCTATACACAGACACTCACACACACTCCTAACAACACAAACACTCCCACACTCACACATGTACCCTCTCACAGACTGAGACACTTTAAATTCACACACACACATATACTCTCTCTCACAGACACTCACAACTCCCCACCCCAGACACACACATATACACACACACTCCTACAGACATACACTCCCACATGCACCCTCTCACAGACTTTGACCACATTACACTCATACACACACATACACACGCTCTCTCACAGATACTCACAAACCCCCACCGCAGATTCTCTCACACACACACACAGACCCACATGCACATATATGCATATACATTTGTGGTGTGAATTTGTACTTGCAGAGTTACATTGCACTTTACTCAAAAACTGCATGAATCCATGTAAGACTCTTTTAACTCACGGTTTAGATTAGAATCAGTCTAAACATTATGGCACAGACAGGGAACACAGGGTGCTTACACCTTCAACATCTCAACATCTTATCTATGCTGACACCAATTGTTACAGTTAATCTGAGAATGTGACTTTTAAAAAAAAGTTTTGTGATGTACATTTGAAAAAAGTAAAACTATCATGGTCATTCTAACAGATGAGACTTAACAAACAATCAAGGTATTTTTCAATGTATAATTTCAGTTACATCACACTGTAAACTTTTGCTATAAATTCTGTGCCTTACAATTGTGTCCTCCACAACCACCTGATGAAGGAGCAGCGCTCCGAAAGCTAGTGCTTCCAATTAACCTGTTGGACTATAACCTGGTGTTGTGTGATTTGTAACAATGTAATAAAATGCATTGCTGTTACTCCACCAATTTCAGCAGAGTGGACAAAGGAAGGTATACTAGATGAGGAGATTTAGTAAAGGAGGCAAAATCCTTCTATTTACTTGAGATGATTCTTTCGCAGGGTAGTGAAATGGAGCAATGTTCAAATGCATTGTCAATACATTTAAGTCCTTGCTATGCCTATTTATAAATAAAGTACCAAAACAGTACCAGACATAGCATTTCAATGTAGAAGCAGGCATTATTTTAATCTGAGTCTCTTGTACAGTTTGACATTATATCACTATTTTGGATTCTTTACAGACTGATTGAGGAGAGGGAAAACTCAAGAACAGTCTTTAGACTTAGACTTCAAAGTTACACAGTTTATTTCACATTAATACCGTGTACTGCTGCACATGGTCATCATAGATATACTAGGCACTGACTGATCGTTACACTTGGGAAGTACTAACCTCTCTTCTTCAGGTGCTCATGTGAATCTTTTTCCCAAGTGTTCTGGTATTTATCTGCAGTGATGTGCTGTTCTGTGACATCATTACAAGATTGCTTCAGGCTCCTGATGCCCTTACTCAACACTAACAACATATAAAACAAACTTTGAAACCTTGACTGGGTTAAAATTCAAATTCATCATTAAGTCTTCAACAGACCTCAGTTTACAGCATCACACAAACAAAGCTTTATGTTCTTATGAAACCACAAAATGAATTCAGACGTCAGGGTCATCAGATATAAATATTTATTTTTGTCCTCAATTTTATTTTACTTGCTGCTGCATAATTACATATTTTCAACATTTTTATAACAATGAGAGCAATTATATATTTTGGATCTTGTCCAAAGAGTTAGTGAGCAGCACATGTTTTGCCATTTGCAAATGCACAATTGACTTGGTGCCTCTTGTTCTGCAATTGATGTTATATCATTTGCTGTTTTTGGTATCCTTTAAATGACACTGGTGTCCTAAAGTATGATTGACTTAAATCTTATTATATGACAACAGAGACAGTTATTAAATCATATTCCTGAAGAAACAAATGAGAAAGGCATTATCAAATATCTTTGATAATTTTGTTTTCAGAAAGAGCAAATAATATGAAAAGATTTCTAAATACCACAGGTACACATCTCTTGTATCACAGGTTGAAGTGCTTCAAACTAAGGAGTTTCAGTGAGATACAACATATCATGGAGTAACAGTTTAGGTCTCACCGGAATGACTAACTCCACAAAAATTTTAAAACTCCTGCTGATAAAATATATTTTGCCAACAGTGAATGTAGTTGTTACAATTCAACTATACAGTGAGAACAGCCCCATGGTTATGATGACCCAGACTGTGTAGTCGCAATGATGGCAAATCTGCTGCCATTTTGTGTCATTACTGAAACTGACAGCAATTTCTGGTGTCTGCATGTGCACAGAGTAATGCACACATTCAGGAGGGGTTACCCGGGAACACCCATCCTCCTAGTTAATCAAAATCAATTGAAAGCACTGAACGGGATTTAAAAAAACTTGTACTGTTATGCATTTATTCCCACTATTGCAACCGTTTAAAAAAAATCTTGATGATAAAGGTATAACAGGATCTTTAAAGGTGCATTAAGTACCTAATTATTTCTAAACACTGCAAAGACCTTGTCTTTCATCTTTCTTTCTTTAAAACTGTAGACTGTAAAGAGAAAGATTTTCCCTTAAAAAAAAACTGAGATTTACCAAAGTAACCACATAACTTCACAGCAAGGAATTGGATACCTCGTGTGAACACTATTTCTGTGGCTGTAGGCTTCTGCAATGTGCAAATGATTAAAAGCCGAGGATTTGTTCACCAATGAAACTAATTGCTTCTCAGTTAACTGAGCAAGTTGGAACTGGAACCAAGTGATAAAGACACAGAAAGAGAAAGAAAGATGCAAAAGCTTGTGTAGTTGTTCTCACCAGCAGCACCTACCTGTTCTCTGCAATAAAGAAAAAGCAGTTTAAACCTGAAGAAAGCCAGTTACCTTTCCTGCCAAAGTTGCTGTGACCTGTGAGAATTGAATTGATAAATCAGAGAAAGTGATTTTTGATAAGGGAGAGCATAACAGCTGTACTGAGGGAGGATATTCCCGGAAGTACATCCAGGGACGTTATTTGGGTGGAACTGAGAAATAAGAAAGGGATGGTAACCTTATTGGGATTGTATTATAGACCCCCTAATAGTCAGAGGGAAATTGAGAAACAAACTTATAAGGAGATCTCAGCTATCTGTAAGAATAATAGGATGGTTATGGTAGGGGATTTTAACTTTCCAAACATAGACTGGGACTGCCATTGTGTTAAGTGTTTAGATGGAGAGGAAGTTGTTAAGTGTGTACAAGACAATTTTCTGATTCAGTATGTGGGTGTACCTCCTACAGAAGTGCAAAACTTGACCTATTCTTGGGAAATAAGGCAGGGCAGGTGACTGAGGTGTCAGTGGGGGAGCATTTGGGGCCAGCGACCATAATTCTATTAGATTTAAAATAGTGATGGAAAAGGATTGACCAGATCTAAAAGTTGAAGCTCTAAATTGGAGAAAGGCCAATTTTGACAGTATTAGGCAAGAACTTTCGAAAGTTGATTGGAGGCAGATGTTCGCAGGTAAAGGGACGGTTGGAAAATGGGAAGCCTTCAGAAATGAGACAATGAGAATCCAGAGAAAGTATATTCCTATCAGGGTGAAAGGGAAGGCTGGTAGGCATAGGGAATGCTGGATGACTAAAGAAATTGAGGGTTTGATAAAGAAAAAGAAGGAAACATATGTAAGGTATAGATTGGATAGATCGAGTGAATCCTTAGAAGAGTATAAAGGAAGTGGGAGTATACTGAAGAGGGAAATCAGGAGGGCAAAAAGGGGACATGAGCTAGCTTTGGCAAATAGAATTAATGAGAATCCAAACGGTTTTTACAAATAAATTAAGGACAAAAAGGTAAGTAGGGAGAGAATAGGACCACTCAAAGATCAGTAAGGCGGCCTTTGTGTGGAGTCGCAGAAAATGGGGGAGATATTAAATTAGTATTTTGCATCAGTATTTACTGTGGGAAAGGATATGGAAGATATAGACTGTAGGGAAATAGATGGTGACATCTTGCAAAATGCCCATATTACAGAGGAGGAAGTGGGGGATGTCTTGAAATGGGTAAAGGTGGATAAATCCCCAGGACCTGATCAGGTGTACCCGAGAACTCTGTGGGAAGCTAGAGAAGTGATTGGTGGGCCTCTTGCTGAGATGTTTGTATCATCGATAGTCACAGGTGAGGTGCCAGAAGACTGAAGGTTGGTTAAAGTGGTGCCACTGTTTAAGAAGGGTGGTAAGGACAAGCCAGGGAACTATAGACCAGTGAGCCTGAGCTCAGTGGTGGGCAAGTTGTTGGAAAGAATCCTGAGGGAGAGGATGTAAATGTATTTGGAAAGTCAAGGACTGATTAGGGATGGTCAACATGGCTTTGTGCGGGGGAAACCATGTCTCATAAACTTGATTGAGTTTTTTGAGGAAGTAACAAAGAGGATTGATGAGGGCAGAGCGGTAGATGTGATCTACATGGACTTCAGTAAGGCATTCAACAAGGTTCCCCATGGGAGACTGATTAGCAAGGTTAGATCTCATGGAATACAGGGGGAACTAGCCATTTGGATACAGAACTGGCTCAAAGGTAGAAGACAGAGGGTGGTGGTGGAGGGTTGTTTTTCAGACTGGAGGCCTGTGACCAGTGGAGTGCCACAAGGATCGGTGCTGGGTCCACTACTTTTTGTCATTTACATAAATGATTTGGATATGAGCTTAAGAGGTACAGTTAGCAAGTTTGCAGATGACACCAAAATTGGAGGTGTCGTGGACAGAGAAGAGGGTTACCTCAGATTACATCAGGATCTTGACCAGATGGGCCAATGGGCTGAGAAGTGACAGATGGAGTTTAATTCAGATAAATGCAAGGTGCTGCATTTTGGGAAAGCAAATCTTTGTTGCTGAACAAAGAGACCTTGGAGTGCAGGTGGAATCGCAGGTAGATAGGATAGTGAAGAAGGCTTTTGGTATGCTTTCCTTTATTGGTCAGAGTACTGAGTACAGGAGTTGGGAGGTCATGTTGGGCTGTACAGGACATTGGTTAGGCCACTGTTGGAATATTGCGTGCAATTCTGGTCTCCCTCCCTTCGGAAAGACGTTGTGAAACTTGAAAGGGTTCAGAAAAGACTTACAAGGATGTTGCCAGGGTTGGAGAATTTGAGCTATAGGGAGAGGCTGAATAGGCTGGGGCTGTTTTCCCTGGAGCGTCGGAGGGGTGACCTTATAGAGGTTTACAAAATTATGAGGGGCATGGATAGCGTAAACAGGCAAAGTCTTTTCCCTGTGGTGAGGAAGTCCAGAACTAGAGGGCATAGGCTTAGGGTGAGAGAGGAAAGATATAAAAGAGTCCTACGGGGCAACCTTTTCACATAGATGGTGGTACATGTACGGAATGAACTGCCAGAGGAAGTGGTGGAGGCTGGTACAATTGCAACATTTAAGAGGCATTTGGATGGGTATATGAATAGGAAGGGTTTGGAGGGATATGGGCCGGGTGCTGGCAAGTGGGACTAGATTGGTTTGGGATATCTGGTTGGCATGGACGGGTTGGACCGAAGGGTCTGTTTCCATGCTGTACATCTCTATGACTCTATGACTTCAGTTACCAGAGTAGGACAACTGAAGACCCAAGGCCTGGTTAGCTGAGGTAGAATCACCTCAAAGTCAGGATCAAGTCACAGACACTTCTTTATTCATTCCCTATTTCTTTGTGTGTGTAAGGGGAGTTTATATGGGGATTTGATTTTTATTTAGTATTGTTAGATGCCAGTGGTTTATATCTGTTCCCCTGTAGCTGTTGTCTAATTTGTTATAACAAATAACAATTCTTATTTAGTACAGAAACCAGGTCAGTGCCTTCTTTCAATTTTGAACTGAAAGTTAGGTAAATTGGGGTACTGACCTTAGTTTAAGTTGTAACATTTTGTTTGTCTTTGGAAACAGTGGGACTCAACTTATAGCACTTACCCCGGTGAGTTGTAACAATTCCATCACTGATCCTGAGATGATATGTTTATGACTGAGTGTCAAATTTCTCTATTGTTATGAAGATAAACCACACTTCACAATTTTTCATGTTTTCAAAAGAAAAAATGTCAAAATCCAATCACAATCATTTACTTTGTTATTTGAAAGTTTAAATTCAGTACTCTTGAGTTCCTATTTTGCTGTGGGTGAATATTCCAATGTGATATACTGCTTACTTGCTGTCTGACATCATTACTGCTGCACAGCAAGATATCCCCCTGATTTGGAGACAATGTCAAACCTTAATTGGGCAAAGGATAACATAATGCCACAGCAATCATTAAGTTGTTGTGGGTGGCTTCCTTTGAGGCCAACATGACTAAATCATGAACAAGTTTCTTGTAACAAACTCCATCTGTCTCTCGACAGATTTTGATCTACCGGAGTAAGAATATTTCTTACTACACAGGCTCAGGGCAAGGCAGGATTCTTATCCAGCTCTTCCCTACACTTTGCACCTTATACACTTGTGGAGAGATGCAATAAATGTTGCTCACTACCAATGAGTATCCCTTCCACAGGGGAAGACTTGAATTTGTTCTGCAGAGTGTTGTATCTTTTGCTCTTTCTGGCTCCTTTTAAAAGACACTCATGGTGTTCTGAGGTATGATTGACTCAAATCTTACAATGTTACAACAGGAACAGCTAGTAAATCATATTCCTGAAGAGACAAGTAGGAAAGAAATAAGCAAATGAGAAGGTTATCACTACACTCCAGGTATTTTCATTGACCAGTTTAATAAATAAATTCGAAGTCTTTAGCAAACACTGTGCTTTGTCAGGAGAATAACAGATAACAGAGACGTGACAGAAATAAAAGCAAAACCAAATACAAATCTGAACATATCAACATCATTCATTGGACCATAATATTTAGAAATAGATCTTTGAAACAAATTCTGCAATGGCAGATTAGGATTCTGTCAATCATAGAGTCATACATTATGGAAAAAAAATCCTTGGTTCAACCAGTCCATGTCAATGAGATATTTTGATAAACTGAGCCAGTCCTATTTGTTGCATTTAGCCCATATCCCTCTAAACAGTTTATATTCATATACCAATAAATTTTTCCATTTAAATATCATAATTGTACCCAGCTCCACCACTTCCTCTGGCAACTCAAGCGTTCACAAACCACCTTCTTTGTGAAAAAGTTGCCCAAAGGTCCTTTTTAACCTATTCCCTTCTCACCTTAAACCTATGCCCTATAGTCTTGGATTCCCCTACCCTGGAGAAAAAGACATTGGCTATTCACCAAATCCATGCCCTTCATGATTTTATAAACCTCTACAATGTCACCCCTCAGCCTCCAACGCTCCAGGGAAAACAGCCCCAGCCGATTTAGCCTGTCCCTATAGCTCAAAACTACCAATCCCAGCAACATCCTTATAAATCTTTTCAGAATCCTTTCAAGTTTCACAACATCCTTCCTATACCAGGGAGTACAGAATTGAACACAGTATTCGAAAGTGGCCTCACCAGTGTTCTGTACAGCTGCAGCATGACATCCTAACTCCTACACTCAATGTACTGATCAATGAAGGCAAGCATACCAAGCGCCTTCTTCAACACCTTGTTCACCTACGACTCCACTTTCAAGGAAACATGCACCCATGCCTCTTCATTTGGCAACCCTCCCCAGGGCCCTACCATTAAGTGCATAAGTCCTGTCTGATTTACCTTACCAAAATGCAACACCTCACATTTATTTAAATTAAACTCCACCTGCCACGTTTTGGCCCATTAACCCACCTGATCAAAGTCCTCTTGTACACTGAGATAATCTTCTTCACTGTCCACTACACTACTAATTTTGATATCATCTGCAAAATTACTAACCATACCTCCTATACTCAAATCTAAAATCATTTATATTAATGTCAAAAATAGTGAGTGCAGCACTGTTCCTTGTGGCACAACACTGGTCACAGGTTTCCAGTCTGAAAAACAACCCTCCACTCACATCCTCTGACTCCTACCATCAAACCAATTTTGTATTCAATTGTAGCGAATCAGGTACAACAAAAATTGCAAAATAGTTGGAATGCAGGATAGCAGATTTATGAGAACTTACTTAAGTGCAGGAAGGTGCCCACTGGTGTGAGAGAATATATCACATTCATTACTTTTATGATACAAAGCCATATCTAAGTTGTATTGATTAAATTGCAGACAGTCATATGTTCAGAATCAATGCTGCTCTGCACTGGCCTGTTCTCTACAAAATTAGAGAGATCAATATTGTTATCTAGCCTCCATCTTTCTGGCTTTTTCTCAGTTTCTCTGCGAGTTGAAGAGGCCTATGTCAACACATATGGGCCATAATGTACTGTCGAAGGGACAACATTATTTATACACAAAAGCTATGTAAGGCAGGTAACCAGAATAAATCATTTATCAGAAGAAGAATGAGAATAGAGACCTGTTTAAAAATCTTACATATTTCCATCAGGTCTCATTGCATTCTTCTGAAGTCCAATGAGCAGATGCCCAACCTACTCAACCTCATAAGACAATCCCTCCATTCTCAGAATCAACTTAATGAATGGACTGACTCCTGTGCCAGTATATCTTTCCTGTGATAAGGGGCCCAAAACTGTTCAAAATATTCCAGGTGTAACGTGACGAGTGCAGTACCCCTTTATATTTGTACTCTAGTCCCTTTGAAACAAAGGCCAACATTTCATTTTCCCTCTGCATAACCCGTTGAATTTGTATGCTAATGTTTTATGATTCGTGTGGAATGACATCCAAATCCCTGTGTGCTGCAACTTTTAGGGGTTGCTCATGATCTCACCACTGATCCATATGGCATTGCATAAGTTACAGATTGCTGTCGTGAAATTTCTTCATTTATCCCAACTCTTTGTCTTCTATTATTTAGTCAATTCTCTGTGTGAGTATATTATCCCAACACTATGGGCTTTCATATTCTTAAGTGGCCTTATATGTGTATTCAGCTAGGAGAAAGTGAATACTGCAGATGCTGGAGATTAGAGTCGAGACTGTGGTGCTAGAAAAGCACAGCAGGTCAGGCAGCATTCGAGGAGCAGGAGAAGACAGGACGTCTACTTGTGGATCGTTTCAAAGAACATCTCTGGGACTCCCACACCAACCAACCCCACCGCCCCATGGCTGAACACTTCAACTCCCCCTCCCACTCCGTCAAGGACATGCAGGTCCTGGGCCTCCTCCATCACCAAGCCCTTACTACCTGAAGCCCGGAGGAAGAAAGCATCATATTCCGCTTCGGGACCCTCCAACCCCATGACATCAATGTGCATTTCAACAGTTTCCTCATTTCCCCTCCCCCCATATTATCCCAGTCCCAAACCTCCAACTCAGCACTGCCCTCCTGATCTGTCCATCACCTTGCCCATCTATCTGCTCCACCTTCCTCTCCAACCTATCACCTTCTCCCTCACCTTCATTTATCAGGGTCAGTGTAGACTCTGACTACCAGAGCCTGGAAGATTGGACCACAATTTAATTCACTTCCCAGTACTTTAATCTAGATTGCTGAGGTTTCAGGTTTCAAAAGGTTTCAGTTTTACTTGTTGTGACATTAGCAGTTCATACTTTCAACAATTTAGCACTTATTAGGTACCATTGGTCTAGTAACAATAGGACCACCATGATGCCTAGATCTCAAAACGTTAACAATGCAAGAGACCCAGAACACACTACTGTGGTGGAACAGAACAAACCTAACACAAATTAGTCAACAATTTCAAACAGAGATGTATCCAGAGCAATTTAATATTATCAACAATCTTAAGAGTCAGCTAATATGCATCTCAAGAATGATGCAATTCCAACCATTAATCTTCAAAGCAAGCTCAGCACACACATACAGGAAAAGGAACTGCCATTCCCAGTGTGGCCTATCCTCAGAAAGCAAGTGTGTACTACCTCGCCTAGCAACCAATGGTTCAACTGTTCTGAGATAGAGGCCATTCTTCTTCATAAAAGTGAATGAAAGAGAAACATGACAATTGAGTAGGTAGAGAACTACTACAGATTATGCACTGGACAGAGTGTGATAGATTCAAATATCCGGATACCAGCATTTGTTGCTAAAGTATGCAAATGTCCCAGATCATTCATTACTGATTATAGTGCTACATTGTGAAGGAAGAGAAACCAGCTCAGACCAACGGATGACAGGCCAATTGTGCACAAAGCGAGTGAGAAGGCAAACTGTAATGATGATGATTGTGCAGTGCTGTTGAGTGACAGCAACAAGCAGAAAGACAATCAAGCCATCAACCAAGAACAAGATCACAGCACATACCTCAACAAATGATATACAATCAGCAGATGGGAACATATTGCCAAACCTCTAAAATGCTATATCGAAGTTTGAATTATTAATTGTGTTTTCTCTCTTTTAACCTGTTTGTAGAATTATTGAATTGACAAATTGTGCCTCTGTACAACTATGTTTGTGATTACTTTTACCTTTGGAAAAGGGGAGTTGTTGTGTTAAGTTCCTAAGTTGGAAACAATGTTCCTTTATGAGACATGCTTATGGCATAATATATATCATTCTATAATTGGGTCACGCATGTAACCTGTTAATATAAAGCTCTCAGTCTCTATCTTACGGGGGCCTTTTGCAGCAAGGCACATTGAGGAAGCATACTACAGTTTGTAACCAAATTGCTTTGTATCTTCCCAGACATGGCAATGCCAGTGATCGTAGGGTGCAAGGTCAGAAGTCCAACAATACCAGATTATAGTCCAGCAGGCTTATTTGAAATCACAAGCTTTCAGAGCATTGTCCATTTATTTCAACTGTCGAAGGGCAAAGCTCCAAAAGCTTGTGATTTCAGATAAGCCTGCTGGACTATAATCTGGTATTGTTGGACTTCTGACCTTGCACCCTACGATCACTGGCATTGTGATTTCAGATAAGCCTGCTGGATTATAACCTGGTGTTGTCCTGTTTCTGACCTTGTCCACCCCAGAACAACACCGACACCTTCACATCATGTGATTGCAGTAGCCTGTAGACACCAGGATTTGTATTTAAGGATCCACATCTACTGCTCACGTTATGGGACTGAACATAGGTGCTGCCTCGCCATAAATACCCTGCTAAAGATTAAAAAGCTCATCACTACAGCTATGGAATATTGCATAAATAGAGCAGATCAAGGAATTCATCCCAGATTGGGGCAGCAGGCCCATCTCAGATCATCTAAAAGCCCAAAAGCAGATACAAATACAAAGAATGCTGGAGAAACTCAGTAGTTCTGACACTGTCTGTGGAGAAACTGAGTTACCAAGTGATATGTCTCATCAACGGAACAGAAGTTCTGAAGAAGAGACAACAGACCTGCTGGATTTTGCCCAGCATTTTCAGTATTTACTTCAGATTTCCCGCTTCTGCAGTATTTTGCCTTTATCCAATATAGCTGAATAACTATTGGACAAGTTAGCCTTAGTTTTTTTATGCTGGGAATGGGAAACTCATCCTCAGGATAAAATCAATCCTCATATCTTTCCACAGAAGAGATAAAGATCAATCATTATTTTTAGTTTGCCTGCTGGCACATGCCTGCCTGGTTGCTCAGCTTTCTTCCTGTCTGGATTTTTGATTATTCCAACCAGAGTACTGCAATAGATGCTGCTATTATTTTTCAAAATAGGCCTTTCGCTTCAGGAAGGGATATACCCATGGCCTAAATTTCATGGTTCATTTGACAGTGTGTAACCTCTTATGTGCTGCAGACAAAATCAGATCCTTAACAGTTAAAAAAAGTTTCACTCACACTCAATCATCTGCTGGGTGTCTTCAGTTCAACGGCAATTATTGCTGCAGAGCAATTTAGAATCATTTTCACCCCTCTTACTATTCCTTAACTGGTTTCTAATGACAGCATGTTGCCCATGAATTTCCCCGTGGCAGAGACAGCACTAAATGTCAGTTTGACTTGGCATTCATTCTGCAGAAATCCTCCCTCTGTCAAATATTAACATTTCCCACTTTAATATCATTTCAAAGATACATGCTCTCAAACAATTTGTCATTGCATCAACAGTGCTTCCAGCAGCTAAAGACACCTCAACAACATGATGGACATAACAAGGCAAGTTGTCACAATTGATACCAGGCTGGGGAAGGTCTCAGGAGAAAGGCAGAAAGATAAAAACACTAACATTTACAGCCAGTCAAGTTCAATAGTTGGTAGAGAGTGCACAACAGTGGATTTTCCAGCAGGCTCGAGAAAATTTGTACACTTTTGCACTTTCTGAAATTTATAACTGGCTTATGCATGACACTTTGCAGAATTTAGTCTTTTTGTACATGGGGTGGATTAGCAGTGTATTTTCTCAGCTGTAATAGAGTGTGAGAGGAATGTGGGTGCTGATTAGAAGGCTCACTTCACCAATATCAATTAAAGGCTCACCAATAATCATCTTTCCACTCTCTGTCATGACAGCTTCATGCCAATTTTTTCCTATTCGGATAGTGATCCAATTCAATTTTGGAGATTCAACTTCATGCTGTCTCCAACACACTTGCAGACAGTGCCTTCCAGCTCCTCATCTGGTTTCTTCCCAGGTTTCCATTGCTCCTTCAGCTAATTACATTTGTGCCCTTGAGTTCCTGATCGTTCCACCAATGGGGACAGCTTTAAACAGGTTCCTGATTCCAGAGGTTTGCTCCAGTGACCGTAATCCAGGGTTGAAGGACCCTGGAACAACTTTGCAAGGGTGCCACAGATTTCCACATCATTGAGAAGAAATAGCGCCAGTGTTGATAGAGTCAGTAAACTGTAATTCTACACTAGAGATGACACCAGATTACAGTCCAGAAGGAGAGAGGCACTTAAGAACACATTGATATGAATGCACAAAGAAGATAGGTTAATCCTTATCTAATGAAATAATAAATTAGAATAAGTATGTAAGTTTGCTTGCTGAGCTGGAAGGCTTGTTTTCAGATGTTTCGTCACCATTTTAGGTAACATCATCAGTGAGAGTCTCCAGTAAAGCGCTGGTGGTATGTCCCACCTCTCCATTTATAGGTCTTGGTTTCTTTAGGTGGGTGATATCATTTCCAGCTCTTTTTTTCAAGGGAAGGGAGATAGGATCAAAATCGATGTGTTTATTGATGGAATTCCTGGGACATACCACCAGCACATCACTGGAGACTCTCATTGTTGACGTTACCGAGTCATGGTGACGCAATGTCTGAAAACCAGCCGTCCAGCACAGTGCGATAACTTACAAACTTATCATCAACCTGAGCTACAAATCTCAGAAATCGCTAGTAAATTAGTATATATATGGCTGCTATGCATCCCAGTATTTAATGGCAATCTATAATAAACAATGTTACTTTAAGCCTCAGCCTGAGATTTTCTTGACTTTGCACCTGCTTGATCAGTCTGTCTTGAACCCAAGCTCACATTGCATCAAACCACATTCCAAGTGAATACCCTTTCCAAGGAGATATATGTTAGAGAATAACCTCTCCAAGGAGATATATGTTAGAGAATTACCTCTCCAAGGAGGTATACATTAGAGAAAAACCTCTCTAAGGAGGTATATGTTAGAGAACAACCACTCCAACGAAGTATATGTTCAAGAATAAACTCTCCAAGGAGGTCTATGTTCGAGAATAACCTCTCCAAGATACTATATATTAGAGAATAACCACACCAAAGCGATATATGTTAGACAATAACCTCTCCAAGGAGGTATATGTTAAAGAATAACCTCTCCAACGAGGTACATGTGAGAGAATAGCCCCTCCAAGGTGGTATATGTCAGAGAATAGCCTCTCCAAGGAGATATATGTCAAAGAATATTCTCTCCAAGGTGGTATATGTTAGAGAATAGACTCTCCAAGGTGGTGTATGATGGAGAATAGCCTCACCAAGGTGGTATATGTTCAAGTATCCCTCTTCAAGGTGATATATGTTAAAGAATAGCCTCTCCAAGGAGGTATATGCTAGAAAATAACATCTCCAAGGTGGTATATGTTAAAGATTAGCCCCTCCAAGGAGGTATATGTTAGAGAAAGACTTCTCCAAGGAGGTATATGTTAGTGAATAACCTCTCCAAGGAGATATATGTTAGAGAATAGCCTCTCCAAGGAGGTATATGTGAGTGAATAGCCTCTCCTAGGAGGTATATGTTAGAGAATAACCTCGCCAAGGAGGTATATATTAGAGAATAACCTCTCCAAGGAGATACACGTAAGAAAATAGCCTCTCCGATGTGGTATATGTTCCGTAATGACCTCTCCAAGGAGGTACATGTTAGAAGATAACCTCTCCAAGGTGGTATATGTTCGAGAATAGCTTCTACAAGGAGATATATGTTAGAGAATAGCCTGTACAAGGAAGTATATGTAAGAGAATAACCTCTCCAAGGAGGTATATGTTAGAGAATAACATCTCCAACAAAATATATGTTCGAGAATAAACTCTCCAAGGAGGTCTAACATCAAGAATAACCTCTCTACCCCTACAAGGTGGTATATGCTCGAGAATAGCTTCTCCAAGGAGGTATATGTTAGAGAATAGCCTCTCCAAGGATGTTATATGGTAAAGAATAACCTCGCCAAGGCGGTATATGTGAGTGAATAACCTCTCCAAGGAGGTGTATGACAGAGAATATCCTCTCCAAGGAGGTATATGTTCTTGAATAACCTCTCCAAGGAGGTATATGTTAGAGAATAATGTCCCCAAGGAGGCATATGCGAGAGAATAGCCTCTCCAAGAGGTATATGTTAGAGAATAACCTCTCCAAAGAGGCATATGTTAGAGAATAGCCTCTCCAAGAGGTATATGTTAGAGAATAACATCTCCAAAGAGGCATATGTTAGAGAATAGCCTATCCAAGCAGATATATGTTAGAGAATATCGTCTCCAAGGTGGCACATGTTAAAGAATAACCTGTGCAAGGAGACATATGTTAGTGAATAGCCTCTCCAAGCAGCGTTATGTTAGCGAGTAGCCTCTCCAAGGAGGAATATGCTAGAAAATAACATCGCCAAGGTGGTATATGTTAAAGATTAGCCCCTCCAAGGAGGTATATGTTAGAGAAAGACTTCTCCAAGGAGGTATATGTTAGAGAATAACCTCGCCAAGGAGGTATATATTGGAGAATAACCTCTTCAAGGTCGTATATGTTAAAGAATAGCCTCTCCAAGGAGGTAAATGCTAGAAAATAATATCTCCAATGTGGTATATGTTCGAGAATAACTTCCGCAAGATGGTATATGTTAGGCAATAGCCTCTACAAGGAGATATATGTTAGAGAATAATCTTTCCAAGGTACTTTATGTTAGAGAATAGCCTCTCCAAGGAGGTATAAGTGAGAGAACAGGCTCTCCAAGGAGATATACGTTAGAGAATAACCTCTCCAAGGCGTAATATGTTTGAGAATAACCTCTCCATATGTTAGAGAATAACCTCTCCAAGGAGATAAATGTTAGAGAATAGCCGCTTCCTGGAGGTATATGTTAGAGAATAGCCTCTCCAAGGAGATATATGTGAGAGAATATCGTCTCCAAGGTGGAATATGTTACAGAATAACCTCTGCAAGGAGATATATTTTAGAGAATCATTTCTCCAAGGAGGTATATGTTAGAGAATAACCTCGCCAAGGATGTATAAGAATAGCATCTCCAAGGTGCAATAGCCTGTGCATGGAGATATATGTTAGAGAATAACCTCTCCAAGGAGGTGTTTGTTCGAGAATAACCTCTCCAAGGACGTATATGTTACAGAATAACCTCTCCAAGTATATATATGTTAGAGAACAGCCTCTCCAAGGAGATATATGTTAGAGAGTAGCCTCTCCAAGGAGGTATATGTCAGAGAATAGCCTCTCCAAGGAGGAATTTGTTAGAGAATAGATTAGATTAGATTATCTCTCCAAGGAGGTATATGTTACAGAATAACCTCTCCAAGCATATATATGTTAGAGAATAACGCATCCAAGGAGATATATGTCAGAAAATAACTTCTGCGTGGAGGTATACATTCAGGAATGACCTCTCCAAGGAGATATATGTTAGAGAATAGCCTCACCAAGGTGGTATATGTTAAAGAATGACCTCTCCAAGGAGGTATTTGTCAGAAAATAACCGCTCCAAGGGGATATATGTTGGAGAATAGCCTCTCCAAGGAGGTTTATGTTTGAGAATAACTGCTCCAAGGAGGTAAATGTTAGAGAATAGCTTCTCCAAGCAGGTATATGTTAGCGAATAGCCTTTCCAAGGTGGAATATGTGAGGGAATGACCTCTCCAAGGAGATATATGTTAGCCTCTCCAAGGTGGTATAAGTTGGAGAATTATCTCACCAATGAGGCATATTTTGGAAAATAACCACACCAAGGCGGTAAATGTTAGAGAATAACCTCTCGAAGGAAGTATATGTTAGAGAATAACCTCTCCAAGGAGATGTGTGCTGCAGAATTACCTCTCCAAGGAGGCATATGTTAGAGAATGACCTCTCCAAGGAGTTATATGTCAGAGAATAACCTCTCCAAAGAGGTATATGTTCGAGAACAGCCTCTCCAAGGAGATATATGTCAGAGAATAACCTCTCCAAGGAGATATATGTCAGAGAATAACCTCTCCAAGGAGATATATGTTAGAGCATAGCCACTCCAAGGATGTATATGTGAGAGAATAACCTCTCCACGATAGTATATGTTTGAGAACAACCTCTCCAAGGAGATATATGTTAAAGAATAACCTCTGCAAGGAGGTATATGTTAGGGAATAAACTCTCCAAGCAGGTATATGTCAGAGAATAACCTCTCCAAGGAAGTAAATGTTAGATAATAGCCTCTCCAAAGAGATATATTTTAGAGAATAACCTCTCCAAGGAGCTAAATGTTAGAGAATAACCTCTCTAAGGATATATATGTTAGAGAATAGCCTATCCAAGGAGATATTTGTTAGAGAATACCGTCTCCAAGGAGGTATATGTTAGAGAATAATGTCTCCAAGATGGTGAATGGGAGAGAATAACCTCTCCAAGGAGGTATATGTTAGAGAATAACCTCTTCAAGGATATCTATGTTGGAGAATAACCTGTACAAAACGGCATGTGTTTGTGAATGACCTTTCCATGGATGTATATGTCAGAGAATAAACTCTCCAAGAAAGTAAATGTTAGATAATAGCCTCACCAAAGAGAGAAATGTTAGAGAATAACCTCTCCAAGGATATATATGTTAGAGAATAGCCTCTCCAAGGAGATATTTGTTAGAAAATACCCTCTCCAAGGAGGTATATGTTAGAGAATAATGTCTCCAAGGTGGTATATCTTCGAGAATAACCCCTCCAAGGTGGGAGATGTTAGAGAATAACCTCTACAAGGAGTAATAAGCCAGAGAATAACCTCTCTAAAAAAGTATATGTTAGAGAATAACCTCTCCAAGGTGGTATATGCTAGAGAATACCCTCTCCAAGGAGTAACATATTGGAGAATATCGTCGCCAAGGCGATATATGTTCGTGAATAACCTCTGCAAGGAGGTATATGTTAGAGAATACCTTCTCTAAGGAGGCATATGTTAGAGAATAGCCTCTCCAATGTGACAAAAGTCAGACAATAGCCTCTCCAAGGTGGAAAATGTGAGGGAATGACTTCTCCAAGGAGATATATGTTAGCCTCTCCAAGGTGGTATAAGTTGGAGAATTGCCTCACCAATGAGGAATATGTTCGAGAATAACCACACCGAGGAAGTATATGTTAGAGAATAGCCTCTCCAAGGAGATATAAGTCAGAGAATAGCCTCTCCAAGGAGAAATATGTTAGAGATGAGCCTCTACAAGGAGATATGCGTTAAAAAATAACCTCTCCAAGGTGGTATATGTTGGAGAATAACCTCTCAAAGGATATATATGTTAGAGAACAGCCTCTTCAAGGAGGTGTATGTTTGAGAATAACCTTTCCAAGGAGATATATGTTGGAGATTAACCTCTCCAAGCTGGTATATGTAAGAGCATAGCCTCTCCAAGGAGGTATAAGTTAGGGAATAGCCTCTGCAAGGAGAAATATGTTGGAGAATAACATCTCCAATGAGGTATATGTCAGAGAATAAACTCTCTAATGAGTTAAATATTACTGAATAGCCTCTCCAAGGAGATATATTATCGAAAATAGCCTCGCAAAGGTGGTGTATGTTAGAGAATGGCTGCTCCAAGGAGATATATGTTAGAGAATAGCCTCTCCAAGTTGGTATAAGTGAAAGAATAGTCTCTCCAAGGATGTATATGTTCAGGAATAACCTTTCCAAGGAGATATATGTTAGAGAATAACCTTCTCAAGCAGGTATATGTCAGAGAATAACCTCTGCTAGGACGCAAATGTTAGAGAATAGCCTCTCCAAGAAGGTATATGTTAGAGAATACCCTCTCTAAGGAGGTAAATGTTAGAAAATAGCATCTCCACAGAGCTGTATATCAGAGAATAACCTCACCAAGGAGATACAGGTTAGAGAATAACCTCTCCAAGGAGGTATTTTTTTAGAGTATAAACTCTCCAAGGATATATATGTTACAGAATAGCCTCTCCAAGGAGGCATGTGTGAGAGATTATCCTCTCCGTGGAGGTATATGTTAGAGAATAACCTCTTCAAGGAGGTATATGGTGAAGAATGACCTCTCCAAGGAGATACATGTTAGAGAATAGCCTCTCCAAGGAGGTATATATTCGAGAATAGCCTCTCCAAGTTGGTATATGTTAGAGACTAGCAGCTCCAAGGAGATATATGTGAGAGAATAACCTCTCCAATGAGATATATGTTAGAGAGTAGCCTCACCAAGGGGGTATAAGTAAGAGAATAGCCACTCTAAGGAGAAATATGTTAGAGATTAGCCTCGACAAGGAGATATATGTTAGAGAATAACCTCTCCTAGGTGGAATATGTTGGAGAATAACCTCTCAAAGGATATATATGTTACAGAATAGCCTCTCCAAGTAGGTATATGTTGGAGAATAGCCTCTCAAAGGAGGTTACGTTTAGAGAATAACCGCTCCAAGGAGGCATTTGTTAGAGAATAGCCTCTCCAAGGTGGTATTTGTGATAGCACAGCCTCCCCAAGGAGGCATAAGTTAGAGAATAACCTCTCCAAGGAGGTATATGTCAGAGAATAGCCTCTCCAAGGAGATATATATAAGAGAATAGCCTCTCCAAGGAGATATATGTTAAGAAATAGCCTCTCCAAGGAGGTATATGTCAGAGAATAGCCTCTCCAAGGAGGTATATGTTATGGAATAGCCTCTCCAAGGATGTATATGTCAAAGAATAGCCTCTCCAAGGGGATATGTGTTAGGGAATAGCCTCTCCAAGGAGGTATATGTTAGAGAATAACGTCTCCAGTGTGGTATATGTTAGAGAATAACCTCATCAAGGAGGTATATGTTAAAGGATAACCTCTCCAAGGAGATATATGTTAGAAAATAACCTCTCAAAGGTGGTGTATGTGAGAGAAAAACCTCTCCAAGGAGATATATTTGAGAGAAAAGCCTCTCCAAGTTGGTATATGTTAGAGAATGACCTCTCCAAGTAGATATATGTGCGAGAATAGCTTCTCCAAAGTGGTATATATTAGAGAATAGTATCTCCAAGGACGTATATGTTAGAGAATAGCATCTCTAAGAAGATATATGTCAGAGAATAACCTCTCCAAGGAGATATATGTCAGCGAATAACCTTTACAAGGAGGTATATGTTAGAGAACAACATCTCCAAGGATATATATGTGAGAGAATAATCTCTCCATTGAGGTATATGTTCGAGAATACCCTCTCCAAGGAGGTATATGTTCGAGAATACCCTCTACAAGGAGGTATATGTTCGAGAATACCCTCTCCAAGGAGATATATGTTCGAGAATACCCTCTCCAAGGAGGTATATGTTCGAGAATACCCTCTACAAGGAGGTATATGTTAGAGAATGTCCTCTCCAAGGAGGTATATGTTCGAGAATAACCTCTCCAAGGAGGCATATATGAGAGAAGAAGGTCTCCGAGGAGGTGTATGGTAGAGAATAACCTCTCCAAGAAGGTGTTTGTTAGAGAATATCCTCTCCATGGAGGTATATGTTAGAGAATAACCCCACCAAGGAGGTACATGTTGAAGAATGACCTCTCCAAGGAGATATATGTTAGAGAATAACGTCTCCAAGGAGGTATATATTCGAGAATAGCCTCTCCAAGTTGGTATATGTTAGAGAATGACTACGTCCAGGAGGTTTATGTGAGAGAATAACCTCTCCAATGAGATATATGTTAGAGAATATACTCTCCAAGGTGTTATATGTTAGAGAATAGCCTCTCCAAGAATACATACATGAGAGAATAACCTCTCCAAGGTGGTATATGTTCGAGAATAACCTCTCCAATGAGATATATGTTAGGGAATAACCTATACAAAAAGATATTTGTTAGAGAATAGCTTCTCCAAGGAGAAATATGTTAGAGAATAGCCTCTCCAAGGTGGTATAGATGAGAGGATAGCTTCTCCAAGAAGGTATATGTCAGAGAATAAACTCTCCAAAGAAGTATATGTCAGAGAATAGCCTCTCCAAGGATATATATGTGAGCGAATAACCTCTCCAAGGAGGTATATGTTAGAGAATAGCCTCTCCAAGGAGAAATATGTTAGAGAATAACCTCTCCAAGGTGGTATATGTTAGAGAATAGCCTCTCCAAGATGGTATACGTTGGAGAATAACCTCCCCACGGATATATATGTTAGAGAATAGCCTCTCCAAGGAAGCATATGTTAGAGAATAACCTCTCCAAGGAGGTATCTGTTAGAGAATAACCTCTCCAAGGAGGTATATGTCAGAGAATAGCCTCTCCAAGGAGATATATATAAGAGAATAGCCTCTCCAAGGAGATATATGTTAAGAAATAGCCTCTCCAAGGAGGTATATGTCAGAGAATAGCCTCTCCAAGGAGGTATATGTTATGGAATAGCCTCTCCAAGGAGGTATATGTTTGAGAATAACCTCTCCAAGGGGATATGTGTTAGGGAATAGCCTCTCCAAGGAGGTATATGTTAGAGAATAACGTCTCCAGTGTGGTATATGTTAGAGAATAACCTCATCAAGGAGGTATATGTTAAAGGATAACCTCTCCAAGGAGATATATGTTAGAAAATAACCTCTCAAAGGTGGTGTATGTGAGAGAAAAACCTCTCCAAGGAGATATATTTGAGAGAAAAGCCTCTCCAAGTTGGTATATGTTAGAGAATGACCTCTCCAAGTAGATATATGTGCGAGAATAGCTTCTCCAAAGTGGTATATATTAGAGAATAGTATCTCCAAGGACGTATATGTTAGAGAATAGCATCTCTAAGAAAATATATGTCAGAGAATAACCTCTCCAAGGAGATATATGTCAGCGAATAACCTTTACAAGGAGGTATATGTTAGAGAATGTCCTCTCCAAGGAGGTATATGTTCGAGAATAACCTCTCCAAGGAGGCATATATGAGAGAAGAAGGTCTCCGAGGAGGTGTATGGTAGAGAATAACCTCTCCAAGAAGGTGTTTGTTAGAGAATATCCTCTCCATGGAGGTATATGTTAGAGAATAACCCCACCAAGGAGGTACATGTTGAAGAATGACCTCTCCAAGGAGATATATGTTAGAGAATAACGTCTCCAAGGAGGTATATATTCGAGAATAGCCTCTCCAAGTTGGTATATGTTAGAGAATGACTACGTCCAGGAGGTTTATGTGAGAGAATAACCTCTCCAATGAGATATATGTTAGAGAATATACTCTCCAAGGTGTTATATGTTAGAGAATAGCCTCTCCAAGAATACATACATGAGAGAATAACCTCTCCAAGGTGGTATATGTTCGAGAATAACCTCTCCAATGAGATATATGTTAGGGAATAACCTATACAAAAAGATATTTGTTAGAGAATAGCTTCTCCAAGGAGAAATATGTTAGAGAATAGCCTCTCCAAGGTGGTATAGATGAGAGGATAGCTTCTCCAAGAAGGTATATGTCAGAGAATAAACTCTCCAAAGAAGTATATGTCAGAGAATAGCCTCTCCAAGGATATATATGTGAGCGAATAACCTCTCCAAGGAGGTATATGTTAGAGAATAGCCTCTCCAAGGAGAAATATGTTAGAGAATAACCTCTCCAAGGTGGTATATGTTAGAGAATAGCCTCTCCAAGATGGTATACGTTGGAGAATAACCTCCCCACGGATATATATGTTAGAGAATAGCCTCTCCAAGGAAGCATATGTTAGAGAATAACCTCTCCAAGGAGGTATCTGTTAGAGAATAACCTCTCCAAGGAGGTAAGTGTTAGAGAATAACCTCATCAAGAAGGTATATGTTAAAGAATATCGTCACCAAGGATGTATATGTTGGAGAGTAACCTCTCCAAGGAGGTATGAGTTTGGCAATAACCTCTCCAAGGAGATATATGTTAGAGAACAACATCTCCAGGGAGGCAAATGTCAGACAATAGCCTCTCCAAGAAGATACTGTCAGAGAATAGCCTCTACAAGGAGATATATGTTAGAGAGTAGCCTCACCAAGGTGGTATTTGTGAGAGCAGAGCCTTTCCAAGGAGGTATAAGTTAGGGAATAGCCTCTGCAAGGAGAAATATGTTGGAGAATAACATCTCCAAGGAGGTATATGTTAGAGAATAAACTCTCCAAAGACGTAAATATTACAGAATAGCATCTCCAAGGAGATATATGTTAGAAAATAGCCTCTCCAAAGTGGTGTATTTGAGAGAATGGCCTCTCCAAGGACGTATATGTGAGAGAATAACCTCTCCAAGGAGGTATATGTTTGAGAATAACCTCTACAAGGAGATATTTGTCAGAGAATAGCCTCTCTAAGGAGGTATATGTTAGAGAATAGCATCACTCAGGAGGTATATGTTTGTGAATGACCTTTCCAAGGAGGCATATATTAGAGAATAGCCTCTCCAAGGAGAAATATGTTAGAGAATAGCCTCTCCATGGAGACATACTTGGAGAGAATAGCCTCTCCAAGGTGGTATATGTCAGAGGATAGCTTCTCCAAGAAGGTGTATGTCAGAGAATAAACTCTCCAAAGAGGTAAATAGTTGCGAATAGTCTCTCCAAGGAGATATATGTGAGAGAATAACCTCTCCAAGGAGATGTATGTTTGAGAATGACCTTTGCAAGGAGATATATGTTAGAGAATATACACTCCAAGGTGTTATATGTTCGAGAATAGCATCTCCAAGAATGTATACATGAGAGAATAACCTCTCCAAGGCGGTATATGTTTGAGAATAATCTCTCCAATGAGATATATGTAAGAGAATAACCTATACAAAAAGGTATTTGTTAGAGAATAACCTCTCCAAGGAGAAATATGTTAGAGAATAGCCTCTCCAACGTGGTATATGCGAGAGGATAGCTTCTCCAAGAAGGTATATGTCAGAGAATAGCCTCTTCAAGAAGATATATGTTAGAGAATAGCCTCTCCAAGGGGAAATATGTTGGAGACTAACCTCTCCAAGGTGGTATATGTTAGAGAATAGCCACTCCAAGGAGAAATATTTTAGAGATTAGCCTCTGCAAGGAAATATATGTTAGAGAATAGCCTCTCCAAGGTGGCATACATTGGAGAATAACCTCCCCAAGGGTATATATGTTAGAGAATAGCCTCTCCAAGGAAGTATATGTTAGAGAATAGCCTCTCCAAGGAGGTATATGTTAGAGAATAACCTTACCAAGGACGTATATGTTAGAGAATAACCTCTCCAAGGAGGTAAGTGTTAGAGAATAACCTCATCAAGAAGTTATATGTTAAAGAATATCATCACCAAGGAGGTATATGTTGGAGAGTATATGTTCGGCAATATCTCCAAGGAGATATATGTTAGAGAATAACCTCTCCAAGGAGGTATATGTTAGACAATAGCCTCTCCAAGGAGATACATGTCAGAGAATAGCCTCTCCAAATTGGTATATGTAAGACCATAGCCTCTCCAATGAGGTATATGTGAGAGAATAACTTCTACAAGGAGATATATATTGGAGAACAACCTCTCCAAGGAGATATATGTCAGAGAATAGCATCTCTAAGGAGGTATATGTTGGAGAATAACCTCTCCAAGAAGGTACTTGTTAGAGAATAACTACTCCCAGGAGGTTTATGTGAGAGAATAACCTCTCCAAGGATATATATGTTAGAGACTAGCCTCTCCATGGCGGTATATGTTAGAGAATAGCCTCTCCAAGGAGGTATACGTTAGAGAATAACCTCCCCAAGGAGATATATGTTAGAGAATAACCTCTCCAAGGAGATATATATTAGAGAATAGCATCTCAAAGGTGGTATATGTGAGAGCATAGCTTCTACAAGGAAGTATATGTTAGAGAATAAACTGTCCAAAGAGATAAATATTAGAGAATAGTCTCTCCAAGGAGATATATGTCAGAGAATAGCATCTCCAAGTTGCTATATGTAAGAGCATAGCCTCTCCAATGAGGTATATGTGAGAGAATAACCTCTACAAGGAGGTATATGTTAGAGAATAACCTCTCCAAGGAGATACATGTCAGAGAATAGCCTCTCCAAGTTGTATATGTAAGAGCATAGCCTCTCCAATGAGGTATATGTGAGAGAATAACTTCTACAAGGAGATATATGTTGGAGAATAACCTCTCCAAGGAGATATATGTCAGAGAATAGCATCTCTAAGGAGGTATATGTTGGAGAATAACCTCTCCAAGTAGGTACATGTTAGAGAATAACTACTCCCAGGAGGTTTATGTGAGAGAATAACCTCTCCAAGGATATATATGTTAGAGACTAGCCTCTCCAAGGCGGTATATGTGAGAGAATAGCCTCTCCAAGGAGGTATATGTTAGAGAATAGCATCTCTTCGGAGGTATACGTTAGAGAATAAGATCTCCAAGGAAAAATGTTAGAGAATAACCCCTCCAAGGAGGTATATGTTTGAGAATGACCTCTCCAAGGAGAAACATGTTAGAAAATAACTTCTTCCAGGAGGTATATGCGAGAGAATAACTTCTCCAAGGAGATATATGTTCAAGAATAACCTGTGCAAGGAGATACATGTTCGAGAATAACCTCTCCAAGGATTCATGATTCAGAGATGCCGGTGTTGGACTGGGGTGTACAAAGTTAAAAATCACACAACACCAGGTTATAGTCCAACAGGTTTAATTGGAAGCACACTAGCTTTCGGAGCGACGTTCATCACCTGATGAAGGAGCATCGCTCCGAAAGCTAGTGTGCTTCCAATTAAACCTGTTGGACTATAACCTGGTGTTGTGTGATTTTTAACTCTCCAAGGAGGTATATGTTCGAGAACAGCCTCTCCAAGGAGGTATATGTTAGGGAATAACCTCCGCAAGGAGGTATATGTTAGGGAATAACCTCCGCAAGGAGGTATATGTTAGGGAATAACCTCCGCAAGGAGACATATGTTTGAGAATAGCCTCTCCAAGGAGATATATGTCGGAGAATAACCTGTGCAAGGAGGTATATGTTCGATACTAGCCTCTCCAAGGAGATATACGTTAGAGAATAACCTCTCCAAGTTGGTATATGTTAGAGAGTAACCCCTCCAAGGAGGCATATGTTCGGGAACAGCCTCTCCAAGGAGATGTGTGTTATCAAATAACCTCTCCAAGGAGATATATGTAAGAGCATAGCCTCTCCAACGAGGT
Source organism: Chiloscyllium plagiosum (assembly GCF_037043375.1). Taxonomy (NCBI): domain Eukaryota; kingdom Metazoa; phylum Chordata; class Chondrichthyes; order Orectolobiformes; family Hemiscylliidae; genus Chiloscyllium; species Chiloscyllium plagiosum. The sequence continues at coordinate 75,022,952 of NW_028270151.1, forward strand.
ATATGTTAGAGACTATACTCTCCAATGAGATATATGTTAGAAAATAGCCTCTCCAGGAGGTATATGTTAGAGAATAACTTCTCCAAGGCGATATATGTTAGTGAATAGCATCTCCAAGGTGGTATATGTTAGGCAATGTCCTCTCCAAGGAGGTATATGTTAGAGAATAGCATCTCCAAGGAGATATATTTGAGAGAATAGCCTCTCCAAGGTAGTATATTTTAGAGAATAGCCTCTCCGAGGAGGCATTTGTTTGAGAATAGCTTCTCCAAGGAGATATGTGTTCGAGAATACCCTCTCCAAGTTGGTGTATGTTAGAGAATGAACTTGCCAAGGAGATATATGTTAGAGAATAGCCTCTCCAAGGTGATATATTTTAGGGAATGACCTCTCCAAGGAGATATATGTTAGAGAATAACCTGTCCAGGAGGTATATGCTTGAGAATAACCTCTCCAAGGAGTTATATGTTAGAGAATAACCTCTTGAAAATGTTGTGTGTTAGAGAGTAACCTCTCCAAAGAGGTGTATGTTAGAGAATGGCCTCTCCAAGGAGGTATATGTTAGAGAATAGCCTCTTCAAGGTAATATGTGTAAGAGCATAGCCTCTCCAAGGAGGTATATGTTAGAGGAAACCTCTCCAAGGAGGTATATATTCGAGAATAACCTCTCCAAGTTGGTGTACGTTAGAGAGTAGCCTCTCTAAGGCGGTATATGTTAGAGAATAACCTCTCTAAGGAGGTATATGTGAGTGAATAGCCCCTCCAAGGTGATATATGTTAGAGAATAACCTCTCCAAGGATGTATATGCCAGAGAATAGCCTCTCCAAGGAGGTATATGTTGGAGAATAGCCTCTCCAAGGAGGTATATCTTAGGGCTTATAAAACCCAAAGAAACACACAGAAATTGTTAGAGAGGAAATATAGTTTTTCCACTGCCCTCAGAATGGGAATTCAGATTTTAGAAGGTGTGGGCGTGTATTTCACTCGCAAGGAGTGGAACACAGAAATGAGGTGAAATGGGGAACGCAAGTAAAAATCAATTTCTCACCAAAAGAAACAGTGTTCAATATTTCACAAATTGATTGCCATCACTGTGATGAGGTATTGAGTTAACGTCTATGGCTGCTTTAGCATCCAGATGGAAAAAAAGGCTATTTGCATTCATACGTTTCATTTCACTAATCCTGTTGTGTTATTACTTTAATAGGAAAATCTTAACTTTTGCACAAAATTTAACTGAGTTTGTAGGAAAGTGAAGACACTGTGTCATTACCCAAGCTGGACCAACCCATTCTCTATGTCTATCATTATAAAAAACAAGTAATTTCTCATGACATTGGTTTTTTTGAAGGGAAAACGTATTCTCTTGAGGTCTACAATAAATTGCATTGGTAGTATACCTCAATAAAACCATGTACAGCAATTTTTACCCTTTAAAGATAATTATTTTAATGAAAATCTATTCATTCTTTTTAAGTACACAATTTAAACATTGATCAGGAAGTTTAATGGCTGTCCTGTCCACCTTCCATGCACCAATCATACCTAAAATACTCTTCAAAGGGATTTTCACAACACTATTTTTTGGATGTCTGCTTACAGTTTGAGTGGAAAATAATTCTTGAATTCTTCATTTAGAACATTGAAACCTTGATCTCTTGCCTTACTCTCATGGTTTATATTTCAATGGTGAACTAAGTTTGCCATTTCCACTCTATTTAATATTTTCTCCATTTTTATAGTATTGCCTGTACTCAACTACTTTCAAGAATTGGGAGTTGAAAGAGTCAGTTCCTCTAACCTTTCTACTACAGTTTTCTGATGATGGAATTCAGTTTGGCTTTTCTGTATTGCCTCCAGGATTTGACTGTCTCCCTTGTGTTCTGGTGGTCAAAAATTGGACACAGTATTCAAGGTGCAATTTAATTACTGCACAGCACAATTCTGATGTAAGTATTGTTGAAACATGCCACCTCAGCACTTGCAAAAGTGTCAGAAGGATGACCTGATTCTCTTACTTTTCCCTCGAGGGAACATGAGAATTGAGCAAACACATTATCGTGTAGAAAATGCCACTGCACATATTTGAATCATTAAAAAGCAAGTGAAAATAAAATACCTTTATCTTTAAAATTATATTTACAGCCTCTACATTACTCGTAAAGTGCTGCATGACATCTAGGTCATGAATGATCTGTAATTTCGTCCACTTAAATATTGGAGTTTTATTCTCAGTCACTGTCACAAATTCTCTTTCTATCTACTATGGCAGAATGGACTACTCAAAATGATGGATTTATGAAAAACAGACAATAAATGAGTCATGCTGGGAAATTGGGAGAAGCCTTGACCAAAGTGAATGTGCTCTTAAACATGCTGCAGAATCCAGACAGGCTACAGCTACAAACTGACAGTATGTAATTAACCCAGCCACTGCAGTCAATACAATATACACCTGATTTTGAATTGAATAGAATCAACCTGAATGCCATCCCCAGGACAATCAGAACCTTGAGTTTTTTATCACAAACAGGGGCGCCTCACACCCTTATTTGGAGAGGGGCTGCCTGACCTATGTGTGCGCAACACCTCCAGGAATGGATGCCCAAGGATCACCCTGCCATCGACATGTTGAAGCCTGATCAGGTCTAATGGATGGGGATGATTGTGCCCTGATTGACCCATTGGAGGACACTGAAGACCCTCCCAAAAGGGCTGGAACAACTACTAAATATGAGAATCACTGCAACACTACCCTCAACAGCGGGAACCCGAGACCAGCCACTGTGAAGAGAAGACACTTCTGTGACCACTAGGAGAAGACAACCAGATAATCATCACCATGTGGATCAAGACCAAGATCTAGTGTGGTGGTATATATGATCATCCAGAGTTAAGTTAAGGCACAAGATAGTCAATCAGATGCACAGTGTAAATTGTTAATTTATAGTGTCTTTTATTGTTATATTATTGTGTTAAATAAATAAATATTAATGTTTATTATTATTGAGTCGATTCACAGTCTCTTTGCTAGATATAAGAGTTAAACACAGTGTGGCAGGCACAACACCACTGACTCCACCACTCTCCCTTGACATTTGTTTGAGTCTGTACCCAGGCTGTATGAAAACTTAGATGTAGTTGTTGACCCTATCGTGAGTTTCCAGGACTTCATACCCAGGACTTCAGTAGGCGGTCTATTATCACCCCTTTCAAATAGCTTGACTCCAGCCCTGCCTCAGCTCATCTGTTACTGAAACCTTCATCTGTAACTTTGCTACCTCCAGATTTGAGAGTTGACTATCACCATGCACTGCTTGCTGGGGCTGACATTCTACCCCTCTGTAAACTTGAAGTTCCATGAACGCCATGTTAAGTCCCAATTACTCATTATCCCTATGTTTACTGAGCTATATTACCTGTTCACCAGACTTGTCCTCTGGATAGCCGGACATCTTATGAACAGAGACTGAGCAAACTGAGCATTTATTCTCAAAGGTTTTGAAGATTGAAAGGTGGTCTCACTGGAACTTACAAAATGCTCAAAGACATCGACAGGGTAAATGCAGGAATGATGTTTCTCTTGTTGGAGAGTATAGAACCAGAGTACACAATTAAAAACTAAAGAGATCAGAGATGAAAAGAGCATTCTTTTACTCAGAGGATTGAGAGTCTTTGGCATTCTCAGTCACAGAGGGCTATTTTAAGAAATAGGCAGATTTATAACAACATGGTTATAGGGACAGGGTGGGGAAAAGGCACTGAAATCAGCCTTGATGAGATTGAAAGATTGGGCAGGGTCAATAAGCAGCTCTTGTTCCTAAGATCCTATCTCCATATGAAATGCACTGGGATGTTTTATGATGTTAAAGACGGTGCATATAAAGAAGTTTTTGTTGGTGTCTTTTGCACCCCTACTTTTTGCTACTTTCCTCTGCTGCATTCAATAACCCAGGAACTGTGCCCTCGGTAACCAAGGTATAAACTCTGGAACTCCCTCCCTAAATATCACATTACATTTTTCCTCCTTTAAAGGTAGTTCCAGAGGGCTGCTGTCTCATTAAAGAGAGACAACTGAAGGTGGCTTAACCTGAGGGGCATCACACCTCAAGTGAGGGGTAAAGTTGAGAAGGTGGAACCTACCTGGTAAGCTCAGCGGGAATCACTTTGCCCTACAAGCCAACCATCCAGCTAACTGTGCTAACTAACTCCCTCCTTTAAGATAAGCCTTAAAACCTACCTCCTGGATCAAACATTGTCCTCATGTTGCCTTATGCAGCTCGGTGCCAATTATAGTTCGATGAAGTTCCTGTGGGGTATTTTACTACTTTGACGAGGCTATATGAATTCAAGCTATTGTTGAATAATTCAATGTTATGTTACATTTCTATTTTTTTTCAGTTCAACCACTTATACTTGGTGAAATGATTTTCCGAGAATAGTGAGATGCTGAATATGTGAGAGCCCTGTGATCACAAGCCACAGAGTCAGATCGGCAGTTCTCTATTTTTAGTGCACCCTGAAGAAAAAGAAACAAAACCTTTGCATTATTTCTGAAGACGGTGCAGAAATGCAGCTGCAACTATCAGCTGATGATGTGTTGAAGCAACCCATTACACAGGGCTGAAGTCACAGCAGGGTCAGCTATGAATCACTTTTGTCAAAATAGGTTTCTTCATCCTTGCACAAGGAAGGGTCAGTGAACATTACTGCATCATCTTTTTTTCTGACTGACCCATTTTGTTCTCATTGCTAACCGATAGGCTGAAGATCTGACATTTACGATTTCAAGATGGAGAATAGTTTCAGAGGTGAACGTACTATCATGCTGTTTGTGTGTGGGGAGCTCAAAGCTTTCCTTTCTGGCTTTTGTGAGTGCTTGTAATTTAAATAATATTATTGAATAATTTAGGGATAACTTACTGAGAAAGATACACTTCCACTTACTGAAACAGAGAAATATGAGTTGTCTCTCTAGCCAATCAGTGGCTGCTGTTTGCTTTTAATGTTTGTTACTTCAAAGTGCCATTATGCAGTTGAAACAGGTTGTCTGTATTTATAGATCGACAGTCTCTTTCTTTTAAAATATTATTTTTGCAAAGTGGATCTCACTTAGTAACTGCAACTAGTTGAATGTTAAATATGGAAATCAATTATTTTTCAACATTTCAATTAAACAGACTGAAAATTCTAAAGGAAGCAGTATTCTCACAGAGAAAACAATTACTTTTCACTCACATTAACTGAGTGGGTTCAGATAACATTACTAATGCTAATAACTGCATTAATTAAAGTTCCCTCAGCATTTGCACAGTCTCTTTCAAGACAGTTCAGAAGCAGTGCCCATAAGAGCAGAATCTGTTGTGTGATATCCTCAGGGATTATCAATATTATCTGAGACATTACACACATTATGAATAACAAGTAATGCATAAGGTATTGGTGTGGGAGCTGTTGATAAGCAGTTTTCTGCACCACGATGTGACTGTTCCAGGAACTAAGCTGGCTTTTCAAGATTCTCAATTTGATAACACGGCTCCCCCCTCTGAAGAGTGCATTTATTTTTGATATTAAATTAAATGAGATGGAGTTCTTCAGTCTACAGCAGTCATGGCCTAATGAAATACATCAGTTGCAGCTCCGTGGGTCCGAGTGTTTGCTCAGCTCCAACAGAAACTGATCTCAAAGTCAGAAAGAAATTTGTTCAAATCCTCATTTCAGGGCACAAACCTATAATCCACATGGACTTTCCGTTGATCTACCATGGGACTGTTGGAGGACTCTTCCTTGAAAGCAGATATCAAGTGCACACTGCTTCTATGCTAAAGGTCCTCCCTCATACACAATAAAAAAAAGATTGGTGTACTCTGTTTGACATGCCTCTTTTCAAAAAAGGACTCCTGAAATTTAAACAAAGGTGTGCTCAATGGGCTCAGCAAACTTACGAGTTAAAATGCCATACCCATGAAATCCATAGAAAGAGCTATGGATTAAACTGGGGTGCATAATACTCTTGATGTTTAAAATCAAACCAATGAAGAATATTGATTAACAAACCAATGGAGTGCATATTCCCTAGTCAGGATAGTCAGAGGCAATTTAGAATAAAATGTAGAATACTTGTTTCAGATTTTACCTTCCAAACTTTCAGCAGTTCTCATGAAAACACAGGGAGATTTTTAAATTATTAAAACAGTGCAGAGATGAGTTTCAGTTTATTGATGGCTCAAATTTATGAAGGAAATTGTAAGAACTTCAGAAGCACTTTTGCTTTCACTGTGAACAGGAATCTGACAGTAGCAGACCAGCCTTTCTGCCAACTTTCCAATGAGCAGTTAATCTCATCAAGTGATGCAAGATGAAGGAATAAAAAAAGGTGGCACAATCTTAAATTTAGAAATGCAAATTTAGGTTGATGTCAAGAAATTCTGCATGCAGAAAGCAATCAGCACTAGAAAAGCATTGATAGAGGGTAATGCTAAAAGTCCTGGGATCGTTTAAGAAACAATTGAATGATGAGGTAGATGGCTGTAGTTCTTCTGACTGGAAGCATTCTAATAGCTTTCCTCATAAATCTGCATGATCACATCAAGAAAACATGTCCTGAGAAGTGGAATCTTACCAATTTTGTTTTTGATAAAGTTTGAGGCCATACCTACAATGACAACCTAACCCTGCAAGTAGCAAGCCTTCCAGCTGAACCTTTCTGGGGAAAACCAATCGAGAGGGCACCTCCATTAATGGTCAGTGTAATGCAAAGGGGTGAACTCATGCCAGTTAGTTGCTGCATTGACAATTGCCTCGCATCTCCCACAGAGGCACTGACAAATGTGCCATGAGAAATGAGGATCAGTGCAGTCTTCAGAGGCCCAGAGACTGTGAGGGAACTCCATCAGCAGAGATGCATGTATCTCTGTAGGTCCCACTTCACTTGCAGAAAAGTTGATACAAAGCAAGGAGCATTTCACTGGTGAGTAAATGTTGGAGGCAGAGAGAACTGTGAGGAAACCTATTAGAAGTACAAGTAACCACCTTTGCACTGCAGAAGCAGCTGCTCATCTGTGCCATGATAGTTGTGTTTTTGGTATGAGTACATGACAACCTCCATTGGAAAAGTGAACAACAATGAAGATATAGTAGGCCAAAACATGATAGCAGGCAGATGACAATGGTATCCAAACAATGGTAAGACTTTGAAAACAGACTGCAAATGATGGTGGTCAAAAGCATCCAAGTGTTCATCCACTGTCGATTAACTGGAAGATCAGGTGAAAGTTGAGGGTAAACGTTGACAGGAGTGTTGGCATTGGGAAGGTTCTCAAGATGTCACTGGTCATGCTCCTTTCCAATGAATTACCTCACAATGGTATGTCAGAAGACTCTTAACCTCATGGCCCTTGCTTCCTCCGCACAGAGGCAGATGGGGCAGCTTTTCAAGGGATATTCAGACAGCCAGCAAGCATCTGCCATTGCAATGTAATGTAGTTTGTGCATGGAATCAAGCAGGGATGCCTCCATCTGTGTTGCAGTCACAGGAGCAGCACTATACTGTACTATGATAAAGAGGATGCTGAAACTGTCTTACTGCTATGAAAAAATTCACTTGGAGCAGCTTTGAGTATTTCAATAGAATGATAAACACTTTTGGTAATGAGTCCAGATCTTCTTGTTCCTGAGGAAATATGATGTACTTCATTTCGAAACCCACATTGACTATGGGTACAGAAATGGTCATGAACACTAGGTTCTCAATACATTTTGGGGATATTATGTTCTAAGTTTCTGGCAATGGCTAACTTAGGGGCCCTTATAGTTACATTGCCCTCTGTTGAACTTTGTCAGCGTGAAGCAGTCACTAGTTTCTCCATCCTACAGATAAATACAAGAACACAACACCTGACAACTTCCACCAAATCTTCCTTTGGAGTCAATCTCAGTGACCTTCTTGCTGTATGGTACAAATTTAGCTGCAGACTTACGGCTGATGCAACCGAACAAGTAAGGCGGGGAAGAGAGGATCTTTCTGCTGTTTTCCACTTGAACATGGTGGTACCAGGATGACAAAGAGCAGAATTGAAACATGATGCCAGAACCCTCTGACAGCTCACCATTGCTGGAAAATTAATCGTCAAGAGGTTTGATTCAGACTGATGGGCTGATGATAGGATATTCTCCACCAAATGAAGCAAGATTACCTATCCATGACTGCCTCAAGTCCAATTCAACATTTTCCCGTATTCACCAGTTGTATAACGTCTCATTAGTCACACCAAACGCGAGTTAATGCTAAGGGTCGAATGCTTAAATAGGGCATGCAACTTGATAATGTTGAATATAAATTGAGGTTTCTTGTATTTTGCTTGCAGCCTTTTAATTTGCTTTCAAGCCATTAGAGACTATGCTGTGTTTTTTTTATTTTTTTTCTTGAATAGATCCTCTTCCCCTGAGCTACTGCTTTTAACCGATTCATGTATTGCAATTATAAGTGTGTTGTTGATATTAGTAAATCAGTGGAGGACAATGAAAACACAAAACAGGCCTAGGTTGATTTCTTAACCCTTCTGGGGAAGAATGAGGCAAGATCCTAGCTGGGGAGCATTAAAAGATAATGAGATAATAACAAATAAAATTTGAAAGGGTCACTGGGAGACACTGAAAACATTTTCCTTTAAAGTGGCAATGCATTTCTCAATAATGTTTAGTTACAATTTCTTTAGGATGAGAAATGTTTCAGGTAAATGTGAAACCAATCTCTGACATAATGCATAACATCTCACCCTCCGCACCCTCTTTAAATAAATGCATGTGCAAAAGATCAAATTGACTTGCTTTGAATTTTTGAGAGGTTGAACAACATATAATGATATATGCTGAAGGAAATTAACAGCCCACTAGGCCTAACCCAAGCAACAATATTTTGGTAGCGTTGATAGATTATGCTGAATCCAATGTATCGCAGACTATTCACTACAGAGTTGCTTCTATTAACACAATAATCCAACTCCCTTGTTACAAGCCAGAGTTTTACTAAATCAGAAGAGGAGATTAAGGAAGCATCAGAAAAATGCAAATTGTGCACGATCAGACCGGTGCCCCTTTGATCATGAAAATAAAATGTTAATTCCAATAAATAGCAATTCTCCTCCTGGTTCTGTTACCACTTTACAGGCTGTAATTCATCAATTTGAATAATTTCAACAAAAGTTCAAAACATTTCTGCAGAAGCTAAATAAAGAAATGCAATATTTTATCTGGACACCTAACAATTCATAGTCAACTAATTCTAACAGTGGATTTTTTTTTGCAGTAATGTAAAAGATCAGTGTGTGTATGCAGATTTAAAGCATCCTTTCAATTTCTTGTATCATTTTATATATCTTCACCCTGTTTAAAGCTAAGGCACTGTCATCATTGGTAAATAAAATATGATTAATCACCACACATATTTGACATATCCAATCTTTCCTTTTTAAATAATTTGTTTGCGGGATATGGAAAACATTCAGCATGCTAGCATTTAGTGTCCATCCCACATTCCACATGAAACCAGGAGTGTTGGACATTCTTCTTGAGTTGGTAGGTTTGAAATGGCAAAAGAGCTTGAACAATGGTACTAGATGGGGAAGTCTGAATCATTTGACAATAAAGAACAAGTGATATTTTAAAGTTTGTGAGAAGATTTGTAGTTCGGGTGCTCGTTGTTGTAGTTCTGTTCGCCGAGCTGGGAATTTGTGTTGTAGACGTTTCGTCCCCTGTCTAGGTGACATCCTCAGTGCTTGGGAGCCTCCTGTGAAGCACTTCTGTGATCTTTCCTCTGGCATTTGTAGTGCAAATGCTGGAGGAAAGATCACAGAAGTGCTTCACAGGAGGTTCCCAAGCACTGAGGATGTCACCTAGACAGGGGACGAAATGTCTGCAACACAAATTCCCAGCTCGGCGAACAGAACCACAATAAGTGATATTTTCCAAAAGGGTAATTAGGGAGAGAATAGAACCCCTCAAAGATCAGCAAGGCAGCCGATGTATGGAAATACATGAGATGGGGGAGATGCTAAACAAAGTACTTTGCATCAATGTTTACTATGAAGAAGGACATGGAAGATATAGAAAATGGAGAAATAGATGGTGACATCTTGAAAAATGCATGTATTACAGAGGTGATGGTGCTGGATATTTTGAAATGCATAAAATTCTCAGGACATGATCAGATGTACACTAGAACTCTGTGGGAAGTGAGTGCTGGACCACTTGCTGAGATATTTGTATAATCGATAATCACAGGTGAGGTGCCAGGAGACTAGAGGTTGGCTAACATGGTGCCACTGTTTAAGAAAGGTGGTAAGGACAAGCCAGGGAACTATAGACCAGTGAGCCTGACATCAGCAGTGTACAAATTGTTGCTGGGAATCCTAAGGGATAGGATTTATGTGTATTTGGAAAGGCAACTACTGATTAGGGATGGTCAACATGGCTTTGTGCGTGGGAAATCATTTTTCATGAATTTGATTGAGATATTTGAAGTAATGAAGAGAATTGATGAGGGCAGAGTGGTGGACATGATCTATATGGACTTCAGTAGGATGTTGAAGAGGTTCCCCATGGGAGACTGGTTAGCAAGGTTAGATCTCATGGAATACAGGGAGAACTAGCCATTTGGATACAGAACTGGCTCAAAAGTAAAAGACAGAGGGTGGTGGTGGTGGAGGAGGATTGCCTTTCAGACTGGAGGTATGTGACCAGTGGAGTGCCACAAGGATTGGTGCTGGGTGCACTACTTTTCGTCATTTATATAAAATGATTTGGATGTGAACATAGGAGGCATAGTTAGTAAGTTTGCAGATGACATCAATATTGGAGGTGTAGTGGACAGCGAAGAAGGTTACCTCTGAGTACAATGGGATCTTGATCAGATGGGCCAATGGGCTGAGGAGTGGCAGATGGAATTTAATTTAGATAAATGTAAGGTGCTATATTTTGGAAAGGCAAAACAGAACAGGACTTATACACTTAATGGTAAGGTCCTGGGGAGTGTTGCTGAACAAAGAGACCTTGGAGTGCAGGTTCATAGTTCCTTGAAAGTGGAGTCACAGGTAGAAAGGATAGTGAAGGAAGTGTTTGGTATGCTTGCCTTTACTGGTCAGAGCAATGAGTATAGGAGTTAGTAGGTCATGTTGCGCTGTACAGAACCATTGGTTAGGCCACTTTTGGAATACTGTATTCAATTTGGTCTCCCGCCTATCAGAATGATGTTGTGAAACTTAAAAAGGTTCAGAAATGATTTACAAGGATGTTGCCAGGACTGGAGGATTTGAGCTATAGGGAGAGGCTGAATAGGCTGGGGCTGTTTTCCCTGGAGCTTCAGACGCTGATAAGCAATCTTATGGAGGTTTATAAAATCATGAGTGTTGCTGAACAAAGAGAGTTTGGAATGCATGTTCATATTTTCTTGAAAGTGGAGTTACAGGTAAATAGGATAGTGAAGAATGCTTTGGTATTTTCTTCTTCATTGGTCATATCATTGAGTATACACGTTTGGAGGTCATGTTGAGGCTGTACAGAACATTGGTAAGACCACTTTTGGAATATTATGTCCAAATCTGGTATCCCTTCTATTGGAAGGATGTTGTGAATCTTGAAATGGTTCAGAAAAGATTTATAAGGGTGTTGCCAGATTTGGAGGATTTGAGCTACAGGGTGAGGCTCGGGCTGTTTTCCCTGGAGTGTCGGAGGCTGAGGGGTGACCTTATAGAGGTCAAAAAAATCATGAGGGGCATGGGCAGTTGTAGCCAGGCAGTCTGCTTCTTCACTAGTTATCTGTGAACTGTAACAAGCTCAGCTCCTTCCAACAATTGACACACAGTAGAAAAGGCAAGAAAAGCTTTTCACTGTGCCTTATTACACATGACATTCAATTCAATTCAATTCATGGAGATCTTAGTAATAAGGGGACTGAACCCATGCTTTTGTCATCATTGTGCATCGCAAACCAGCTATCTGACCAACTGAGCTAACTCTCGGTGAAGAAACAGCATCAAATTCAAAGAAAAGACCAATAATTGTGCAAAGACAATTGGCATATTTGAATATTAGACACAATATAAAAAGAGCTGCCGGAAGGTTAATAAGGAGGGAAAAGTTAGAATGAGCAAAATTTAGCCAAAAGTATAAGAACAGATCAGAAACCTTTCTTCTGATATTTTAAGAAAAGGCGTCAGCAAAGTTCGCCATTTTGTAAATGAGTCTTGGGAATTAATAATTGAGGATAAAGAGATGGCAGATGAGTTGCACAGATACTTTGCCTCGGTCTTCACAAGAAGCATCCCAGAAGTACTGTAAATCAGAATTGAAAGGATGGGAAGAACTCAAGAAAAATATGATGACCAGGGAAGTAGCATTAAGTGAATTGCTGGAAATGCAAGTTGATGTCGAGAGATTTGGATGCCTTAGTGCATGAATTATAGAAGGTTAGTATGCAGGTACAAAAGGTAATCAGGAAACCTAAGAGAATGTTATGTTTTATTGTGAGGGAAGTTAAATGCAAAAGTAAGCACAATATGTTTCAGCCACACAGGGCATTGAGAGATCACATCTGGAGTACGGTGTACAGTATTAGTCACCATACTTATACGAAGAGGTTAATATGTTAGTAGCAGTACACATTATAATCCTGGACTAATACCTATAATAAGTAGATGAGGAAAGGGGTGTAACAGGCTAGGCTTATGCCCACTGGAGAGATGACTTAATTGAAACATAAAAGAACCTGAGGGGACATAACTGGATAGATGTCAAAGGATGTTCCCTCTGTTGGGAGAATCTTGAACTATGGATCATAATTTAAAATTAAGGGGTTTCTGTAATTAAAATGGAGATGAAGAAACCATTTTTGTTGGGGTTGAATGTCTTTGGAATTCTTTTTCTGAAAAGGCAACAGATGCAGAATCTTCAAACATTTCTTGACTCCTGATTGTCAAGGGGAAAATTATTGGGGATATGCAGGAATGTCGAGTGGAGGTTAAAATCAGAATGGAAGCACAGTCTTAAAGGACTTAATAGGCTACTCTTGTTCCTTGATCATGTGTTCGTCTCTTTCATTCCCTCTTTTTGTCTCATTTCAAGAGAAAATAGGGTAAAGTAGGCCACGACAGCACTTTACTGCTCATTAGTGAGGTGCTCACTAGTCCTTAAACATGTGCAAGATCAGACTTCTTATTGATGTTGACAATCTATTTTCTTTTGTTTTTTTGCCATATTTTCCCAACTGATATGTCATTGCCCATATCCTTCATGGTCTGGTAAAATTTTATGCTTAGTACCTACTGTCTGGCTGCTCAGATCATACGGGTTATTGGGCTCTTTAGTCACCAATTTTTGAACCTTAAGAACTGATTGGATTCTGCTTATCACTTGTAGTAAGATAGATTTTTTTCCTTTCAGGCTTGATCTGTGCAGTTTACTCATTTCAGCTTCAATCAGCATCTGAATATTGATGTCTAGTGTCAAATCTTCTTTGAACTTTACTAAATCTGGCAAAGACTCATCAATTCTAACAACAACTCTGTCTCTCAAGAAATTTTACTTCAAAGCTCCATTGTTGCATTGTTTCATGAACATAAAGAGATCATTTATGAGATTGTTGCTGGATTCTCCTGGATGAACTCTTGCATTAAATTTTGATGTTTAATGAATATTATTAGTTCTGAGATTCAAGTAATTATGAACAGCTTGAAGAACTTCATCGAATGAATTTGAATTTTTTTAATGCCATGGTGAGCTATAATATTATGAGCCATAGCACAAATTGAACATGGCAAAGTGTAATTACTTGTTCAACTTCAAATTCAGCATCTTGCTTGGAAGCAATTCTGTATCTAGAGAACTGTTTTCTCCAAGATCCTGTATTCTGTTTGCTCCATCTGTGAAACTAAATCTTTCTGTCAAAGATATTGCTGCTATCATGTCTGCCGAACACATTTATTTATTTTCCATTGTTCAAAGGCTTTTATTTCCTCAGTGAAGCATGTTTGTTACTTTGTACTGCTGTACTAGCAACTTTTCTTGTCCTAAAGTAGTTAACATGGAGGATTGCAACCTTCCCCAAGCAATATGGGTGATTTTTGCATTTGTTATCTCATTATTTATGCCTGTCCTCCTTATTGGCTTAACTGAATGAATCTCACTGGCTGTAACTACACAAGATGACTTGCTATAACAGATTGCTTAAGATGATTTGTGCTGTCTGTGGTGCTGCTAATTTTAACACCCATCCCCTTGCAATATATTCCAAGTTGAGTACCACTTCCGGTGGTCATAATGAATTATTCCTGCATTTATTGACATTTAAAAGAGGCCATTTACTATGGCCTCAAATGTTTCCTTAATTTCATCTTCCATTGGACTTTGCCTGCTTAGGCTTCTAACTGGTCACATTATCACTTTGGAACATTGCTGGTGCTGAGATCTAATTCTGAATTACTCTGTGGCCCTTGATTTTCCTTGCTGTAGCGTGATTCATGGTTGCACACCACTATAGCACCGCTAGCTTTGAGCTTCACTTACATCTAGCTTTCTCAGCCTGAACTTTTGTTATACTTTATAACAGAAATTCTCTTTGCTCACCAAGCATTTCAACTTTACTCATAGAAACTCCCATGCCTCTTTGCTCTCTGTGACTGAACTTCTACTCAGAATCACCCCTACAATGGAGTTACACCTGATGTATTCTATAATTGTCGGGTGACTAGTGTTCAAGTTCAACATAGCTTCTAACTTAGACTTCTAAGCTTCTCTTACTCAGTTTAAAATTCTTTTTCCCTTTTACTACAGATTCTACCTGTTGAATTTTACAATATTTTTCTCTTCTACAGATTTATAAAATACTAAGCTTTTCCACTTTCTGTCAACACTATTAGCTTTCTAAATGCCGATCTAAAAAAACTTCTGTATTTACGGGTGTCTACACCACTAATTACCACGTGCATGATGAATCTTCACCACTGATCACCACATTATATAATGAATCTTTACCATTGTTCATTACGTTGTATGAACTGCTTAAATTATTGGTCACCATAATGTGGATCTGATGCCACTAAAATCATTTTAGGTTCAGATCTGCAGGTCACAACTGCTCTAGTGTGATAAAGGAAATCGTTAGCTGGACCAAAATTAAGAGGATTTTGTATTAGACACGATGTAGTTTATGCTAACTATCAGGTGCACATTGCATTGGTATGATAGACATTGTTATTGAGACTGAGGGTGACCTAGATGGGAGATCAGTCTCTTTCAGGATTTAGAATTGTTCTATCACCCAGTTCCACAAAACATCATTATGCTGGACAGTGCTTAACACAGTCCTTAACAATATCCCTTTCAGTACTAAATCCTTACAGAACACTTTGCGGTTTCAACGTTTGCCATGAAATGCACTGAACAGTAAGAAAATGAGCCACTTGATACAGAATATCCAGTCTCTGGTTTACTTTGGTGACAGCATGCATTTGTATGTTTGGCTTAGTGTATTTTTCAAGTAATGGTGATTACCAGGATTTTGATTTGGGGAACTCAAGTTATGGTAACCTATGTGTAAGCATGCTGAATGTCTCCTCCATAATCATTGCACCCCAACTCTACCTTGCACCGAGTATCTTACCTAATCCCACAAATCATTTGAGAGGAGACATACTTTTACTTAAAGTGCTTAAGATAATGTCCACTCTGATGGTAATAGATGAAAAGTCATCAGTCTACATCTTTCCCACCAAGTTGCCATATTCACAGGTTGGGGCACAGGCTAGCAAACTTCTCTGTCA
Source organism: Chiloscyllium plagiosum (assembly GCF_037043375.1). Classification (NCBI taxonomy): domain Eukaryota; kingdom Metazoa; phylum Chordata; class Chondrichthyes; order Orectolobiformes; family Hemiscylliidae; genus Chiloscyllium; species Chiloscyllium plagiosum. The sequence goes on from NW_028270151.1 coordinate 75,038,768, forward strand.
ATGTTATATTGCCACTTTGTGGATGACATAAGGTTAAGTCAATACAAGTTGCATAAGCTGAAAAATTCAGCCAATGCCGTAAACAAACTGTAGCCTTTAGCCAAAGTAACAATTATGATAGATATAAAATGAAAACATGCCCAGAATTTCAATTAGCTTTCCAGCAATTTGCCATGATTATCACCAAGTTTAGAGCAATTAGCATTTGATCTCATTTAATTTGTAAAGCTACATTTTCAAAATTAAATCTTATATATTTTAAACTAGAAAATTACCTCAGAGGTTTGAAGCCTTATGTTTCATTAAAGTCCTATCCAATCAAGTACTGGATAGAATAGTTAAAGCAATTTGTCACTTGGGCAAAGAATCTTATTAAAATGTTCTTAATAAAGTCCAACCCCAGAGGACCTGAAAGGCATTTATAGATATAACCACTTTAATTACATATAAATCAATAGTGTCTAAAGTATAGTCAATATGTACAACATCAACATTAAATTTTGACGTCTGTCTTGTGATATCAACAAGACAACTCACATTGATGTAATATTTCTGAGACTATAGAAGCCTCTTTAAAAGAACATTAGAGGAACAAAATTTGACACTGAGCTACATAGAATGGCCAAAAGCTTGAACAGAGATACATTTTAAGAAACACCTCAAAAGAGAACAGTGAAGTAGAGGGGCAGGGACAGAGGTTTCCAGAGAATCATAGGATTTTACTGTACAGAAGGAGGCCATTGTATTTGTACCAGCTCCTGAAAGAGCTGCCTAGGTAGTCCCATTCTCTAGCCCTCTCTCCGTAGCCCTCTAAATTCATCACGTTCAAATATGTATTTTGGAACTTCCTGTGGAATCTGCTTCCAACACTCTCCCAGGCAGCACATTCCAAATTTGGACAACTCTCTGAGTGAAGATTTTCCTCACCCCATTATGGTTCTTTTGCTGACAATATTGAAATTGTGACCACTAGTTACTGACAGACCAACTAGTGGAAACAGAGTATCCTTCTTTAGACTGTCAAAGTTGTTCATAAGTTTGGACACCTCAATAATGTTTTCACATAATCTTCTCTGCTTCAAGGAGAATAAACTTAATTTCTCTAATCCTTACTTCCATGTAAAATCCTCATACCTGGTATCAAAATATTGCTTTGGTATTATCTCTATTCTCACTCCTAGAGCTCATTCAAGAAACAGTTTGGAACTTGGGGTCTTGCTTACAGAAGGCATGGCTGGTGGAGGAGTGATCAACATCAGAAATTTGAAGGCAGCCAGAACTAGAGAATTTGGAGGATTATAGACTGGCAGAAGTTAAAGAGAATAGAATATTATGGCACTGATGGTATTTGAAGTCATGGGTGAGACTTTTTGCATTGCTGCCTGATCAGGTGCACATTAGAACCTGATCACATGTAACCTAGAACTCTGTGGGAAGCTAGGGAAGTGATTGTTGGGACTCTTGCTGAGATATTTGTATCATCGATGGTCACAGGTGAGGTGCCAGAAGACTGGAGGTTGGCTAACTTGGTGCCATTGTTAAGAAGGGTGGTAAGGACAAAATAGGGGAACGATGGACCAGTGAGCCTGATGTCGGTGGTGGGCAAGTTGTTGGAGGGAATCCTGAGGGACAGGATGTACATGCATTTGGAAAGGAAAGGACTGATTTGGGATGGCTAATGTGTGTGGGATATCATGTCTCACAAACTTGATAGAGTTTTTTGAAGAAGTAACAAAGAGGATTAATGAGAGCTGAATGGTGGGCATGATCTATTTGGACTTCAGTAAGGCATTCGACCAGGTTCCCATGGGAGACTGGTTAGCATGTTTAGATCTCACAGAATATAGGGAGAACTAGACATTTGGATACAGAACTGGTTCAAAGATAGAAGACAGAGGGTGGTGATAGGGGGCTGTTTTTCAGACTGGAGGCCTGTGGCCAGTGGATTGCCACAAGGATCGGTGCTGCGTTCACTACCTTTCATCATTTCTATAAAGGATTTGGGTGTGAGCATAAGAGGTGTAGTTAGTAAGTTTGCAGATGACACCACAATTGGAAATGTAGCGGACAGTGAAGAAGGTTACTTCAGATTACAACAGGATCTTGATCAGATGGGCCAATGGGCTGAGAAGTGGCAGATGGAGTTTAATTTATATAAATGTGAGGTGCTGCATTTTGGGAAAGCAAATCTTAGCAGGACTTATCTACTTAATAGTAAGGTCCTAGGGAGTGTTGCTGAACAAAGAGACCTTGGAGTACAGGTTCATAGCTCCTTGAAAGTGGAGTTGCAGATAGGTAGGATAGTGAAGGAGGCATTTGGTATGCTTTCCTTTATTGGTCAGAGTATTGAGTACAGGAGTTGAGAGGTCATGTTGCGGCTGTACTGGGCATTGGTTAGGCCACTGTTGGAATATTGCATGCAATTCTGGTCTCCTTCTTATCGGAAGGATGCTATGAAACTTGAAAGGGTTCAGAAAAGATTTACAAGGATGTTGCCAGGGTTGGAGGATTTGAGCTACAGGGAGAGGTTGAAAAGGTTAGGGCTGTTTTCCCTGGAGCATTGGAAGCTGAGGGGTGACCTTACAGAGGTTTATAAAATCATGAAGGGCATGGATAGGATAAATCGACAATGTCTCTTCCCTGAAGTAGGGGAATCCAGAACTAGAGGGCATAGGTTTAGGGTGAGAGGGGAAAGATATAAAAGAGACTTAAAGGGCAACCTTTTCACGCAGAGGGTGGTACGTGTATGGAATGAGCTGCCAGAGGGTGTGGTGGAGGCCAGTATGATTGCAACATTTGAAAGGCATCTGGATGGGTATATGAATAGGAAGGGTTTGGAGGGACATGGGCCAGGTGCTGGCAGGTGGGGCTAGATTGGATTGGGATACCTGGTCAGCATGGATGGGTTGGACTGAAGGGTCTGTTTCCATGCTGTACATCTCTATGACTCTATGACTCGTACCAATGAAGGTTGGAAAATGCTGAAGTGAAAGGTAAATGGTAGGATACAGGTTAGCAGCAGGATGGTAACCTGTAACTATTGGAGCACCAGAAGAATCTGTGCTGGGGCCACATTGTTTACAATATATATGAATGACTTGAATGGGGGAATGAAAATATTATCACCAAGTTTGTAGGTGGCACAAAAACAGTTGGAAAGGCAAGAGGTCAGGATGTTAGAGATTCTATAGAGGAATGTAACCAAGACAGTGGGCATAAAATCTTTACAGGTGGAATATAATGTGGCAAAATGTGAGATTAAGTACTTTGGCAGGAAGAAGCTTTTGAATGGAGAAAGACTGCAGAAAGCTGCCGCACATAAAGATTTGAGCATCCTTCCGTATACATCACGAGAAGCTGGCCTACAAGATCAGCAGGTAAAAGTAAATGGAATTTAAAACTCTCAAAAGGCATAGAATATAAAAATACAGAAGTATTGCAACAACTATACAGTACACTAGTTACATACAAGGCACTATTTAGATCACAACCAGAATCTTGTGAACAGCTTTGGTTTCCTTATCTGAAGAAAGATATATCGGCATTAGACACAGTCCAGACATGGTTCACGAGGTTGCTTATGAGTATGGTAGGATTGCCTTTAGAGGAAAGATTTAGTACCTTTGAGTCTGCATTCATTGGACTTAGAAGAATAAGAGATGACCTTATCAGAACACAAAACAGTTTCAACAAAATAGATGTGGAGAGGTTGGTTCCACTTTCAGGAGAATCTAGGACCAGAGTGCATCATCTCAGAGTCAAGAATGTGGTGCTAGAAAATCCAAGGAGCAGGAGAATCGATGTTTCGAGCAAATGCCTTCATCAGAATTCCAGCACAACACTCTTGACTCTGATCTCCAGCATCATCTCAGAGTTAGGGATCACTCAATTAAAACAGGGAGGAGAAAGAATTTCTTCTCTTGTTGAGGTTGGGTCATTAAGTATATTCAGGATTGAGATAAACAAATTTTTAATCAGTCAGGGAATCAAGAGTTATGAGATAAATTAGGAAAGTGGAATTAAGGATCATCAGTTCAACATGGTCCCATTGAATGGGAGATAGAGATATGGATGAAGGTATCAGCATACTTAAAGTAAACCAGGGTCACCAGTGAAAATAGATTTTCTTGACAATGGAGAAGGTCTGCTCAGGGTCAAATACAATATCCTCAGAAAGTGACCAGCAAGTGGAATGGAGACTTTGGCTTGGGATTGGAGTTGTGGCAGGGGTATAGACAACAGCTTTTGTCTCCCCATTAATTAATTGATTAACTTAAATGAAACTAATGATTATTTTCTTCCAAGATTGATTTTTTCTTTCACAAGGTTAATGAAAAGAGCTCAGAACAATGATAAGAAACAGAATGCCACAACAGTAACATTTCAAAGCTCTTTCAACATTGCCAATATTCCACTGTTCCCCATCAGAAGAAACCAGAGGCAGAGGCAATGAGCTATCATGGGAGTGAGGAGACATAATTCAGTCGATGGGCTTTTGAGGAGGCTTTTAAAGGTGTGAAGACAAGGCAAAGAGGTTTTGTGTGTGCTTTCAGGTATTTGGACATAAATGACTGAGGACAAGTGGAGGAAGCAGGGAGCTTGCACGAGATGTGACACTGAGCAGGTTGCAAACAATGGGTTGGAGGAGGTTAAAGAGGAAGTGTGGGTTGAGACCATGGGAGATTTGTAAATCAATTCTGTGTGTTGGAGGATGCCAAGCAAATAAAGGCTAATGAGGAAGAGTGTGCCAAATGAGCAGGACTTAATGTGGGAAAGGATGTAGGCAACAGAATTTTGAACAAGTTGCAGTTTGTATAGCAGGGGGAGAATGATTTTACAGCAGTCAAATTTTGAATTGACAAAAGCTAAGAAACAAAAGGAACCCAACGTTTCCAAATCTACAACTTGAACCTGCAATGTTTTAAAAACACATGATAGAATTGAATATAATCATTGAATTCTATCAAATAAATTTTAAATTTTAAAAGTAATTCTAAATTACTCCTTCTTCAAAAGTCTAGCATTTTGAGACTATAAACATTTGTTCCCATTGCAATATGAAAAAAGAAGGATTTGAACATAGCGAGTGTGTTTTTTCTCCAGTTATTGGTTGCTAGCTAGCAAACTTATGATGACTAGCTCATATTTCCTATACCTTTTTTTATTTTAAAGGCAAGCAAAGATGCAGAAAATTGAAGGATTAGATGTTTCTAGCGATGACCTCTTAGTCAACTCAAGGGTAGTGATATTATTATCCTGCATAAAGGCGAGATCAATCTTCTTTCATTTATCAAGCTACAGTGTGTTCTCAAAAAGCCATTTTTTCAATAAGTGACAATATTACCATTCATTAATATATCCACTGCTCAGTATGACATATTTATTAATGCCAGCTTACACTCCGTTGAATCTAGTGCCTGGGGGAGACTTTTACAGAGGTGATGTGATCACTTTTACAGAGGTGATATGATCCTCACATCAGATGGACCAAAAGGAGTCCTGCCCTGTGGCCATAGCATGTTGTGAGTGAGCTAAAGTGGGAGCACACCCTCTTTAACACAAAGAATTGATTTTCAAATCCCTCAAAATTTTAACCCAAGTATAATCTACAAAACCCTTTTGTTTGCAGCCCTCCCAGTATGACTTCTAGTGCGGACTCCAGGTTCTTTCCAAATGTCTTCAGTCAACTTAGACCTAATCTGTTGGCCAATATCTCCATCAATCACAGCTGTTTGCCAAAAGCTTCCTCCAAAAAAGGCCTATACAGTGAGATCAATTGGGGCTAATGAGTAGGCGGGTTTAATTTGTTGAGTGAGGGAGTTGTTTGAAGTAAGAGGGGGTGTGAGGAAAGTAGGAAATGGGTTCTACCTATGGAATCATGTGGATAATAATCTCATACAGTTGTTTCATTTTTGAATTTTCTTTTGAAAGACAAACAGCCCACCACTGCTAACCACAAAATGGCAAGTTTTCACTTGATCCTTAATGAACTATCTAAATATCCTTGACAGGCACCCACCCACCTGTCCTATTATGGGACTGGGAAGGCAATGGGCTGGGTACTCTATTTTACATAGCCCAACTGGGGACATAAAGTCCAGCTCTTAATGTCTAAAAATGTTGTCGGGCCAATGCGTTCACATTCACTACAGGCCACTTCCTAACCATCAGCTCTTTCAATAGGTTTGTACATATGTACATATTCCAACAAGACATAATTCAAGCTGTAACTTACAACAGATGCACTTGGCACAATCATGTTGTCAAAGGATTTCACATGTAAAATCATTGAAATGCAACCAAACTGCATGATAGATGGTTATTTATTCTCATATGGATGAGATAAAAGATGGGAACTAAATTATCGTGAATACTCTCTAACTTGGAAGTTGCACAGCCTGTTGCAATATCAATGGCTTCTTTTCTTTAAGGCAGCATTAGGTGCTGATGGTGAGAATGCAGGGGGGAAATAGAGCAAATTTCTGGCCATCCTGACTGTTGTACCACTCACTCTTCATTTTTCAATGAAGCGTTATATTGATAGTTCAAGATTGTCTCTTTGCTCACCTGGGAGCAACAAGAATTTGAGAAGAAAATGACATTGTTTGCCAGAGTCAGTGCCACCTCCATGGTGTACATTGGCTGTGGGCTTCCTGGCAGCAGACAACTTGGATATTATATTGCACCCAGATCTTGTGCAGCCAATTTTACACAGTCATTATCAGAAAGGCAAGCTAAGACCTGTTGATATAGCTGTAAATAGAATGGAGAAGTTGCCTGAGCCATTAGGATTTTATGCTTGCTCACCTCCTCGGCTTTTCATCACAAATCATTTTAGTCATTAGTATACTGTGCCTGAGAAGCACCAAGACAATGTCTTATCATTAAGTTCACTTTGAAATGCTGGGTGCCACTGGAATCTTTACCAAGCCTTGTTCAGACCCAAGTTTCTGTAAACATATTCATTACAAGAAAAGTATTTTTTTGGCTCCTGTATTACTTTCAACTCATCACAAGCTGTTGATGTTTTATGAGTATTTCAATTAGAGTCACCTTCTAATAAATTAATGGGAAATTAATAATTTTATTATCCATATAAATAATACACATCACTGGAAGAGTTTTCCTGTTCAGGAAATATGAATAATATGAGAAATATATAGCACTAGAAGAATTGCCATTAACTTTAAATGTTCATTTTGTTAATCCCTTACACTGCTTACAGTAACGTACAAGAACATTTTCAACTGGTGGAAAATTGCATAATGCGCTGTTTAAACACACTGTCATTTTTAAATGAAGATGCTGCTTATTTTTAATGCTGTTTTGCGGTGGCCTCAAACCTGGAAGATGGTGCTTACACTAAAGTTAGGCACTTCAGGAATGAATTTTGCAGCTATTTTCCTTCTACGTCACTACCAATACCTGATAACCAGATTTAATACCACACTCTTTCCAATTTATTATAACATGGGCGCATTGTTTTCCATGTTTAGAGCAAACAAATCCTTTGGAAAGATATACATCAGATGTAAACATAATGCACTTCATTATGGGAATAACACATTAAATGTTTGCACATGAACTTTTTTTTTATTAGAATTCCATTTGAACTGATGATATTTTGAAATAAATTAATCTTCAAATGAAGAACATTGTTACTTTAACAGGGTGTTTACCATGCACAGTCATATTAAACCACTCTTTACATCAAATATTGAGGAAAATTAAAGGTCCCTTACTTCAAACCCCTGTGCACTCTTAGACTTAAAACTGTCTGCAATGTAATCATTACAGAGAAGAATGCAAGTACCATAATGACGCAATACAACAGCAGCACAGGGGAAGGCTATTACAAAAATCATTGCAATCAGCTTTTAAAGGAAGATGGTTGGTTAGTTGCTTGGAAGACGTGATTTTAGTCTGAACATAGAGAAACCAAAAGGCAAAAACTTTCAGACATCAGAAGCAGACTGTGGTCATTGCATTATTGATGGCTTTTTGTATGGAAAGTTACAATACTCTTTGTCCAGACGCCAATGAAGCTCTCCAAGCAGATGTTTTAAAGCATCAGATTTTCTCATGCCCAGGCACATCAGCTTTGCCTATTAACCCACACTCCACAAATTGGACAGCCAGCTGCCATAAACCTAAAACACAATGAACTCACTTTGTCAACTGTATCGAGTTATAGAGTCACACAGCACCAAAACAGATTCTTTGTTCGAACCAGTCCATGCCAAACGTAACCCCAAACTAAAATAGTTTCATCTGCCTGCACCTGGCCCAAATCCCTCCAAATCTTTCCTATTCCTGTAATTATCCAAATGTCTTTTAAATGTTGTAATTGTACTAACATCTACCACTTCCTCGGGAAGTTCAGTTGACACATGAACCACTCTCTGTACAAAAGATTTGCCCCCATGTCTTTTTTAAATCTCTCTTCTCTCATGTAAAAAATGCACCCTCAGCTTCGAAATCCCCCATCTTAGGAAAAAGACAACTAACATTAACTCTAATGATACCTCTCATTATTTTATAAACTTCTATGAAGTAGCCTCTCAATCTCCTACATTTCAGTGATAAATGTCCCAGCCTATCTAGCCTTCCTTTATAACTCAAACCTTCCACACCTAACAATATCCTGGTAAATCTCTTCTGAACCTTCTCCAGCTTAATAATATCGTTCCTATAACTGGGCAAAAAGAACTGGACACAGTATTCCAGAAGAGGATTCACTAACATCCTATACAACTCCTGACTTCCCAGCTTCTATACTCTAATGATTGAGCAATGAAAGCAAGTGTGCTAAATGCCTTTAGCACATGTCCCTGTTTACATGTGACATTAGCTTCAAAGAAGGATATACTTGAACCTCGCAGTCCTTCTGTTTTACAATACTACCCAAGGTTGATAAGTGTGGTGCTTGAAAAGCACAGCCAGTCAGGCAGCATCTGAGGAGCAGAAGAATCAACATTCCAAGCATATGCTCTTCATCAGGAATTGGGGTGGGGGGAAGAGAGGCAAGAGGGCTGAGAAATAAATGGGGAGGGGGTGGAGCTGGAGGGAAGGTATTTGGGAATGTGATAGATGACGTTGAGGGTGAAGGTGATAGGTCAGAGAGGAGGTTGGAACAGAGAGATGGGAAAGAAGATGAATAAGTAGAACAGTTCAAGATGGCATTGCCGAATTAGAAGGTTGGATCTGGAATAAGGTGGGGGGAGAGGAAACGAGGAAACTGGAAATTGGTATATATCCAACCCTTGTCTGTTGGATCAAAATACCTTGCTTGTATCCAGATTGAACTTTATCTGCCATTTTTTCAACCCATTGACCCACTTGATCAGGATTCCTTTGTCATCTTAGAAAATCCTCTTCACTGTCTACTTTGCCAGCAATTTTAGTGTCATGTGCAAGCTTACTGTCCATGCCTTCTATATTCTCATCCAAATCATTTATATAACTAACAAACAAAAGAGGTACCAGAACCAATTCCAGCAGGATTTAATGAGATGATCCTTTGAAAGTCCAATGAGAATGCTCAAGCTCCAGGTAAACTGAAAGTGAATGAGTTTTAAGATAGCAAGTGAGCAGCCTTGAGATACAGCTCGTTCCCTTCTGTGTCCTAAGTGTCAGACCCTGCAACTGTTTTCCAATGAGAGGCACTGAGTATTGAAGTGCAGAAGTACATCGGAGATGTACCATGACAACGAAGGCATTGGGAGATGCAAATTAACAAGATAAGGTTTGCAGCTCATGAAGCTAACAACAAGTAATAAGCCACTTCACAGAATCTCACTGCTCACGAGAATCTTGTATGAATCCTAAAGACTTGTTTGAAGGTGCAGTGAGATATTCCAAATGTTAAGGAAGGTCTCACCCAACTTCTCACAACATTCTCCCAAATTTCTCACCATAACTCACATCATTCAAGTCCCTTTTAGATTTCACCCTAAGGTGTAAAATCCTTATTGAATGAAATGCTGTCAAGCGATTTATTTCTGTGTTGCATTGATTCTGGATTCAATCTTGTAATTTAAACAATTATAATATAGAAAAGACAATTGTCATCCATCTGGCCAACTGCAGAGTTCAAAACCAGAATATACGCATCATTAACTCAATATTTTTCTTATCAAACGCCCAGCAAAAGTCAGGACTATCAATGTTCATTTATGCGTAAGCCCTATACTTCCTCCCTCCACCTTGTTGAAACATGACCTCCTCATCAGACTGCAACATCCCATGATTTCACACTTCTCTACATGTTTCACAACACACATATTTCAAGGCCCACTAACATTTTGTCATGAATAGAATACAGATTCAATGATTTTCAACTTCCAGGGCTGTCTTTTGTCTCAATTAAAGATAGATTCCATATTCCCTTCTCTCCATCTATTAGTACTAATCCCAACCTCATGAGTCTCTGCAAGAATCCTGCCAGAATATTATGAATGATTACTATTATTTTTGAAAGCTGTCCATCTGATATTGAGTATGAGCCTCTTTCATTCTTTTACTTTTCTTTCAGCAACTTTTGAATTATAAAATTTGGTTTTTGCCACTCATACTACAAATCAGGTTGTCCATTCCATACCCCAATGGTTATACACAGCTTTTTTACAATTCAAGTGTAGCGTTAGTCCTTCTTGGAACATAACAGCAATGAATGGATTCTACATCATTACTGTTATACCACCATATTTAGTAACTATGATTTAGAATAGAATCTCAAAACTTTTATATTTATGGGCTGTAAGATATGAACCTTTGAGTTTTGAGGACTGAAATAACATTGCTAATTTTCCAAAGCCAAAATTATAAGTTCATTGTCGTGACAACTGCCAGAAGAGAATGTTTTTGTTATATTTCACTGTTTCAGCCGCAGATATAAATATGCACACAGGTCTACCTCACATATGCTGAAAATAGTAGATTGATTCCTGGGCTTGTGAATTTTTCTCAAGCATTGGGATGATAACCGTCAACTCAAGACTAATGTCCACCAACTTGTGCAGGTATGTAATGTTGAGGTAATGTGGAAAAAAGAAGTGTGTAATACAGGTAGGAAGTTGTTCTCTAGCCAGAGATACATTAGTCTGGCCTGAGGAATTCTATATAAGTCACTACAGTGTACATTTGAGGATAGTAAAACACAGCTGCATTGTGAAAGGTAGTCAGCTAAGTTAAACAAGGACACCAGTGATATACCAGCTGGGCATTGCTGAAAGGCTAGCCGAATAGATTACTGCTGCTATATACTTGTTAACTGCTTCCATTTTTAGTATATTCATTTTCTTACAGGAATTGTTGGAAGAACAGGTTCTTTATTTAAAGACAAAGTAATCCATCACTTTTACTGACACTGTTACTGTCCAATTTGTTAACCAAAGTTAATTTATTGGATATCTTTTCCTCCACTTTAAATGTATTAACTTTTATTGTTCATCAATATATATTCTAACAGCTGCATCGGTTCACTGAGGAAATGAAGACTCCAATAGCAGACAAAAAATTAAAATTGTTATCTCCTGGGTTTGTGGATATTAGCTGACAAATCTTCAGATTTTGCCAGGAAAAAAAGATTCTAATCAAAAATGAGAAAATTGGTTGCACTTGGCTTATAGCATTACAATTCAAACAGAATGAAAAGCCTAGCACTTCTGGGGCCCATCCATTTTAATGCAAATGAAACATATCGGAAATAGTCTCTTCCACCCATCCAGCCCTCACCCTCAAGCTGAAACATACTGTCAAACATTTTTCATTATTAAAAGTTCACAAGCAATAATTGCCAGTGTGAAATGAGTCCTTCAGAGCTAATTTTGTTGATTAGTTTTTTTTAAGAAAGCTGCTTTTCCTGATGGCACATCATTTAGTTACATAAATAGAAACATTGCATACTTACCTACAGCATATAATTTACAGAAGAATGAAGCAACAGAAGTTACCCTTTCTTACTACCAGACAACATTCAAATCCTGTCTGAAGGAATTTCCCTAATGCAGCATGTGACATAACATGTCATTTTTGTTGATATGGGACCATCAAATTTTGTGAAGGTTTCAAACAGTTAGAAAAGTTAACCTTTCTTAAACAACAGGAAAAGATTAACCATTTGATTTTGGAACTTAACAGGGGCTACTTACCATTGAAGGAACATCAAATTGACAATCAAAGAAAGATGACCTCACCCAACTTAGGTCTCTTGATACCCAATGTCCTATCTGACCTGTTGCACCAATTTTGCAGCGTTCCTCCATCTCAATGTTCCGACTCTTCTCCTTGGAAATTGCTGTTGCTATCCCAGCTCTTCAAAGTCTATCACGTGCTCCCTTTGCATGCTTCATGCTGGGATTACACGGCACAGTGTGTCTGGAGTATAATGGAAGTCACCCCTCCCCACCCAAACCGAAGCATTGGAATCTCATTTTCAACAGGCCTATCTGCTCTACAATGGCCCTGGTGGAAATGTGCACCATATTGTTTCTAGGCTCAGCCTCAGTCAAGAGGCTGGATAACAGCATCATCGGCTATTTTTGCAGATGGCAGCTCTCAAGTCCTAGCAGCCATCCTTGCAAGGCATCCAGCCATTGGAATGAAACAGCAACCATGGAAGTTCTCAAGAATACAGGCATCCTGTAAGCTTCCACTTAAAAGATGTGTCACCAATGATCATAGATAACTTGGACATTGACTGAATAGAATTCGCTCCTATTAATGAAGTCAGTCATGAGTTGTGTTTTGGTGCTCTGAATAAAACATGAGCACGGTCTCTCACCCGCTGCACCTGGGAATAGCCAGCTTTTTGGCAGGGCCTGTTGATCAAGCTGTTGTCCTGGGCTCATCACATTGTAAAGTCATGACGCCCTTTGACCCAGAATAAATTGTATTGGAAACAGTCTTGATACATTTGTGGGGTGAGGATTGAGACATCCTGCATGGTTTCCTACTGGATTCATTCGGATAATTATTGCATAGAACTGACACTTTGATGGCCAGCCACCTCTCAAACTGCAAGTGCTCCTCCAATCAATGACACAGTTTGGATATCCTTGTTCAGCAATGGCATTGATCTTCACTCAGCTGGAAGAACTGGCAGTGACATCTACAAATGCTTCTCTTCCAAGCCATCTTCTTCTGTGACTTCATGCGGACTTTGTTTGGGAGCTTCTTACTCGTTTGCTGATGCATTCGCTCCTCCTTAACCTTGCTAGACTTCCATTTCAATGGAGCAACAGCAACAATAATATCTGTCCTGGCTGGATCCATTAGTCGTGGTTCCAATGAACCAATTTGGAGAACATCTGAAGCAAAATTATTCCTTCATAACATGACTAGCCAACAGTCGCTTCATTCAAAAGTGATCAATTAACCCGGCTTCACTATATTGTGTCATGGACGCCACTGACAAGGGAGACATGGGAATTTTCTACATGGATCTCTGATCGACTTGACTTTATTCAGATATACTCTTCACAACCACATCATGCAAATACAGTAGTGCAGTAGGACTACGGAACATTTGTTCTCTCTCCACCCACCTATCCATGATTTGTGCTCACAGAGAGGACTAGGATTAATTTGTAATGATTAATTACAGGGTCAGGATTTCCTGTGACCAGGATTTATGGCCAACATTGTAGGCAAATGCTTGAAATGTACATAAAGGATTTTACGATTGCAGAAGTCTTTAACATCAAATCTGTGTGTGTCTAATTAAAGCAATTGCACCTTGAAGGATCTCATATTGCACACAGTGGAGATTGCCCACATGGACAATGCAAAACAAATTTCCTTCACCCACTCTGTGTGTCTGCAGGCATTTACTTTTTAATGAGTATTGTGCGGTGGATGATGGAAGACATTCCACATCATGCTAAAGAGAATGAATTGCGGACTGTGCCTGTCATTATAGGAGGTGCTGCTCCTCCCACCTACATGCTCCATTCTGCATTGCAGTCCATGACACCCTAACTGTTTTCCTAATTAACCTTTAAACCCAACTATTGCTGGGATTAGACAAAGTCAACATGGGTTGTGGAAAGAAAATCATCCTTCATTAATCTTTAAGTTTTCCTGGAATGTAACTAGTAGAATAAGTGCAGACAAGCTAGTGGATATCGTGTATCTGGAATTCAAGCAGACATTTGGTAAGACACTAGTGGGCACTATTAAAGCACACAGAATTGGGGGTAAGAAACTAATAGAAAATTGACTGACAGACAAGAATCAGAGTAGGAATAAATACATCTTTTCCCTACATAATAGGCAGTCACTAATGGGGTATTTCAGAGATCAGTCCTTGGGCTCTAGCTATTCATGATATGTATAAATGAATGAGATGAGGGGAATGAAATACAATATTTTTTAGCACAAACTAGGTGGATGATTGTGAGGAGAATGCAAGGAGGCTTCAAGGTGATTTAGACAAGTTTAGCATGTTGGCAAACTCATGGTAAATGCAGTATAAAGTGGATAAATGTGAAATTTTACAATTTAGTGTGAGAAACAGAAAAGTAGAATAAATTGTAATATATTGGAAAATGTGGAAGTACAGAGCAATCTGGGTGTCCTTGTAGACCAGTCAATGAAAACAAACAGGCAGGTAAAGCAAGCAATTAGGAAGGCACATGGTATGTTGGTCTTCATTGCCACAGAAGTTGAGTTCGGAAGTTGGGATGTCTTACTGCTGTTTACTGTTATACAGGGCATTGGTTAGACTACATCAAGAGTGTGGTGTGCAGTTTTAGTCACCTGAAGAAAGGATAGGCTTGCTATTAAGAAACTGCAGCAAATGTTCACTAGACTGATATTGGGGATGGCAAGACAGGAAGTATGAGGAGAAATAAGTGAACACAAGCCCAATCAAACCAAAGTTTAGAAGATTGAGAAGGAATCTGATTATTGCATACAAAATTCGAACAGGGCTAGACAGATTAAATGCAGGCAAGAAGTTTCCCTTGGTTGGATAGTCTTGAACCAGGGGTCACTGTATCAGGATGGGAGTAGGTCATTTAGCACTGAGATGAGGAAACATTTCTTCACTCAAAGGGTGGTCAACCTGTGGAATTCATTACCTCAGAAGGTTGTGCATCAAGGGGTATGGAGAGAAAGCGGGAAAATGACACTAAGTAGAGAACCAGCCATGATAATTTTGAAGGACCAAACGGCTACTCTCACTTCTAGTTTCTATTTTTCTATGTTTTTCTTTAACTATTCATCTCCCCAGTTTTCACCCAATCTTTTAGCCTATCTCATAGCTATGTCTGACATAATCATACAATATACCCCCATCAAAGGCTGGATTGTGGCCTCCATCAAAGATACCCCACATATTGTACCCTGTGCCTACCTATATTCACTCTCAGCTTTACAGCGCGAGTTACCTCCCTTTATAGTGATTATCCCTTCTTTATCCCATGTTATGTTGACAGTGTGTGCCAGCAGCTTACAAAGCAAAAATCAGCTCAAAATCTCCACACTTGACCTACCCAATTTACCCAGCACAGCACTGCCCCCTTACAACATCCTTTGATATAAAGTTCCCAAACTCTCAGGATTGACCATGGTCTACACACCAGACTGACTTGGGACGATAGTCTGACTGAGGAAAGACTAGCTCTCTGACTGATTACAGGACAGCTCCCTGACTGACTTACCAGTAAAGCCAAGACTGGTTGGACATAACCCATAGAACTGGCCAAAGCTCAAACTCTAGAATGTAAGGAGACACATCACTGATACCTGATTGCATAAGTGACCAAAACTCTTCAGATGATGGACTGTGGTGACACCTGACTGATGACAGTTCTCCTTGACTGGACGAAGGTCTACTCAGCTTTGACTTTTAGACCTAGCCATTTGGTTGAAGCAGGTGTTTGCTTTGTAAGCTGCTGGCACACACTGTCAATGTAACATGGATGCAGCATGGTGTCATTCAGCAATGTGACTGCCCACTTTACTGTTCAGTATTGGCGATCACTAAGAAGCAGGGTCAGGTAAGAAGGAAATGCTGTAAGCAACCAAGAAAGTGTAAAGTTTGTGTGCATAAAAAAGGCAAGCTAACAGCTCTGTTTTGATGCTCGAGATGGGTGCAGGATGGCAGCAGCATTGCATGTAGGGTGGTAGTGAGCTCCAAGGTGCAGCATTGAAGTGCTATAATGTATTATGTTAGCCTGAGGTGTGCCATGATGATGTGGTGAAGCTGGTGCCTTGCCAATGCCGATCTCCATTTACAGAAGGTGTTTGCTGCTTGTGGAGTACGCCCTGAGGTGTTGGGGAATGTTGGCCAACATGAAGACCCAGAAAAGATGGGTAGATGGCAAACTATCCCCCCCACCCCGGGGTAACCATTCTGATTTTCAAGTCAGAATTCCATGCATACTTTCTCACTGCAGCCTGGGAGATTGAGGTGAGCTTGGGTAATAATGGAATTCCCACGTAGATGCGACAGTCAAGAATTTCCAGGCAGCTCAGGAAATTCTGCATGTCCATAAGATCACTCACCAACTTCTACAGATGCACCATAGAAAGCATACTGTCCGAATGCTTAATGGCCTGGTATGGCAACTACTCTGCCCAGGACCATAAGAAACTACAGAATCTGGTGGGCACAGCCCAGACCATCACGGAAGCCAAACTTCTTTTAATGGACTCGTTATCTCGTTGTCATAGAAAGGCTGCCAACGTCATCAAGTCCTATCACACCCTGTTAATGATCTCCTTTAGCCTCTTCCGTCAGACAAAAGATACAGAGCTTGAATACATGCACCAGCTTGTTCTCTGCTGTTATTAGACTAATGAATGTACTCCCTAACTTCAAATAGTACTGATCTTGCCTAGCATATATGCTCTGTGAGACGTAAGCTGTATGCCTCTGTCCAAGTACCCTATGATCTGTACATCCTTGCTTGCTATGATCTGCCTGTACTGCTCATAAACAAAGCTTTTCACCATGCTTAGGCACATGTCACAATAAAAGAATGAATGCATCAAGTGTTTATGTTCACAAAAGGTCCTTTGTCACTGATTAACAAGATTCTCATCTACCTACTGAAAGTTAAAGAGTAAGTTAGGCATTTTTCTTGACATTGAGTCTAATTATTTCATTCTCACTATCCTCTTCTAGTTTTCTCTCCATTACCCATATCACTCAGACTGCGGGACAACTTTCCTGTATGAAACAGTTTTCAGTTATGAACAACAATGGATGCTCTTCCATCCTTCCCACTTTAGCCATTACTTTTACACCATACATTCCAGCATTGAAACGTGTGTAAACTGACTATGCTACAGTAACATTGAGTCTGAGCAAGTTTAGAGACCAAGGACAACAGAAAAGCAAGCATCTAGAAATCTAATTTTTTTTTCAAACCAGCAACAGTAAAACTTTGCCCCATCTTTTGGAATGTTGTCATATTTTGTACAGTAGAGTACTCACTCATATTATGAGAATAACGTATTACACCAAGCACAAATTCACAACACAGTTCGGAAAACACTTCCTTGAAGGGTTAAAGCCAAAGGCGATATAAGATGCAAAGCTGACCCACATAGACGAGGAGGATTCTACATTGAAATGCTGCCTGGGTGACCTTATCTGGGCTGGAAGCAAGCGTGCTATAATTGGCGTCATTACTTAGTGAAGTGAAAGAAGCAATCATTCTGCTTCTGATCACTGTTCAGTGACCCTTGATGCAAAGGTCATGGTTGAGAATAGAATTGGATTTGACTGTGCTGACTGAACATTATGCCATCATTCATGACCTATACACAAAAGCATCATACAGGATATTGTGTTGCCTCATGATCAATATATTTTTATGCTCATGATCAGTATACCTTCATGCTCATGATCAGCATACCCTTATGCTCCTGATTGCATCACTATATCAAGACAGCACAAAGCTCTCATGCTCTGTTTGTATGACATGTCACTGGAAACATGCTCCTCCATTCTGGTAAATAGCTTCATATTAGCTCAGACAGTCAGGAGATAACCTAAACATTGCTGCATCAGGTAAAATACCCTGTTGGAGGCATAATCACATCAGAGGACAGTATCATCTTCCTGACTGTTCCTGTCAACCCTAAACCACACAAATACCCTCTCACTCGCAATTTCTCTGAACCCCGCCCTTGGCAGGAGCCACTCTCCCCAATCACCATTCAGTCTCATCGTCATGCAAGAAAGTACGCAGATTTGACTGACTAGCAACATGAAAGACCTTGGAGAATGGTCTGTTAGTAATGTGACAGTAAAATGCGAGGTTGGTATTTCCCTGAATGCCACAGATTGTATGATTTAGTCACAAGGATGTGTCACAAACAGCATTTGAATACAGCCCATGTCTGAAGACAGACCTTGTGCTTGTTTTCTCCTTCACCAATCATGCCAAGCTTGTTGGTGTGAGAGGAGGTGATGGCCCAATGACATTATTCATCAACTGTTAATGCAGAGACCCAGTTAATGTTCTGGGGATCCAGGTTCAAATCCTGTCATGAGTAGATGATAGAATTTAAAAAAATAAATCTGGAATGAATAAGGGTGACCAAGAATACATTGTTGATTGCTAGGAAAAACCCATCTGGTTCACTAATGTTCTTATCTAACCTGGCCTACATGTGATTTCCAACCTATAAAAATACAGTTAATTTTTAACTGCAGGGCAACCTTGATTATCCAAATGGCACGGGTAGGGAGCATTTTGTTCAGATAATCGAATGTTCGGACAACACAGTTTACTCAAGCATCAGGACCTTGAGATCTTATTAGGACAATCCAAAATTCAGATGATCGATGTTGAGATAATTGAGGTTGTATTGTATTATAGAAAAGATAAAATTAAACTAGAAAGAATGCAGAAAACACTTACAAGGATGCTGCCTGAACTGGAATGTTCGAGTTATAAGGAGAGGCTGGATAGGCTGGGAGTTTTTTTCCTTGGAGTGTAGGAGACTAGGGGTGACCTTATAGAGGTCTATAAAATCATGAGAGGCATAGATAAGGTAGGTAGTCAACAGCTTTTCCCCATGGTAGGGGAGTCTAAAACTAATAGACATACATTTAAGGTGAGAGGGGAGAGATATCAAAGGGTCTAGAAGAGCAATGTTTTCACACACAATTTAGTGAGTGTCGGGATGAGACTGCCCGAAGTAATTGTGGAGGCGAGTACAATTTTGTCATGGATGGGATAGGTATGGAGGGACATGAACCAAATGCAGGCAAATGGAACTAGATCAATTGTGGAAACTAGGCAGCGTGAACAAGTTGGGTCAAAGGGCCTGTTTCCATGCTGTAAATGTCTACGACTGCCCCCTCAGATGGGTAATATATGATGGCCTAACCAGCAATGGATGCCCTCATTACTGGGATGAATAAAAATAAAAACGAAAACCACACAACCAAGGACGAACATTCCCATTTCTGATTGTAAGGGAAGGTTAGCAATATAGAAATTAAAAATGGTTGGGCCTAGCAAGCTACCCTGCAAATATCCGACAGTGATGTCTTGGGTTGAGGTGATTGGCTTCCAACAACAATCTTCATTTGTGTTAGTTGTGACTCCAACCAGCTGAGCTTTCTGCCAGGTACTCCAGTATTTTGCAGGGATGCTTGATGTTGTACTCAGTTAAATGCTGCCTTAATGATAAAGACAGTCAATGTCACCTCTGGAGTTCATTTCTTTTTTACATGTATGAAAGAAAGCTACAATGTGGTGAGGAACTGAATGGCCTATCAGAACCTAAAATGAGCATTAGCGAGCAGTTTATTGTTCAGTGTATGCCAGATGATAGCACTTTCAGCCACATCCTTTCCCAATTTTATGAAGATCAAGTATAATTGGCCAGATTAGATTTACCCTGCTTTTTCTATGACAGGATATACCTCGATGGTTTTCCACATTGTCAGGAAGATGCCAGTGGTATCGCAACAGTTTGTCTTTGGCACAGATTATGAAGTACAAGTTTTCAACTGCTGGAAGTCTTTCAGGGCCCATTTCCTTTACAGTATCAACCAGAATTCTAGGATCAGCAAGCATAGAGTCCTACAGCACGGAGAGAGGCACTTTGGCCCAAACTGATCCATGCTGACTAAAATACCCATCGATGCTAACCCCATTTCCTTGCACTTGTCCCACATCCTTCTAATCTTTCCTATCCACATAATTGTCCAAATGCCTTTTAGATGTTGTTTGTGTAGCTGCCTCAACCAATTGCACTGGTAGCTCATTCCATTTGCATACCACCCTCTGTGTAAGAAGTTGCCCCTCCCGTGCCCTTTTATTCTTTCCTCTCTAACCTTAAACCGATGCCCTCTAGTCCTCAATTCCCTAACCCTGGGAAAAAGACTGAGCACATTCACCCTATCCATGCCTCTCATGATCTAAGAACCCCCTTCATTCTGCTATGCTCGATAGAAAAAGGTCCTAGTTTGTTCAACCTCTCCCTATAACTCAGACCATTGAGTCCAGGCAACATCCTTGTAAATTTCTTCTGCACTCTTTCTAGTCTAATAGCATTCTTCTTATAGCAAGGTGACCAAAACTGAACACAATATTCCAAGTGTGGCCTCACCAACGTCTTTTTTAACTGCAACATAACTTCCCAAGTTCAAAACCAAAAAAGAAAATGCTGGAAAATCTCAGCAGCTCTGGCAGCATCTGTAAGGAGAGAAAAGAACTGCCATTTCGAGTCTAACTGACCCTTTGTCTCAAATTTGATGCTCAGTGCCATGACTGATGAAGGCCAGTGTGCCAAAAGCCTTCTTCATTGCCTAGTCTACCTGTGACTCCACTTACAGAGAATTGTGCACCTAGCACCACCTCATGGCTGCTGCGGCGGAGGCCCCTTTGGGTTCCTGGCAGCATCTGCATCTATGAAGGCAGCAGCATGGGTGGGTTTGGGGCCAGTATGAGACCCAGTGGCATCAGCAGCAGCTGCATTGGCAAGATGGGCCCAAAGCTGGCGCATGGCGATGGAAGAGTCAGGTTTGGACCTGTGTGGTACCCAACAGCATTGATGGCATCTGCATTGGCAGGTCTAGTGAGAACTCATAGCAGCAAGGGTGTTGAAAAGTGGGGAGTTTCATTCCAGTGGCAGTGACATGGCAAAAGGAACTCAGGCCTGGCCAGCAGGCCCATGGCGGAGCACTTAGCAAGAAGGACTGTGAAGTTGAACACTTTTCTTATTTCATTTTCTATGTTTTGGTTTATTTTTCCATGCTTTAAGATGGCTCTGGAAAGTGGGGACACTATGCAACACTTTTAATTGTATTTTGTAGCATGTGAGAATAAATAAATCAAATAAATCAAATCAGAATAAGAACTGAAGCTGCTGTAAATCAGGAAAAAAAGCAGAAGTTGCTGGAAAATCAGAATAAGCCCGAGGTTTGAGCAGAAAAAGTCTTGTTCAATGGTCCCTCTGCAAGATACATGTGAGCATGATGGGTAATGCCAGGATTTGACTCACCAAATGTCTGCTGATGTTCATATAGGACTAATTTCATTTAGTGAATAACAGATTTGAAAGAGAATAGAGGAAAGTGAGCGATCTAACATAACCTGCACTCAGCTGCCAGGAGTGAATGCAATTCATTCCTTGAACAAATTATTCCTGCATATTAAGGCGTGAAATGTTTCCAGTTCCCTCCACTACGTCTCTCAAGAAAATCATCTTAGATCATTGGGACCTCCCCAATTCTCTGTCAAGATTTTCTCCCTTAAAGCTGTCTTTGAAACCTATGTTTTTGGTCAAGTTTTAGTCACGTGTTCTAACACCTGCTTCTATGGTTCGGTGACATGTTGTTTTACAATGCTTCTGTGAAGTGCCTTGAAACCTTTAGCATGTTAATGGCACTAACAACAAATTATTGTTGTTATCCAAGTACATCTTCAGCAACATGAGGAGCCAATAGTTTGATAGTAGGAGTGGGTGAATATCTTGAAAAACATGACAAATTCTTAGAGCAAACAGTTTTGACAGCAGAACATGAGTTTGAGAGTTAATCAGTCCCAGTTCAAAGGATACGCTAAAGTGGAGGTGAGTGTTATTAACATTTCATCAACAGCTTTAAGATAATGTTTTTAAAAATGAGACTGGGTTTTGGCAGTCTAATACAGACTTCCACTCTGCTCCACATTACTGAAAGAAGATCCTGATCAAGGCTCCTTCAGATATGTGGAGCCCGATTTTAATTCTAACAGGTCTCCCACAGTGGAGAAATGCTGGGGATGGCAAACCACATCCCCTTTCTCACTGCAGGCTGTTGATATAAACTGATATAAACAGCATCATACACAACCACTTTGACAGCTCCTGTCAAAGTGAGGGGCTAGGTTCCCAGGAAGGTAGGATGCCAGGTGAGAGGGGAATGATGGGGTTAAGGTGCCAAGTCCTAGGGGAAATCAGTGAGCAGGAGTGTCATGTCCAGAGAGGGGGTGACTGGGTCCAGTGGTGGCAGAGACGTTGGCTCCAGCGGTGGGGAACAGGGGATGAGGCAAAGGGATGCAGGTGGATGATGCTGAGTTCATTGTATGGGATTAATTGGATTCTGTGACAGGGCAAGAAGGGTTGAGTTCAGCAGCACAGGCAGGGGTCATATCAGATCTAAGGAAAGGTGGTGGGAGTCTGTCAGATCCTGGGCGGAAAGAGAAAGAGAGGGTCTGGTGGTTTAAGGTTTGGGAGTGAAAGAAGTCAGGGGCAACTGTAGTTAAAGGTATGATACGTAAGCTTAGCGATCAGCTGAATATTTGCTGAGGAGCTGGGCTAGGTATTTAATAGCCCAATGTGTCTTGAGTAAATATTTACTTAACTTCAGCAGAACTCTCTGAATTCCCCAATTTAAACAGAAACAATTGGCAGTAATTGGAGAACTGCACAGTGGAATCTTCGATTTCCCAGGCAGCTCCTTTGGAGTCTGCTACAATGGGGATGCTGCAGGTTGGTCAACTCCCCTTTACACTGCAGAAATAATTGTCTGGCTATTGGAAAAGCTGGGCCAAATCATTTCATGTTCACCAAGGGACAACTCTCAGTGCTGAATTCATCCAGGATTTGTTTACTGATGAAAAACAAATGAAGTCTCTTTTACAAACTTAAGCTCACGTAACCCAGGAAACTCTGCACAGGGAGTGGCAAAGACATAAATGGGCCAGATCTTCCAGTTGTGAGACAGCCAGAGACCAAATGCTACCTGAAAAACGCACATCAGAACCTCTCATAGGTCCCGATGTATTGACTAGTGATAATTATCCAGTTTAGCCAGAAACAGTTAGAGAGAGTGAAGCTTCCTGTACATCCTGGCTAACTATATAACTAATCCACCACCAGGCCCTCCCCAAGACTATGCTCAACCCTCCCCCATCAATCACTAATTCCCATGAATTACTCTTTCTCCCTGAACATTGACCTAACACACCACACCCTGCTCCACCCAATCACCATGGTCCAGCAAACCAACCTTCCCCACAGAAACTGAATGCCAGTGGCCCTCAGCCACTACCCCACATCATCTGACCAGGCTTACTGTCTCCCCACTGACTTCCAGCCAGTAGCCTCTCACCTACCTGGCACTTGATCCCTTTACCTACCCTTTGTCTACTTACAATCCTTTCCCCCGAACTTACCTGACATACTTGCCTTCTCTCAGTAGCTGTAAAAGTGGCTATGGGATCTTTAAACAGGGAATATTGCAGATATTACTGTAAAAAGAGTCACATAGTTGCTGTAATGATTCACTCCACTGCTGTGTGCACAGACTGCCAGATTGTTCCATCTGGAAAACTCCTGGAACACTAAGTGGTAATCTTTTCTCAGAACAGTGCTGGAAATAGAATTCCAATACAGATTGGAAGATTCAGGCCAAAACAACTTCCCGAGCTAAATTTCCCAAGTGTAACACACCAGAAATGGTGAACTTAATCATAAGAAATTAGATTAAGATTGCAATTCGCAAGTCTAACTGGTCTGTAATCCACTTTGATTGATAATATTCCTAACCATAATTCAGTTGCCTTTGTGCTTTAGAATCCCAGTTTCAGCAAGTTAGCATCCTTGAGAATGTTCTGGTGACATTGTCTATCTTAATCACTTTGTTGGCTTTAATAATCACTTGTACAGAAAGATTCAGATAAATGCACTGCAGTGTGTTACTGTTTAAATCAGAATTAGAATTAGGTTTATTGTCACATATACTCAAGTACAGAAGTACAGTGAAAAGTTTACAATGTCACCCCCTACAGTGCCATCGTAGGTACAAAGTTCTTTGATACAAATCTTGGATTGGTCCTCAAAACTGAACAGAAATTGTGCTCATTTTCCCTACATATTTTGAACAGTGTATCCCAAGCTATAGTGGGAAAAAAAGCTTATGTTTAAATTTTTGGTGCCATTTTGGGAAATGTTTCTCAGGGTGACTTTCATCTATTCACTGAAAACTATGAACCCTGGTGGGAAAGTATGCTTTGCTCAAGCACAAAACTCCAATAGACACAAAGAGTTTGATAAGGACAAGCAATGTGCCAGCAATCTCTGGGAATAATATTTCAATAATTAATTTAAATTAAAGCAATATCTCAGAAACAAGCTATGCACATGCACTAAATCAAAATACAACTGCTTATTAGATTACCTACAGTGTGGACACAGGCCCTTTGGCCCATCAAGTCTACACTGGCCCTCCAAAGAGGAAACCCACGCAGAGAATGTGCAAACTCCACACAGGCAGTCACCAGAGGATGGAACCAAACCTGGAACCCAGGTCCTATGAGGCAGCAGTGACAACCACTGCACCACCATGCTGCCCATATTAATTGACAAAAGAACTTGCATTTATCCACAGAGATTTATTGCTACAGAAGCATCCAGTTCAGTTACCATTGGGGTTATAAGATACAGGGCACCAATGGCATTTTTACTGAGTTTCATACAGGGAGATGAAACGAAATATCAAGTGCTCAGATCATTGTAAAGCTGCTCACTGTTGACCTAAATATTCATTTACATATGCTCTGCAATTGTGCTACAATGCCTCTTCAATGTACCATATGGTTAAGATTAACAATTCTTGTTCAAATCATATTTTTTAAATGTGATGCACTGTAATCATTCTTCAAAATTCAACCTATCAAAAATTTTGGCAGACTCCTATGACAGGTTTCTTTACTTAAAAAGTATCCTGTTCATTTTAACACTTCTTTGAATCTCAAATTTTATTCACAGCAGATCCAATTCACCCAGAATAAATAAGAACAATAGGCTTTCAATTCAATGTTAGCCCCTTCTCCAAGCATAGAAAGATTTCTCTGGCGTTCTGATTAAATATAATCCTATTTTACAATTAAGGATTACCTTCAAAAAATAAATCTGTGTCAAATGCAACAATGAACTCAAATCAAGAGGCTCAGAAGTTGTAAGAATTACAAATGTGAAATTCAAGCTGATTATAATTATTTCAGTCCTGCATCAAAATCTTCATTGAGAAATGCTTATTACTGTTTGTAAATGCAGTAATTTTATTCTTCATTATTTGCAAACATTCTAGTGGACTTGCTTCTGTTCATGCATTCTGATCTCAGTTTTTTTTTGTGTCATGAGGGAAAGGAATGATTGGAAGATTTGGAGGGCAGGGGGTGGCAGGAAAACCACCCCTCTGCTCTGCTCATTTCTAACAAGCAGAAGAAAAATCCAAGGGGCTGATTATAACCTGACTGTGCAGCAGACAACTGACAGGATGGATTGGATGCTGGTTTTACACCCTGCCTGATTTACTATTTAACTATTTTGAACTTAAATCACATTTCACATGCTTTTCAGATACAAAATTAAGGCAAAAAATCTGATTTTGTGCAGTTATCCAAAACCATGTGAAATTTGTTTAATGCTTAGATGACATTCATGTGTATCTGGAAACCACCCTCAAATATGCAGCATATTCAACGTATCAGACGTCACTCAGAAATTGATCAGAAACAGACATCAGGAAAGGGAGAAACACAGTTCAAACTGCAAATGTACCCATATGGTCCTCAGAGGAACACAACAGGCTTCAACAGAAAGTAGCAGGCTTTTGTTCATACTGACATGTGGAACTGAAAGGAGCCACTGTGGCTCACCTCAGCTGGCTGCTAACAAGCAATTGCTGATGATTTTTAGGCTGAAAGCAAACCTAAATTGATTTTCCCTTTATTCCCACTTAGCCTACACCCTTCACACAATATACACTGGACTTGACATGATGAAAAAGTAGCATTTCATTAGGATCTAAAAATAGTCAGAACAGAATCTTTCCACTGATTATTTGTAACACATGATTTTAAGATATTACTTTTCGTACTCATTGGCAGCATTCAGAAAGCTATTGTATTTCAGGAAATTAGTGATCCTCATTGACGAAGGAGAACAGAGCCATCATGATCAATTTTGCTTGATTTTGGTCAGGCTATAGGTGAAGCAGTGTAATTGTTTCTGGAACTTGTGGTGTAGCATTAGTAATGAGATAACTCAATTCCATCATGAATTCCTGCAGTCTTGAACTCCAAAGATAACCCAAGTCCAAACTCATTGAGATGACATTGTCATGACACAAGCCATGACAACTCTTCACCCTAATCCCATTAACTCGCTACTCAGAAGGATCCATGTAGCCCACCATGGTGGTTTTAAAGAGATGCCCAATCTAGTCCCAAACTCCAGATGAACCCTTTTCACATACCTGCCTTTTGAAGCTTCATTTGGAATTTTCTTCCACCACTCTTCAAGACATTGCACAGATTTCATAGATCCTGCATCCCAAACATTTCTTATTTACTCTCAAATTATTTCGCCAATTACTTTAAACCTATGACCACTGGTTGGTGATCCACACCAAGCCATATAAGTCTACAGCACAGATAAATGCCTTTTCACCAGTCAAAAACAATTACCTAACTATTCTAATCTCATTTTCTAGCACTTGGCCCATAGATGTGTATGCCATGGAATCACAAGTATCTATCTACATACATCTTAAATATTATACAAGTTTCTGCTCTACCACCCTTGCAGGTAGTGAAATTCAAATTCCCACCACACTCTGCATGAAAAAAACTTCTTTATGTCCCCTCCAAACCTCCAACCCCTTACCTAAAATCTATATCCTCTAGTCATTCATTCCTCCATCAAGAGAAAGGTTTCTTCCCACCTATCCTGTCTTGCCACTAAATGTCAGTCATTTCCCCCCCTTCCCCCCTCAAAAGGAAAATAATCTCAGCCTGTTCAGTATCTCTTCATCAGGGACGGCACGGTGGCTCAGTGGTTAGCACTGCACCAGGGACCTGGGTTTGAGTCCAGCTTTGGGCTAGTGCCTGCGTGGAGTTTGCACATTCTCTCTGTGTCTGTGTGGGTTTCCTCCGGGTGCTCCGGTTTCCTCCCACAATCCAAAGATGTGCAGGTTAGGTGAATTGGCCATGCTAAATTACCCATAGTATTCAGGGATGTGTAGGTTGGGTGCATTAGTCAGGAGTAAAAATGGAATGGGTCTGGATGGGTTACTCTTCGGAAGGTTGGTGTGGACTTGTTGGGCTGAAGGGCCTATTTCCACACTGTAGGGAATCTATGATAATTAAAATTCTCCAGCTCAGGAAACATTTTGATAAATCTCCTCGGTACTCCCTCCAGCACATAATACATTAACTGTGGCACAGCCAATGTTTTCTACAGATCCAGCATCACTTCCCTGCACATAAATGCTGTGTCTTGGCTAATAAAAACAGAAGTCCCATATATTTGCTTAATCACTTCATCTACCTGTCCTGCTGCCTTAAGGAATCGGTGAACATGCAACACCAAGGTCTCTCTGACCCTCAGTCCTTCCAAAGGTTCTACTGTCATTATGTAATCTCTTGTCTGGTTTGTCCTGTCCAAATGCATCACCCCACACTTACGGAGACTGAATTCCAATTGCCCTTGGTCAGTCCATCTGGCCAGCCCATCTATACCCTCCTGTACTCTCAGGCTATCCTCTTCACTATTAGAGACCCCACCAATTTTTATATCATCCACAAACTTACTGATGAACCCTGCTACATTCCAGTTTAAATCATTTATATATACCACAAAAGCAATGGTCCTGGCATTGATATCTGCAAATCTCCTCAGGCCACAGGCTTCCAGTCATCAAAGCACCTCTCAACCATCACCTTCTGCTTCCTGCCATCCAGCCAATTCTGTAGCTAATTTTCCAAATCTCCTTGGATCCCAGAGTTTTTATCTTCACTATCGTTATCTCGTGTGAGACCTTATTAAAAACCTTGCTGAAGTCCAAGTAGATTACATTGAATGGATTGACTTTATCTACCAACCTGGTTATTTGATTGAAATATTCAATCAGCTTGGTCAAACATAACCTTCCCTGAACAAAATCATGCTGACTATTCTCGATTAATCCCTGTCACTACAAATGGAGTTTAATTCTGTCCTTCAGAAGTGCTTCCATAGTTTCCTAACTAAGACTAGAATGACTGGCCTGTATTTTTGAGGTTTATCTCTTGCTCCCTTCTTGAATAATGATACCACATTGGCTGTTCTCCAGTTCTCTGGAACCCCCTCACCCCATAGCTAGAGAGAAATTGAAAATTGTTGCCCATGCCCAGTCCACATCCTCCCTTGACTCGCTCAATAATTTGAGATATATTTCATTTCGTTTCTGGAGACTTATTTACTTATAGGACTGCTAGAACATTCAGAACCTCCTCTCTGTCTACACTAAATTATGTTAGCATATCACAATCCTTCTCTCTTATTTACCAAAAAAAACCTTATTTTCTTCTTCCTCTATAAAAACACCTCAATTTTAAATCCCTTTATGACATCTCTCCTCAACCACTGTTAAAGGTAATCCCAGCTTCTCTAGTCTCTCCAAGTAACTAACATCTCCCACCCCAAGCACCATTCTGGTAAAACAAAACCAAGAACCTCAGATGCTGGTGATCTGAAACAGAAACAGAAATTGCTGGAGAAACTCACTAGGTCTGATAGTATCTGTGGGCAGAATGCAGTGTTAACATTTGAAGTGCAGAAACTCTTCAACATTCTTCGCTTGAAGTTGGGTTTGGAAGCTGCAGTACATCTCTCCCAACTCTCTCTCTCACACAGACTGAGTTTTCTCTTAATGTTTTTTCCTCCTGGATTGGAGAATTGTCTGAGAGACAATCTATTTTACTGAATTTGCCTTTGCCAGAAGTGTTCTGATGGGATGATACTATAGTGGAACAGATGAGGCGTTTGGCCTGGTCCAGTTGGTGCTGCAGAACATTCAGATGTGGGGAATCAGACTGATTTTCCCCTGTCCACCTGGGGTCAATTGTAACCAAACAACTCTCAGTACCAAAGAAAACAACTAACTCAGAACAAACCAAAAGCCAATGAAATGATCAGACAGTCACTGTATTTCAAAGTAGATGGGAGATGCATACTGAGATCCTGCAGAATCCACATTGTAGCACACTCTGAAGGAATCATCTGGGAAATTAAATTATTCATTAAGCAATCCCCTCGCAGAAATGTGGACTCCCTTCTGAAAAGGGCAGGTTGGTAACCTGCATGAGATTACCACTCCTCAGAAAAAAAACAGCCTATTCTCTCTGTCTCATCCTCTCCTTCCCAACGAATATTCTTAATGGAGATTATCTCCAAATTTTACAGACTCATTTTACAAAATAACCATGCCATGCAATGTACCAGAGAGACAAGCAATTCTATTGAATAGCTCACCCTGATAAAGAGCTCAGAACAGATCTCCATACTTTGTTTCTCAATATAATTGCATATAATTGAGACTGAAATTTACGCTGTAATATTGAGAATATTAATTTATTGCTGCAGTTAAACAAATCAAACAACGTACTACAAAATGAATGCATGCCACGGAAACAATTTAAAATATGAAAAGAATCCAGGCAATAAAAATAGCAAACATATGAATCAGATGGGCAATCCGTTAGGAAATGCAATTATATGCAGTATATTGTTTTAGATAATAGTTAACAATGCATATTTTAATATCATTATTCCATGGAGAAAAGCAACACAGCTCCAGAGTTCCCAGGATTAAATGGATCATATACTGCAGTACTAGAAGGAATTAACTAGCAATTTTATTGTTTTTTTTATTGAAGCATTTGCTGTCCCAATGGATTCATATCAGTTCCTGTAAACATACCTCATTGCTTCATATCCAGAAGCTGAATTCTTAGTCAACAATATATCCTTTGCAGACTGACATGTCCTTGGATTAAGAATTTATTTCTCTTTATTATTACTAATTTTAAAAAGTGGTTAGTAATGCACTGAGAATGGCCAATGCTCCACACAATGTAACAGTCAGCTTTTGTTAGACATGTATATACCATTTACCGTGCACGTTGATCAATTATGATGCTTTAAAGGGTCTGATCATTAGGTCATTCAGGGATATCCCAAGATCAAGTATCAGGCTTGACAGAACAAGGATTGCATACTTCAATGACCTGAATACAACTACATTTGTCTTACAACGGACGGGTCACAGAGATTTGTGAGCATAAAGTTCTGTTCATACGTTGAAGGATGTAGAGGTGCCGGTGTTGGACTGGCATGGGCAAGGTCAGAAGTAACAAGACACCAGCTTCTAATCCAATTTATTTGAAATCACAAGGTTTCGGAGTGCTGCTCCCTGGTCAGCTGAAGTGATGAAAAGCATGCTAGCACAGAATTTATAGTCAGAGAGATCGATGGGCATAAAGACTGTTGATAGGTTGAATAGCAAGTCTCTGCAGGTGATCAAAAGTGTCAGATGGTGGGAGTAAAGTGTCAATGGCTAAATAGTAAGTGAAGAGGGTGACCTATAATCTGATTAATTGAGGCAGAGAGATAATTACAAAAAATTGAAAATACAATGATGCCAGAGATAAACCAAATGGCTGGAATACCATAATAGATGTAAGAGTCGCATGGGAAAACAATGGCCTCGTGGTATTATTATAGGACTGTTAATCAGATAACATTCCAGGGACATGGGTTTGAATCTCACCATGACAGATGGTGGAATTTGAATTCAATGAAAATATCTGAAATTAAGAATCTAGTCATGACCAATGAATCCGTTGTTGATTGTCGGAAAAACCCATCTGGTTCACTAATGTCCTTTAGGGAAGGGGAACTGCCATCCTCATGTGGTCTGGCCTATATGTGACTCCAGACCCACAGCAATGTGGCTGACTCTTAATTACCTTCTGGGCAATTAGGGATGGGCAATAAATGCTGCTTAGCCAGTGCCATCCTCATCCCATGAATGAATTTTTAAAAAGCTGAGGGTCTAACCAAGGGAAAAAGTAATCCAAAACTGTACAAATTAGTTAAGGTAGAGCAATCATAACAAACTATCAAGGTATTGATGTCAAAACAGTAAGGAAGGTTTTACAAATACAGAGCAGTGTGGTGGGGTTACATGTAGCGCAACATGAATCTAAGTTCACATTTGAGGCTGTTTACATGGATATGGAAGTTGGCTATCAGTTTCTGCTTGATGATTCTGTGTTCTCAAAGGATTGGAGGACACTAACCCGAAGATCGGAGGCTGAATGTCCTTGATCACTGAATTCTTGCCCGACTGTGGGGGACCAGCCCTGGATGATGATTGTTGTGTGGTATCCACTCATCTGTTGTTGTAGTGTCTGCGTGGCCTTGGCAATATAACATTTGATTTTTTGTACTTATCTCTCTGCTTTGATTAGTTGGATTATAGGTCATCCCTTCATTTACCAATCAAATGTTGACTCTTCACTCACACCGCCTGACACTTTTGATCACCTGCAGAGACTTATTTTTCAGCCTGTCAACACTCCATAAGACCATAAGACACAGGAGCAGAAATTAGGCTTTCTGACCCATCGACTCTGCTCTGCCGTTCAATCATGGCAGATAGGTTTTTCAACCCCGTTACCTTTGATCCCCTTGGCAATCAAGAACTTATCTATCTCTATTTTAAACATACTCAATGAGCTGGCCTCCACAGCCTTCTGAGGCAGTGAATTCCACAGATTTACCACTCTCTGGCTGAAGAAGTTTCTCCTTATCTCTGTTCTAAAAGGTTTTCCCTTTACTCTAAGACTGTGCCCCTTGATTCTCGTCTCTCCTGCCAATGGAAACATCTTCCCAATGTTCACTCTGTCCAGGCCATTCAGTATTCTGACAGTTTCAGTCAGATCCCCCCCTCATCCTTCTCAACACCATATCGTCCCAGAGTCCTCAAACATTCCTCTATTGCCCAACTTTTCATTCCTGGGATCATTCTCGTGAACCTCCTCTGAACATACTCCAAGGCCAATACATCTTTCCTGAGGCATGGGGCCCAAAATCTTTCACAATGCTCTAAACGTGGTCTGACCAGAGTCTTATAAAGCCACAGAAGTACATCTCTGTTTTTACATTCTAGTCCTCTCAAGATGAATGACAACGTTGTATTTGCCTTCCTAAATATTAACTCAAACTCCAAGTTTAGCTTAAGAGGAATCTGGACTAGGACTCTCATATGTCCCTTTGTACTTCAGATTTCTGAATTTTTTTCCCCATTTCAAAAATAGCCCTTGCTTCAATTCTTGCATGACCTCATACTTGCCCACATTGTATTCCATCTGCCACTTCTTTGCCCACTCTCATAATCTGTCCAAATCCTTCTGCAGCCTCCCTGCCTCCTTAATACTACTTGCCTTTCCACCTATCTTTGCATCATCTGGAAACTTAGCCAGAGTGCTCTCAGTTCCTTCATTAACATATAAAATGAAAGGTTGTGGTCCAAGCACTGACATTTGCGGAATACCACTAATCACCAACTTCTATCCTGAGAAGGATCCTTTTATCCCTACTCTCTGCTTTCTATCAGACAGCCAAGTTTCTATCCATGCAGTACGTGGCCTCTAACATCATGGGCCCTTGTCTTACTGAGCAGCCTTTCTAGCATCTTCTCTTTGGTGATGGCCACCATACTCATCTCTGATCCCCGACTCACTTGAATTTTTGGGGCTATTATTCGTGCTTTCCACTGTGAAGATTGCAAAGTACTTATTCAGTTCTTCAGCCATTTCTTTGTTCCCCATTACTAGTCCTCCAGCATCATTTTCCAGGGGCCCAAAATCCACTTTTGCTTCTCTTTTGCCCTTTATATATCTAAAGAAACTCTCGCAATCTTCCATAATATTACCAGCTAGCTTGCACTCATATTTAATCTTCTGCTTCCTTACTTCTTTCTTCATTATCCTCTGTTGGTTCTTACAGGCGTCCCAATCCTCTGGCTTCCCAATGCCCTTCACCATATTATATGCTTTCTCTTTTGCTTTTATGCTGTCCCTGACTTCTCCAGTCAGCCATGGTTGCCTCATCCTCCCTTTAGTATAATTTGTTTTCTTCAGGATGAATTTTTGCTGTCGGTCTTGACTCCACTCACACTATTTGCATGATCTTTTAATCTCTCGACCCATTGATCTCTCTGCTTATAAATTCTGTGCCTGTATACTTTTCTTCAGTTCACCTGATGAAGGGACAGCGCTCCAAAAGTTTGTGATTTCAAATAAACCTGTTGGACTCTAACTTGGCACCTTGTTACATCGAAGGAGTTTAAAAGGTTGGAGATGATGTAAGAAGTGTTCCAAAGAAATGTATTGAAATCTACTTCCCAGAAAAGGAACAGATGTCAGTTGCACACAAGGAGGTTATCAATTAGACCACTCCCATCATCCAGTTGTTCTACACCAAGTTTCAAAAGGGACATGTTTACTAATATCAAACTTAGCCAAAGGTAACCATACTGCAGAATTGTTCTCTTAATTTCTGTGATCCTCATTAATCAAGACATAACTCTTTGGGAGCAACCCTTGCTTCATCTGGAAGGAATGCCATAGCATGTTATGTCTTAAAAAGAAAGATGATGAAATAATGGTCTCTTTTGACATAACAACCCTGTTCACATCCATCAAATCAACCTGGCCAAGGAAACACTGACTACACTATTAGAAGAAACAAAGACACATACACCACCAACTCCATCAGCAAAGACATCATCAAGCTAGTGGACCTATGCCTTAATACCGACTTCACTTTCAACAACAAAACCTATAGACAAACTAAAGGAACACCTATAGGATCTCCAATATCAGGGTTCTTAGCACAGGCAGTAATGCAGAGACTTGAACAAACTGCTCTGCCAACCATCCAACCCAAACTTTGTGTCTGCTATGTGGATGACACCTTTGTCATCACTGAATGAAACAAATTAGAGGAAACCTTCAAGACCATCAATAATATCCTTACAGGCATAAAATTCACTAAAGATCAGGAAAACATCAACAAACAGCCATTCCTAGATGTCACAGTAGGGCGAACAGCCAATGGGGAACTTCAAACCAGTGTCCACAGGAAAACAATACATCAGGACCAAATACTGAACTATAGAAGCAATCCCAACACCCACAAAAGAAGCTGCATAAGAACATTATTTCAGTTAGCCACCACACACTGCAGCACAGAGGAACTATGAAGAGTAGAGGAAAATCACCTATGCAGCGTATTCAAAAAGAACAAGTACTCAATGAACACAGTCCACTAATTTCTCAGCAACAAACGCAAACAAGAAGACAAAACATATCCAGAAACCCTAGCCACTTTCCCCAACATCAAAGAGATCTCAGAAATGACTGCCAAACTATTCAGACCTCTTGGCATCATGGTAGCCCACAAACCTACAAACCCACCAACACACTAAAACAGCAGCTAATGAAATTAAAAGACCTTATACAGATAACAAGCAAAACTAATGTCATTTACAAAATACCTTGCTAGAACTGTAACAAATACTACATTGGACAAACAGGCAGACAACTAGCTACCAGGATACATGAACATCAACTAGCCACAAAAAGACATGACCCACTCTCACTAGTATCCTTACATACAGCTGAGGAAGGATACCACTTTGACTGGGACAATGCATCCATCTTAGGACAAATCAAACAGAGATATGCACGAGAATTCCTCAAAGCATGGCATTCCAACAGGAAATCTATGAACAAACACATCGACTTGGACCCCATTTTCCATCCACTGAGAAAAAGAACCAGAAATGACATCACCACAGGAAATTACATTACTAACTCAAGGAAAACTAAACACACAAATAGAAAGTGGTCACTAACACCTGTGCTTCACTGGAAGGTTACTGTATGGTGACAAAATGTCTGAAAATGAACCTTCCAGATCAGCGAGCAAACTTACATCCATTGTTTAATATCAGAGTAGTTAACTGGTGTCCTCTGTGTAATTTCACTGCTTGATTACATTCACCTTTTATTTCTTTTATTATATTTACCTTTTTGTATTTAGGTAAATGCAGAGATTCTTTTGACCTCAAACACCTATCTACTGCTTTCTTCATTCCACATTCCTAAACAAGTCCAATATCTAGAACCAGGGATCTCGGGGTGATTCAAACTACCTACAATCAGCAAATTACTGAATGCAAACTACAAGATCACCATAAGCACAGAGATTTAACTATATGCAATGAACATTGCTAAAATTGTCAGCGGGTTGCCTTGGAAGCTGCATTCTTCTATTAATTCTTGCTCACTCCATTATGTAAATGACACTTTATTGAAAGCAATTGCCAAATGTTTTTATATCTTGGATAATGTTGTCTGTTACTGACGTGGAGGAGACAGCATTGGACTGTGGTAGAAAAAGTTAAAAATCACACAACACCAGGTCATAGTCCAACAGGTTTATTTGGAAGCACCAGCTTTAGGATCACTGCTCCTTCATCGGGTCGCCATGGAACATGATCATAAGACAGCAAAAGGTATCACAATAAATTCTGTCTCATGATCCTGTTCCCCACTCTGAAAGCTCGTGCTTCCAAATAAACCTATTGGACTATAACCTGGTGTTGCGTGATTTTTAACTTTGTCTCTTACTGTCACTTTAAAACAAGGGTTTGTCACTGGTCCAACAGAACAAAGAAATGTGCTCACAAACAAAAACAGAAATTGATGGAAAAGCTCAGCAGGTCTGGCAGCATCTGTGCAGAGAAATCAGCATTAGTGTTTCAGGTCTGGTAACCCTTTCTCAGAACTGAAAGAAATATGCATTTTGTTATTCTTTGAACTTCTTACGTATTCCTGAATTGTTTCTTCCAGAAAGTCCAGTTTAATTCTCTGTCTGATGTATTTGAGATTTTAAAACTGTTTGAAGGTGAAACATCCTTTGCTGCTGTCACTTTATTTAACTGCTGTTGTTTGTCGTTTTAAAATGATTCACTTCAAATTTATTGCAGGATTTGTTTTTGTAAGTATACTTGATTTTTGAGTTCAGAGTTTTAAATTGTATAATAATTTTAATTGCTTAAAAGCTGATCTCCTTCAGCAAGATTTTAAACATTTTTTAAAACAAATATTTTCTTTAATTACTGGATCATGAAAACTAATTGGGAATAAATGTTTTGTTATTGAGATGATTTGTTGTTTCAATTAAAGTTATTTTTGACTTCTTTCATCTTAACTTGCTTTACATCTTCTGTAATTTTTTTGACCTGAAGTAGAATGACTTGTAGATATTTCAGAATTATCCTCATATTTATACAAATGAAGTGTTTCCAAGAATTGAAAGATCGTTGAAATGCTTTTGAAATACTGTACATGTATTTTTCTCCCAAGATGGAAGAAAGGCTGTTATTTTCTGCTGTTTTCCATTTCTTCTTAGTAATTCATAAGTGACTTGTACCCTTGCCAGAGATATTCAGCTGTTTTAGATTTTCCAAAATGACAATGTGCTGTTATCATGGCTGTAAACATATTTGCAGCTAACAATTTATAAATGTTTTTTCCCTCAAAGTAATGCTTTGACCAACTCTTCTTTTTCATTCAATTTTCTTTTTGGCCCAATTGTTGCATAATAACATTTTCTAAACAAGTTTCTTATTTTTTTCTGAATTGTTTTTGTAGCTTTTCCAATTGGGTTCAGATCATTTTAACAATTCTTGCTTATTAAACATAAAATTTAAGCCTTCTTTTAGTTTCTCAGCTAAGAATTTTTCCTTAAATATAAGAAGGTCTACTCTTAAGGGATTTGACTGACTTCAGATGTACAACACTGATTGCTGTAACCCAGGATTGTCATTTGGATACTTCTCTTGTAATTCAGGGAAGAGTCTCGGTTGTCTGCACAAGCATGTTAACATGGTTTTCATAGTTTCCAGCTATTTTTACATTTTAAAAGCAGGTTTAATGCTGCTAACACTTCAATAGCCCTTTTAGAGTCACAGAGTTGTACAACATGGAAATAGACTGTTTGGTCCAACTCGTCCATGCCAACCAGATATCCTAAGTCAATTTAGTCTCATTTGTCAGCATTGGGACCATCTTCCTCTAAACTCTTCATATTCACGTACCCATCTAGATGCCTTTTACATATTGTACTTGTACCAGCTTCCACCACTTTCTCTGGCAGATCATTCCATACACATACCACCCACTCATTGAGCTCCCTTTCACATCATTTGCTTTTCACCTTAAGCCTATGCCCTCTAGTCTTAGACTCCCCCAACCTGGGAAAAAGACCTTGGTTATTCACCCTATCCATGCCCTGCATGATTTTAAAGATCTCTGATATTCCAGGGAAAATAAGCCCAGCCTATTCAGCCTTTCCCTATAGCTTAACCCTCCAATCCAAGTAACATCATAATAAATCTTTTTTGCTTCCTTTCAAGTTTAACAACACCTTTCCTGAGAGACCAGAACGTAATATTCCAAAAGTGTAGTAACCAATGTCCTGTACAGTTGTAACATGACCTCCTAATTCTGATACTCACGCACTGACCAATAAAGGCAAGTGTACCAAATGTTTTCTTCACTACCATGTTCTACCTGTGACTCCACTTTGAAGGAACTATGGACCACCACTCCAAGGTCTCTTTGTTCAGCAATACACCCCAGGACCTTGCCAGTAAGCATATAAATCCAGCTCTAATTTGCCTTTCTAGAATGCAGCACCTCACATTTATCTAAATTAAAGTCCATCTGCCACTCCTTGGCCCATTTGATCTACATCTCATTGTACTCTGAGGTAATATTCTTCACTGTCCACTGCACCATCAATTTTGGTGTCATCTGCAAACTTACTAACCATGTCCCCTATATTCACATCCAAATCATTTATATCAATAGCAAAGAGCAGTGGACCCCGCACCAATCCTTGTGGCACACCACTGGTTTTTGACTGCTGCCTGCTGCATTCATAGAAGTTGTCAGGCTCTATTTGTTTTTGACTCAGTTTTCTGACTGGTATTTGTTTTCTCGTCTTTCTTCTCTCCAGGTGGCTGTGGCTTTTGTGCAGATCATCACTGCTAGCATTTTATATAGGATAGTGATGCTCACCATTTGTAACACTACCAACATTGTAATGAGCCCTTAAATGAACACCACAATTATCTGAGATACTCTGGGCAGATTCACTACAACCAATCTACTTAATGTTCATTCCTATTACCAAGTGTGGGATGGTGCTCACACGACAACTTCGAAGGAGGTTCAAGTTTAGTAAATAAAAATAGATTTAAAGCATATTACATAATTGTAAATGACATTATATCAGGTATAGACAATAGCGTCTTGGAGTAAATCAGGTTCCAAGTTAAGAGTAAGTACACGGTTTAGAGACAACTATGAAGAAATGTAAATCCTTTATATTCTGAAGGACAGAGCAATGAAGACCAAACACCTTTTTAAATACTCTGCCAAATGTGACGCATACTTCGAAGAATTATGTACCTGAACCCTTAGGTCCCTCTGTTCTACAACACCACCCAAGGTCCTATCATAAATTTTATAAACCCTACCCTCACTTGTTGTGCCAAAATGCAATACTTGTATTTATCCAGATTGAACTCCATCTGTCATTTTTCAGTCCATTGACCCATTTGATTAAGATCCCTTCGTAATTTAGAAAGCCTTCTTCACTGTCCACTATGCCTACCAATTTTAGATGGCGTCCGTAGCCTACCAGCAGATTCTGAGGCAGCCTCTGAATTGTTCACTTCTGGTTTTCCACATGGTCAGCTAACTCCAGAGCACAGTCTGAATCCGAAATGTTCCAGCCTGACTCAAATATTCAGCAGAGTGGAAGATTCTGCTCATGGGGGACCATTACGATTGCTTTTCCTATGATGATCAGTGGCGCCAAAATGATGTTAAAACCCAAGGAGATTGCACAAATGACACACAAAAGACAAAGGATATGTGATACTTCAATCACTATGTAATTATGCTGGGACAAGACATGAGAAGCATTTCACTGACTTTATCGGGGAACTTTGGCAGTAATTGCACTGCTTGAATAGGTCAAGATTAATGTGCAAGTTACAACCCAGTCAAAATTTTCTAGACTATCATTGTCTGTTTTATTCTTTTGCTCTATACAGATGTCTGACTATGAAGCAGCAGACAGAAGGCAGGATGGTCACAAAGACGTCAGAAGACTGTATCCAGTTACGGACAAGCCAAATTTCTGCTTCAGTTTTTTTCAAAACTATTTTCAACACAATACCTGGTATATCTTTCTCAAACATCAGTTAAAATTGAGTTTTCAATCTTAACATTTCTGCGTCTCAGAAATTGCAATAGCTCTTATATTTTCTTTTGTGTCTGATCTCAAAATACATTTATTTGAAGTCAGGTGGTAATTTATCAATATTAAACCCTTAATCAATAATGCAAACATATTATAGATGAATATCATGCAAATATATAAGGATAGTATATAAAACTGACCGAATTTCAGCAAGAATAGACATTTTGATTTGTAAATATTCACGTGATACACCATTTCCAGGCATTCACATTGGATAAGCCAGGAGCTAATTTAGCCCATATGAAATCCCATTATTTCATTAAAGTAGCATTAGCCAATAAATCAATGAGCCTCTCAGATTATCAGAGCCCATGTAATGGCTCCACAACAGTCTGAAACCATAAAACAAGCAAAATACTTTTTTTTATTATCTGTCCAGGAGAGACAGTCACAGCAATGTCACAAAAACAAAACCTGGTGTATGCTCCATTAATATTTGCGTTTCTGACCCTTTGACTGGGAATGACTTTTTTTTATTCAATACTAAAAATACAAACACAGAAAATTGATCTTTCTTATTTCCTGTTTAGTCATTGAATGTCATTATTAACCCTCCAAGTGCAAACATCTAATTCAAAAGGGGACATCTAATTCACATAACTGTGCCTGAGCAGTTGTGCTTTAATCTCGTACAATAAAAGAAAGAAGAGCAGATGCAGGAACTCTGAAACAAATGCAGAGAATGCTAGAGGAACTCAACATCTATAATGATAAAATGGAGTTAACACTTCAGTTCTGAGGAAGGATCACTTGACCTGAAACGTTAATTCTGCTTTCTTTTCACAGATGCTGCCAGACCTGCTGAACTTTTTCAACAATTTCTGTTTTTGTTAACAGTTCAAGTCCTGTGACTGGGATAAAGGCAAAATTTCTGTCAATGTTGGGAACTTGAAACATATACAAAGACTGCTGGAGACAATCAGTATGTCCGGCAGCATCTGTGCAGAGAACAGAGGTTACATTTTGTGTCCAATTTGCCTCTTCTTCAGAACCTGAGTTTCTCCACCAATCTCTGTGTTTTTCCCTGGACTGGGATCACAGGCTGCCCTCAACTTACTGTGCCAGAACCTCCTGACTGAAAGCTATCCCCCTTGACTTAACCGAGGCCTCCTGACAACCAAGGCAAGTGTCCTTTTTGTTTACTTTAAATGGCAAGGCAAGACAAGACAGAAGTCATATACACTTGGTATCGCTGGCTGAGGGGATGAAGTGCAAAAAGGGAAGGCAGGTGGAGATACTGTGAGCTCAGAGTGATTGTGTCCTATGACAGCTAGCAGATACCAAAGATGTAACCAGATCCAGTCTATGAGCTAGGTGTATGTCCTTGAGAACACAATGTCCTTGCTGTAGTGTTACAATGAGAGGTGTCAGTGCAGCCCAAGGTGCAGCATTGAAAAGCAAAAGCGCATGCTAATTGGATCATAGAGGTTGGCATATGTTAGCTGCCAATGTCTATTGATATAGGGAACATGAGGCCATTCGCCATGAAATATAGGAAAGTTTGAGAAGGATATGGACCAAATGCAGGCAAAATGAACTAGTTTAGTTTGGGAAACTTGGTTGGCATGGACAAGTTGGACCAAAGGGTCTGTTTCCGTGCTGTATGACTCTATGTTGGTGCACAGCGTCCAGCGGGGAGTTCCTTCGAAGCAAGGGGTGAACTGAATTTGGCAGGTACCTGCTCTGGTTTCCATGTCGAGTTGCCGAGCTTATTTGACAAGTTTGGTAAAATAGAAAGCTGAATATTTATGAAGCAAGCTGGATCATCAACAAGGCTTTTAATAAGCCATAATCCCTTCATTGGTAATTTGCTGCTGCCTAGCAAGAATTGTGCCACGTCACTTGAGACAAGCATAAAAGGTCATCAAATCAGAACTCCAACAGTGTGGAGGCAGGTCATTTGGCTCTTGGAGTCTACACTGACCCTCCGAAGAGCATCCCACCCTCCCCACCCTAGCCCTGTAATCATGTATTTCCTAAGGCTAGTCTACTTAGCCTGCATATCCCCTGGGCACCATGAGCATTTTAGCATGGCCAATCCATGCAAACTCCATATCTTTAGACTGTGGGAGGAAACTGGAGCATCCGAAGGAATCCCACACAGACACAGGGAGAATGTGTAAACTCCACACGTGTAGTCACCAATGACTGAAATCGAACTAGGTCCTTGGTGCTGTAAGGCAACTGTGCTAACGACTGAGCCACCGTGATGGCCAGACGGAGCATGATCTCCTAATGTCGACATGGTCCTTGCTAGATATTTTGCTCAATTCAGCCACCAATCTTGCAATAGCCCACATCCATGGCCTATAGGAGTCCATCTAATGCTTCAGTTTGGTTCTGAAGAGAAGTATTTTGGATGGGATATTAAAGCAAATCCTGTTTGCTTTCCCTGACCTTAGCTAGGGGTCAAAAATTCCATGGAAGTTGGAAAGAGAAACGTGCTCCCTCCCTAATATTTATTCTTCAACCAAAACAATTAAAGCAAATGATCTGCTCTCTTATCCTATTTCTGTTGGTGGGAACTTACTGTGTGCAAATAGTGCTCCACTCCTTCCTGGCAGAATATTACAATTACCCAGCAGTGGCTTTGCAAGTGGCGTGCTCATAAAATTTCCCTGGTGGATTGAGGCATGGTAGTCACGTCGCAGCCAATTAGCATTTAGGAAGCTTTAAAGGGGGAGCATGCTCCTTGCTGACTCTTCAAGTACTGGGGTGGGTAACCCTGACACCTGAAAGGCCCAGCCTGCTATATTAAAACAATGACAATATCTCAAATACAGTTAATGGGCTGCAAAGCATTTTGTATGTGAAAAATGCAACAAAAATGCAATTTATTTCTAATAATTTGTAAGAAATGCAGCTCCAGTCAAAATTCACCTTCAAATGCAAACATACAGCAAGCGAGTTTTATAAAACCATACAGTTGCAGTTCTAGATATTATTTTTAAGTCAGCATACTTATTTAGATTTGAAGATATACATAGTGACTGAAATTCAAGTTACGCATTTGTCAAAAACAGGTTTAAGTATGTGTTCCATTTGCAGATGATAGTCATTACCCTGACGGCTTTTAGTACAGTTTTTAAGTGATTAACATATTCAGCTCACACATTCTTTACAGAAAAGCTCTATTGATTTCCAGCTCAAAGCATCCAAACAAAAAAAAATCTATTAAATATAAGCAGAGGCAACCTTTGTACTAATTCTTTTCTTAAAAAAATACCAGTTATGCCATTTCTCATCAACACAACCAGAATGACACATTTCAACTTCCCAACATTGGCAACAGCTTGTCTTAACCGTCATGTGACACGAAACAAATTGAAGAACTGAACCTTAAAAATCCGTGATCTGCCTTCCCCTGTGGTCTGAAACATCTGGGTGAGCAAATCCTCCTGGAATTGGACAATATTATATAACAGGCTTTCCCAGTCAAATTAGTCAACTTGACTAAAGTGCTTTAAGGGCATCCAAATCTGCCCTCCTCACCTTCTCTAACCAGATGCGACTCCAGATCTATAGCAATGTGGTAACAGATGACCAAAATGATTGAGCAAGTCTCTCAGTTTTATCTAACTGCTAAAAGTCTAATCGAAGGATTAAAAAAAAGTAAAAATGTCATCTTCTAATTGGACTATTGGGTTGCTCTCTCACTACAGAGAGATAACTGGTGGTGGTTTAACCTGAGGGTCACCACACCTCACACGAGTAGAAAGGTTGAAAAGGAGAGCCCCTCATAGCAATCTCAGCCAGTGCAAGAATTGAACAAAATAAAAACCTGAAAGAATTGTGGATGCTGAAAATTAGAAACAAAACAGAAATTGCTGGAAAAGCTCAGCAGGTTTGACAGCAAGACTTGAACCACCATAGTTGG
Source organism: Chiloscyllium plagiosum (assembly GCF_037043375.1). Classification (NCBI taxonomy): domain Eukaryota; kingdom Metazoa; phylum Chordata; class Chondrichthyes; order Orectolobiformes; family Hemiscylliidae; genus Chiloscyllium; species Chiloscyllium plagiosum. The sequence goes on from NW_028270151.1 coordinate 75,082,341, forward strand.
CATCATACTGGATCGCAAACTGACTACCCAGTTATTGAAACAGGATTGATCATTTGGCATCGGTTAAGACAACAGAGAAAAACAATATCACACACACAGCTCTGTTGATCTTGCAATGTCTTTCTTACTAGCACGACAGGCTTGTCCATAATTGGGGGGAGCTATCCCACAGGCCAGTTAAGCAACAGAGTGATGTAATCACAGAACTATTGCTTAAATTGTTCCTGATATCACCATCGTTCCTGCGCACGCTCTGTTCCACAGAGTAGATGGCAGCACAGTGCCATATAGTCAGGAGGGAGCTTCCCTGAATGAGTATAACATTGCCTTTGAATCCCATGAAATTTCATGTCATCATGCCAAACATAAATATGGAAATGACCTGCTGATACTATCTCCCCCATTATTTTGCTTACCTAAAGAATCAGTATCTTCCATGTTGAACACCATTTGGAGAACACATTATGGTGACAAGATTCAAAATTATTCTCTGGGTGAGGGACTTCATTGTCCACCACAAAAGGACATAGCTGTCTGACTGGACTTGTAGCAGGTGCTGAAGAAACAAAAAAGATGGACAAATATCCTTGGTCTCATTCTCATCAATTTATCCAGAAGAAATTTATATGTCCACATCACTATCAATCAGAATGACCATGCAGAATGGACACAAAGTCCATCTTTCACAGTTCCATTTTGTCGTGCAGCACTAACATGTTAAATGGAGTAGACTTTAAAAAGATCCAGCAACACAAGACTGGACATCCATGAGGCATGAGGGTATTGGCAGCAGCAGCTGCAAATGTCTACTTCAACACAACCAGCAAACCTCCTACCTTGGCATATCCTCCATTCTATCATTATTAACAAAGACAGGGATGAACCTTGCTTCACTGAAGAGTGTAGGAAGGCATTCCAGAAAGTGCATGAGGCATACTTAAAAATGAAGTGTAAACCTGGTGAGTAGTTGGGCTAAACAACCCTACAACCAATCGATCACATTGAAGCTCTGCAATCCAACTAAATTCAATTTTGTTTGTTGATGGAAAATTCCGTTAAAACATGAGAAATAGGAGCAAAAGCAGGCCATTCAGCCCCTCAAGCCTGTCTATCACTCAACAAGACCACTGCTGACCCGCCTCAGGCCTCAATTCCTCTTTCATGCTTAAACTCTGTACACGGTGCTGGTGCAGCTGCACCTTGACAGTTTTGGTTCCTCTATTTAACACATAACATACTCGCATTGGAGGCAGGAACCAGAAATGTTCACAACTTGAAGTGCAGCCTCACCCTGTACAGTTGTAACAATATTTGCTTATTTTTAAACACCAACTCCTCTAGCAATAAAGGTTAAAATCCCATTTGCTTTCTAAATCAGTTTTTGCGTTTCGCACAAAGAATATCTGTATTCCACTTTTTGAAGTCTCACTCCATTCAAATAATGTCCACTTAAATAATGATAGCTAAATAGCTCAGTAGAGGAGGGATGCAGTTCATCAATGCGAAAGACAACGCTGAAGTGTTTGCAAACATCTTCAGATAGATGTGTCGAGTGGGCAATTTCTCTCCGTGTCCTTCGGAGGAGAATTGATTGATCAGCTGAGGATTCAACAGCACTGGAGCCTGACAACATTATGGAAATAATACGGATGACCTGTACTCCAGAATTTGTCAGAACCCTAGCCAAGCTTTTCCAGTATACGATACTGGCATCCACCCAGCAATGTGGCCATGTAGTCATTTCCCGAAAGAAAAAAAAGGCAAGCCCAACCTAACCAATAATCTTTCTCTCATAAAACAAAGAACTGCTGATGCTGGAAATCTGAAACCAAAACAGAAATTGCTGAAGAAACTTAGTAGGCCTACAGCATCCATGGAGAGAAACCAGAATTAATGTTTCGTGCCTAGTGACCAGTTCTGAAGAAGAGTCACAGTCCTTGAAATATTAACTCTGCTTTCTCTGCACAGATACTGTCTGACCTGCTAAGTTTCTTCAGCAGTTTCAGTTTTGGTTTCAGACCTTCCTTTTAGCTCTCTCGCAATCATCAGTTAAGTAATAGAAGATGTGATTGAGACTGCTATCAGGTGGCACTTAGCAACAATGACCTGCTTATTTCTGCTCAGTTCAGGTTCAACCTTCTTGCAGCCTTGGTCCGAACATGAACAAAAGAGCAAAACCCGAGAAGGGATATGCAGTCTTATTGCCCCTGACTGAGCCTGGAAGCCTTAGTGCAAGTGCAGTCAATGGGAACTGGGGGAAGGCTTTCCACTGTTTGGATTCCTAATGAGTGCAAAGGGAGATGGTTGAGAATTTGCTGAGGTTAGTCATCACAGCTCCAGGACATCATCACCCAAGTTTTATTTTATTCACCCATAGCCTGTGGCCTTTACTAGCTGGAGCAGAATTTACTAGCCATCCTTAACTGCTCTTCAGAAGCTGGTGGTGAGCTGCTTTGTTTAACTGCTGCAATCTATTGGGCATAGATGGACCCACAATGCTGTTAGCAAGGGAGTTCCAGAATTTTCATCCTATGGGACTGAAGGAAAAATTATGTATTTCCAAGTCAATATGATGAGTGGATTGGAGGCGAACTTGCAGGTGCTGATATTCTATTGTATCTGATGCTCTTGGCCTTCTAGATGGCAGTGGTCACGGGTTTGGAAGGGGCTGCCTAAGGAGCCATGGTGAATTTCTGTCGTGCATCTTGCAAATAATCCATACTGCCGCTACTGAGTGTATCGTTGGCAAAGGGAGTGAATATTTATGAATGTGGTATCAGTCAAGCAGCTGCTTTGACTGGGAGAGGGTTGAAGGAAGGCAACAGCCCACTGGTATTATTGCGAGTCTATTAATTCAAAAATTCAGCTGATGTGATGGGGATTGAATCCCACCATAGCAGACAGTGGAACTAAAAATTAAATCTAAAAAATATCTGGAATTAAGAATTTACTGATGACTGATTGTCACCATCTGTGTGAAAATGTTGACCCTTAGGTCCCTTTTAATCCTTTCCCCTGTTACCTATGCCCTCTAGTTTTGGACTCCTCCACCCTAGGGAAAATACCTTGTCTATTTACCCTATCCATGCTCCTCAATATTTTTGATTCGGAGATGCTGGTGTTGGACTGGGGTGTACAAAGTTAAAAATCACACAACACCAGGTTATAGTCCAACAGGTTTAATTGGAAGCACACTAGCTTTCGGAGCGACGCTCCTTCATCAGGTGATTGTGGAGGGCTCGATCGTAACACAGAATTTATAGCAAAAATTCGCAGTGTGATGTAACTGAAATTATACATTGAAAAATTGATTGTCTGTTAAGCCTTTCATCTGTTAGAATACAGTGATAGTTTCACTTCTTTCATGTGTAAATCACAAAACCCTTTTTTTTAAAGTTGCATTCTCGGGTTAGCTGTTAACAATGGCGATAGCTAGGCAATATGTTGAAGGTGTTAGCCCCCTGTGTTCTCTGTCTATGACCTGATTTTAGATTGATTCTAATCTAAAAAGTGAGATAACAGAGTTTTACATAAATTCATGCAGTTTTTGAGCTCAGAGTTCTACATGAATGTATGCAGTTTTTGAGCAAAGTGCAATGTAACTCTGCAAGAACAAATTCACCACATAAAATATATGTGTGCATGTGGGTCTTTGTCTGTCTGTGTGTGTGTGTGTCTGTCTGGGGTGGGGGTTGTGAGTGTGAGAAAGTGTGTGTGTGTGTAGTGAGTGCAGAGTGTCTTAAGTCTGTGAGGAGGTGCATGTGTGGGAGTGTGTGTGTCTATAAGGGTGTGTGTGGGTGTCTGTGTGCGCGTCTGTGTGTACCGTGTCCATGTGTATGTGAGTGTGTGTGTGTAGGAATATCTGTGTGTGTGTGTGTAGTGCAATGGTGATCACCTGTAATGTGACATGAACCCAAGGTCCCGGTTGAGGCCCTCCCTATTGGTACCGAACTTAGCTATCAGCCTCTGCTCGGCCACTTTCCTCTGCTGCCTGTCCCGACGTCCACTTGGAGGATGGTCACCTGAAGGTCCGAGGCTGAATGTCCTGGACCACTGAAGTGTTCCCCAACTGGGAGGGAACCCTCCTGTTTGTTGATTGTTGTGCGGTGCCCATTCATCCGTTGTCGTAGCCTTTGCTCGGTTTCCCCAATGTACCGTGCCTCTGGGCATCCTTACCTGCAACGTATAAGATAGACAACGTTGGCTGAGTCACATGAGTACCTGCCATGTACAATCTGTGGACATAGATACCACTATTACGCGTGGGAACACCTCCCACCTTGTACCCAACTTTAAAAAAAAGGGTTTTGTGATTTACACATGAAAGAAGTGAAACTATCACTGTATTCTAACAGATGAAAGGCCTAACAGACAATCAATTTTTCAATGTATAATTTCAGTTACATCACACTGCGAATTTTTGCTATAAATTCTGTGTTACGATCGAGCCCTCCACAATCACCTGATGAAGTAGCGTCGCTCCGAAAGCTAGTGTGCTTCCAATTAAACCTGTTGGACTATAACCTGGTGTTGTGTGATTTTTAACCTCAATATTTTATAAGTCTCTATAAGGTCTCCCCTCAGCCTCCAATGTTCCAGAGAAAACAACCTCAGCTTATTCAGCCTCCCGCATAACTCAAACCCTCCAACCCTGGCAACATCCTTGGAAATCTTTTCTGAACCCTTTCGAGTTTCACAAAATCCTTCCTATGGCTGGTAGACCAGAATTACACACAATATTCCAAAAGCGGCCTAACCAATGTCCTGTACAGCCAAAAAATGACCTCCCAACTCCAATAGTCAATGTACTGACCAGTAAAGGCAAGCATACCAAACGTCTATCTACCTGTGACTCCACCTCCAAGGAGCTATGAACCTATACTCCAAGGTCTCTTTGTTCAGCAACACTCCCCAGGACGTTACCATTAAGTGTCTAAGTCCTGCTTTGATTTGCTTTTCCAAAATGCAGCAGCACACATTTATCTATCTGCCACTCCTTGGCCCATTTGATCATGGTCCCGTTGTACTCTGTAATAACCTTCTTTGCTGTCCACTACACCCCTATGCCTTATCGTGGACAATGGAAAATATTCTATCACACTCCAAACTTGGGCTTTGAAGAAGGTAGACAGGCAGTGGGGTGTCAGGGTGTGCATTAGCTGCTGCAGGATTCCTTGCTTCTGACCTGTACTTGCCGCCAAAGTATTTATATGGCTACCGAGAATCCGAACTAGAATGGTGCTAAACCTCAGGGTTTTGATAGGCAGGTGATTCAATGATAGTGATGCCACTAAATATCAAGGGACATTGGTTAGTTTCTCTTTTTCTTGCTGGAAAGTTACTTGCCATTTGTCAGCCCAAACCAGGATCCTGCTGGATTTAGAGATGGAATGCTTCATTTCCTCAGGGTGGTGTCCTAGGACTAGCATCTTCAACTACTTCACCAATGATCGTTCTTCATAAGTCATATATGTTGATATTTTATGAGGATTCAATAAAGTCCAGTACCTTTCCGATTCCTCAGATACTGAAGCACTCATTGGCTATATTCAGCAAGATCTGGACCACATCCAGCTTTGGGTTGAAAGGTGGCAAGTGACAGTTGCACCATATGAATACCAGGCCAGATCTAACAAAAAAAAGCATCCAATGGCATTAAGTCTCTAAATTCACCACCATCTTGAGGGTTATCATTGACCAGTAACAGAAATGGATCCATCGTTAATAAGGTAGCTTGAAGAGCAACTCAGAAGTTGGGAATTCTGCAGAAAGCAGCTCACTTCCTGTTTCCTCCTTTGCTACCCACCAGCTACAAGTCACATGTCAGGAGAGTGATGGACTACTCTCCACCTGACTGGATGAGTGCAGCCCCAACAACACTCAAGAAACTTGACACCATCCAGGATAATACAGCCTGCTTTATTGGATCCCCGTGCACTCACAGTGGTAATATCCTGACCAGACAATTCCTACCTACCTGATGCCACGGAACCTTTTTGTTCACAAAGCTAAGAAAGAAAAAGTCTCATCGCAAGTAAAAGAGAAAAAAAATGCTCTTTGGATTCTCCGGTGGAACAAAACTAATTGATTTTTTTTTGATTCTCTTGTTTTTGTTTCCAGAAACAGGTCAGGAGCCATGCAATCCCCAAGTTCAGTTGTTTACTTTTTGTTCAAATATTGTCATCCAAACAGGGACTGCTCATGACATCACCATGGAACTGATTCACTGTTGTTGACAGCACAAGACAACTAAATTAGCATGCATGGGTGAAATCACTTGATCTGTGAAGTACCTCAAGCGGATAACAAAGTCTCTGTTGAATTAATACAACTTCCTCAGGCTTAGTGAGCTCTGTAATGCTGTTCCTCTGACAGTGGCATCAGTACTCATTAGTTAAGAAAATTCTTTGGTGGCGAATTTAACTAGAAATAAAATTCAATGAGTTCTTTGCAATGAGTTTTCATAAATGGTAGTGGCGTGTGAGAGGACACTCTCCATTTGAGAGAGCTGAATCTTTCAGTTTCATGTGTTTTCAGAGGCTCTACTCCTGAGTTTCATCATAGCTGCCATTCAATATTAGTTCACAGCAGCATCTGTGGCTTATTCAGCAGGTTATCCAAGAATACTTTGATGAAGGAACTGATGCACATACTTACTTTCCATGCAAGATCCCTTGTTGAAGCGGTTTTGTAGGATTTGTTTTAATTCAAACTGTTCAGGAATGTTATGGCACACCTCTGGAGTAGGTTGGACTTGAACTCAGGACTCCTGGTTCATGGTTTTTTTTTTCATTTGTGGGGCTTGGGCGTCGCTAGCTGGCCAGCATCGATAGCCCATCCCTGTTTGCCCTTGAGAAGGTGGTGGTGAGCTACCTTCTTGAATCGCTGCAGTCCACCTGCTATGGTTTAACCACAATGGAAGTAGGGATGGAATTCCAGGATTTTGACCCAACAACTGTGAAGGAATGGTGGCATATTTCAGGATGGTGAGTGGCTTGGCAGGGAACTTGCAGATGGCAGTGTTCCGAAGTACCTGCTGTGCTTGTCCTTATGGATGGGAATAGTTGTGGGTTTGGAAGGTGCTATCTAAGGATCTTTGGTGAATTTCTACAGTGCATCTTGTGGATAGTACACTGCTGCTACTGAGTGCCAGTGGTGGAAGGATTGAATGTTTGTAGATGTGGTGCCAATCAAGCAGATTGCTCTCTCCTGGATGGTGTTAAGCTTGTTGAGTGTTGTTGGAGCTGCACCCATCCAAGTAAGTGGGGAATATTCTATCACATTCCTGACTTGTGCCTTGTAGATGGTGGATAGACTTTGGGGTGTCAGGAGGTGAGTTACTTGCCACAGTATCCCTAGTACCTGTAGCCACTGTGTTTATGTGATGAGTTCAGTTGAGTTTCTGGACAATGGTAACCCCAAGGCTGTTGACAGTGGGGGATTTGGTGATGGTAATACAGTTGAATGTCAAGGGGTGGTTTGATTGCCTTTTATTGGTGATGGTCATTGTCTGGCCTTTGTGTGACATGAATGTTACTTGCCACTTGTCAGCCCAAGCCTGGATACTGTCCAGACCTTGTTGCATTTGAGCACTGTAGGGACACTACTACAAGAAAACAAAGAAGTGTGGATGATGGGGATCAGAAACACAAGAAAATAGCAATTGCTACAAAAAGCTTAGCAGGTCTGCTAGCATCTGTAGAGAGAAAGCAGAGGAAACATTTTGAGTCTAGTGACTCGAAAGAAGAAGGGCACTGAGCAGTTTTATGAAAGGAACAAGAATAGGTCATTCATTTGCTCAAGACTGTTCCATTAGTCAAAGGGTGTATGGCTGATCTATAACTCAGTTCCATTCATTTATCTCAGCTCCAAATCCCTTAATACATTTAGGCTAAAATATCCAGTAAGTACAAAAATGGAAACAGCTGGAGAAATTCAGCAGGCATTTATATACCAATCTTTTCTTCGTTACAAAAGGTTCTGAAGAAGGGTCAATGGATCTGAAATATTTCCTTTCTCTCCACAGGAGCTGTCAGACCTGCTGAGTTCCTCCGGTAGTTTCTGTTTTTGTACCAGATTTGCAGCATCCACAGTTCTTTATGTTTTGTTCAATCCTATTAGTAATTGAGCTTGCATTTCCTGCTTCCTTTGTGGAGCAGAATCTTATGCATGCAATGCATTTTGCATCAGTCTTTCTGACAATTTTCTGCACTTGACATTACAATTAAGTAATGTGTACCAATGGACACCTAAATCTTTGGACCTCCACTGCCTTTAAGGTTGTTTCATTTACATAATGCTCATCTATCCAATTATATTTCAAAACTGGTGAACTCAAATTTGTCTTTGTTATTGAGGCACTCACTCACTTAATGCTAATAAGTGTATAGTTAATTAAATATCATGAGGAAATTATCATTCAAAGCAAGTATAATAATCACATTAAGTTGACCAACAAATTTGTTAAGATCACAGCAAGTTAGCAGCAGTGGAGAAAATTTTGAGTTTGTGACATACAATGATAGCAAGACTTCTGCAATGGAAAATTTTACATTCCATGTGATAGAGTTGCCTTTGGCTTGCATCTGCTGCGAAGTACACCTAAAAATTCGTGACTGCCTGCTCAGGTCCACGCCCCCCCAACAAACGACCCTCCCCTCCTGGCACCCTCTCCTGCCACCGCAGGAATTGCAAAACCTGCGCCCACACCTCCTCCCTCACCTCCATCCAAGGTCACAAAGGAGCCTTCCACATCCATCAAAGTTTTACCTGCACATCCACCAATGTCATTTATTGTATCCGTTGCTCCCGATGCGGTCTCCTCTACACTGGGGAGACTGGACGCCGCCTAGCAGAGCGCTTTAGGGAACATCTCCGGGACACCTGCACCAATCAACCCCACCACCCTGTGGCCCAACATTTCAACTCCCCCTCTCACTCTGCCGAGGACATGCAGGTCCTGGGCCTCCTCTACCGCCGCTCCCTCACCACCTGACGCCTGGAGGAAGAACGCCTCATCTTCCGCCTCGGAACACTTCAACCCCAGGGCATCAATGTGGACTTCACCAGTTTCCTCATTTCCCCTCCCCCCACCTTACCCCAGCTCCAACCTTCCAGCTCAGCACTGTCCTCATGACCTGTCCACTTGGGGGAAGTCTTAACACCCAACCCGAGTTTAGAAAAATACTTTCCCTTATACGTTGAAGAGGAATAACACTGAAGCTTCATTAAATTGCTGAAAATAATTATCACAAAAAAAAAGCATTTTTGATCACACTCTCAGTTTCAAATTATTAAAATCACACTTTCATATAAATTTATATGGCACATATCCACACCACTTATGGTGCAGTTGTACTTCAATACTGCTCCTTGAGATGCAAAGATAACTCTCATTATAATACTGCAGCATAAACTCTTTGGGTTTATGGACATGTACTCAGCTCGTGAACTGGACCAGGCTGTACATACAGGCTGTTTGTTCTTTGTCTTAGTGCTCTCATGCACTTTGGGCTACCTGAATGCTTGATATTGCCTTGACTTGACCTCTCAGCAGAGATACCAGGCTCACAGTACTGCTGCCATGACATAAATTTAGTGCAGACAACAAGAAAGCTTGTCACACCAGTCACATCACTAGTGCCTAGTATAGTTTTGATGATGGACTTATGCTCAAAATATCGATTCTCCTGCTTCTCGGGTGCTGCCTGGCCTGCTGTGCTTTTCCAGCGCAATACTTTTTGACTCTGATCTCCAGCATCTGCAGTCCTCAATTTCTCCTCGTACAGTTAGTCAAGTACAGTCCATCAAGTACAGTCCAGGGGCTTGGACACAGTTAAGGGATGAGGAGCTGAATGTTGGGCAACCCACCAGCTATTTGTTTTCCTTCTGGAATGAGGGAGAGGCAGGTATGAAGGGAGATAAAAGTGAATGGCACAGCTATTATTGTTGGTGCGGGTGGGAGGTGTCCTGAGCCATTGAGTAGGAGTGCAGAGGACATGCTGAGTTAGTGGTGATGGAGATTGGGATAGAAGGAAAATGGTGCAGACAATAATGACAGTGGTAGAACATGAGATGGTACAATAGCAAAGAGAGAGGGTGTGTGTGAGGTAACAGAGAGATGACGATAGTACTTACACTGGTTGAGCAGAGAAGGCCATTGGGCTTCTTCCTGCACTGTTGGGCATTCCTACAGATGGTTGGGACTGCGTAGACCCAAGTCTTAACCTGTAACTGGGTTCTCCTACTCTGATCTGGTGGTAAACATTACATCTTGTGTCTGCACCACTCTATCTAGTAGGACCTTGTCAGTGAAGCGACTTACAAATTTGTCCTTGTTTGCCAATATCAAGGGTAAATGGTGAGTTTTGAAAAGAAATGTAGCTCAGGTTGAGTTTCTGGAAGTAAGTTTGCTCGCTAAGCTGGAAGGTTCGTTTTCAGACATTTCATCACCATACTAGGTGATATCTTCAGTGAGCCTCTGAATGAAGCACTGATGGTATAGCCCACTTTCTATTTATATATTTGGGTTGGTGATGTCATTTCCTGTGGTGACATCATTTCATATGGTGATGTTATTTCCTGTTCTTTTTCTCAGTAGTTGGTAAATGGGATCCAAGTCAATGTGTTTGTTGAAAAAAAGTTCCAGTTGGAATTCCATGCTTCTAGGATGGATCCCATTGAGGACACAGGATTGAATGTCATTGGAGCTCCTTGCAACAGAGAGTTGTGGGGTAGGGTTCTTATGTATATTTATGGCTGAGCTAGACAGAGTCTTGATCAGGAGAGGAATTGAGAGTTGCAGGGAAAGGGTAGAAATTAGATACGAGGAATGTTTGATCAGCCATAATTGTATTGAATGGTGGAATAAGCTCAAGGAGCAAAATGGCCCACTCCTATTCTTATTTCTTAAGATCATACTTGTTTCGATTATATCACCTCTCATTTCACTAAACTTTATGTATAGGCTCAATTTGCTCACCTTTCTTCATAAGACAGACCCTCCATCCCAAGTTTAGATCATTGAACATAGAACAATACATTGCAGAACAGGCCCTTTGGCCCTTGATGTTGCGCTGACCTGTGAACTATTCTTAGCTCGTCCCCCTACACTATCCCATCATCATCCATGTGCTTATCTAAGGATTGTTTAAATCTCCCTAATGTGGCTGAATTGACTACATTACCTACATTACATAAGCTGTCCTTAAGTCTCTTTTAAATCTTTCCCTTCTCTTCTTAAACCTATGCCCTCTAGTTTTGGACTCGCCTATCCCAGGGAAAAGACCTTGTCTGTTTACGCTATCTATGCACTTTATAAATCTCTGTAAGGACTTATTCAGCTTATTCAGCCTCTCCCTATTGCTCAAATGCTCCAACCCTGGCAACATTCTTGTAAATCTTTTCTTAACCCTTTCAAGTTTCACAACATCTTTCCTATAGGAGGGAGACCAGAACTGCACACAATATTCCAAAAATGGCTGAACCAATGTCCTGTAGAGCCACAACATGAGCTCCTAACTCCCTCCACTCAATACACTGACCAATAAAGGAAAGCATACCATACACCTTCTTCACTATCCTATTTAGTTGCGACTCTACTTTCAAGGAACTATGGACCTGCACTCCAAAGTCTCTTCCTTCAGCTAAACACCACCCAGGACCTTACCATAAATTGTACAAGTCTGCCCTGATTTGCCTATCCAAACTGCAGCACCTCACATTTATTTAAATTTAGCTCTATCCGCCACTCCTTGTACCCTTTCAGAATATGGATTTTGCCAGGCCACTACACACAGAGATGTTGAAAATAGTCTCTAATATGTAGCTTTACAGTTAGTCAGGCGAAAATACTATTTATGATTCACAGTAGCGATACTTTGAAGAGATATTATTTGATCAACGTGCTCCCTATGTCAGAAACTAAAATTGATGTTTAGAGCCAGCTGTATATGTCCCTGGCTATGTAAGCTAGGATAGCTGATGCAAGCTGAAGAAATGTATCCATATGGCAGGAACACAAGCTGATAAAGTCAGTTGGGCAAGGAGAATTAAAACCAGCCAGTCATAATGGCCAAGGGCCAAATATTTCAGTAGATAAATGAGAATATCGCACTTTAAAATTTATTTTAATGAAAGCAGCTCAAAGAACAGTAAAAACCTAAAGGAGGTGGCCAACTTTTTTGGTCAAAACAGGCTGCTGTACTGGACACTGGCCAAAACCAATGGAGCTAAATGCTTGTGGAGAACAACAACAGCACGTTTGGGTTGGTGATTTAGAAAATTATTAGTACAGTGAATCATAAGCAGAAGGGTCTTATTTGGTAATAATTATTGTAAAATGATATACCATAATTTAAATGCAACATTGCAAACACAATTCGAAAAGTGTCTTTGTCTTTCGTTCCAGACCAAATAGCTAGAAGAGTTGCCAACATTACCAATGTACAGCACGATATTGAAAGAAATTTGATTAAGTTATGGCTACTTTTATTTCAGACTCTGTGAAACATTCTCCCTTGATATAACTTTCAATGAAACTCTGGAATGCAGATTTGCTCCTGTCATCTAATAAGATACAAGCACAATCTATAATTTAGTGCCTGACTGCACTCATCCTCTCCTTGAGAATTTCAAAATGACAATCACTCCAAGAAGCTTGTTTAACAGTTAAAAATAAAAACAAAGTGGAGAAATTCAGAAACTATGTTACATTAAAATTATGTACATAAAATCCAGCATCTTTCCTTTCCCCTGGCATGTTGTTTCTTTGTGTGTAAGGTCAAAACGCCTCCTCCACCAGACCCAACTGTCTCACACTCAAGGACTTTACTCAATTCTATGATGCCCTTGAGACTCAACAGCCCTGCCCCATACTGAATCCAATCAACCCGCTGCCTACCCACCCCATAGGGACCTGATCCCACTGCCTGTACACTCTGGGAATTGACTGCTTCTGCCTCCCCCAGGTCCTGATATCGCTCACTCAGTCCAACCTATCCACTGCATTAGTATGTCCTGCTTTTGCCACTTGGCACCAGCACTATACTTACTAGCAACTTACTCAGTAGTAACCTATTCTACTTGACACCTTATCCCCAACCCATGTGGCACTCTATCAACGCTGCACTCTACTTTCTGACACTGTACCCCACCAGGCACCCTGTCCCCTATCCAGTTTGCTCTCTACCACCTGGCACCTTACCACCGACCCACCAGGCACCTTTATTTCACATTTGCCTTAAGTACTCAGCTTCTGATGGCAGCTGTCAAAGTGATTGCCTGTCATTTTCACCTTCTACAGGAAATTAGCAGCTCACCGTTATGAAAACGGGGCTGTAATTTTACCACCCTAACTGCCTACGCTACAAGGAACCTGCTAGAATGGAAGTACAGTTCTGCATTTCTGAAGGATTCCTGATTGGAATCTCTCACTAGAAATTTGAATCTCTTTCATTGGGTAAAAATGAAGAAGCAGAGGGACAATCTGCAAGAGAGTACTATATCACAACATCACAAAAACATAATGGGCCAGATTATATCTTCAGAAAATCCAGCACGATATGTTTCTGTGATGTTGATCAAGAGATAATTGTTGGTGAGGGCACCAGGGTTAACTTTACTATTCTTAGAGTTATAGAGTCATAGTCCTACAGCACGGAGACAGGCCCTTTGGCCCAAACTGGGCCATGACGACCAAAATGGCCATCCACATTAACCTCATTTCCCTGCACTTGCCTCATATCCTTCTAAACCTTTTCTATCCATGTATTTGTCCAATTGCCTCAAAATGTTATTAATGTATCCACCTCAACCACTTCCACTGGCAACTGTTCCATATAAGTACCATCCGCTGTGTAAAAATGCTGCTGCTTAGGTTCCCTTTTATTCGTTTCCCTCTAACCTTAAAGCGATGCTCTCGAGTCCTTGATTCTCAATCCTGGGAAAAAGACTGAGTGCATTCACCCTATCCATACCTCTAACGATCTTATACATATTTATAAGATCCCCCCTCAGTCTCTTATGCCCTAAAAAAAGTCCTAGCTTGTCCAAGCTCCCCCTATAACTCAGACCCTTGGGTCCTGGCAACATCCTTGTAATTTTCTTCTGCATTTTTTCCAGTTTAATAACATCCTTCTTATAGCAAGGTGACCAAAACTGAACACAATGCTCCAAGTGTGGTCTCACCACCATCTTGTAGAACTGCAACATAACTTCCTAACTTCCATACTGAATGCCCTGACCAATGAAGGCCAGTGTGCCAAAAGCCTTCTTCCTGGCACTGTCTACCCGTGGCTCCACTTTCAGAGAACTGTGCACCTGAACTCCAAGGTCCCTCTGTTCCACTACACTCCTTAAGGCCCTACCATTCACCATGAAACTCCTGCCTTGATTTGACTTTCTAAAATGCAAGACCTATATTAAACTCTTATTCAAAACAAAGTCATTGGTTCATCTGTAAGGAGTGGGTTATGTTTTAGTATCATATTCAAAAGACTTCACCTTCAAAAGAACAGCATTTCCTCCGTAGAGGGCCGAAGTGTTTGCCTTAATTTTTGTGTTCTAATCCTCTAAGTGGATCTTCTTTACAAAAACTTCTAACTAAGAGGCTAGAGATCTATCAATTGCACCTTTGTTGATAGTTAGGAACTATCTGAAGGTCGACAAGCTTTATAAGATTCTTAACCCTTTGAGTTCCAATTCAAACAATTTGTCACTGGCTGACTGGAAACAACAGCAGGCACAGCACACAGTAACTTCTCAGGTTTAGTTTCAAGTCCATTGGCTTAACATGCTTCTTTAGGCCTATGAAAGGTCACATTGCCCTGAAGATATGCCATGTCTCCACAATATGAGTAGGTGTAAATGGAAGCTTTCTGTAGAACTTGAATGGCTGCTTGTCCTGGCAAAATATGCTTTGACATTAGGTCAAATGTCATATCATAATTTTGTACATCAAAGGCAGTAAATTGATGCATTAATCCTCATGATGCTCCCACAGCAAATACTTCACCAAAATCAAAAAACACAAGAACTCAAAACTCTTGCTCAAAAATGCCAGCATTCCACTCCCTCACAGTCCCACCTCAGATATAATACTGCTTCTCAGCAGTAATACTGATTAAAATTTGATGAAGAAGTGCAAAAAATTTCAACACTAAATTGTCAATTTTGTACTTAATTATAGGTATGTTTAGTTTGCTTAACTGCAGTGGTTAAGTTCTAAAATAAAGTCACACTCCACCTTTATTCTTTCAGTATGTTCATCGGGTATCACTTTGGGCTTTAAGCATTTTTAGTCTTTGTGTTTCCTTTCACAGTAAGATGCAATTGAATACCAAGTTAAATACTGAATAGGAATCTCTACTCTTACTTGAGTATATTCACTGACTTTAGAATTGTGATCTCAGTAATGGCTCAGTTTAAATTCAGGCCATGTAGCTGATCTTGATTCATGAATGAAGGCCTTTTAACCTTAACTGTAATTTGCAAGCAATAGTTTTGTCTGATGTTCAGGTGTTATACAAATAATCATTTGCTAGCACAAAACTTGAACATGGCTGAAAAAAATATATTTCATTGTATTGTACTCATCAGGGTAATTCAAGAGAAATACCGAAATAAAGGGAAAATAGCCTTTTTGTACTGAATGAGGAGAGAGTGCAACTTTGCTTTTATTGGTTGAGCCTTTTCCATGGACAATGCACCAGTATATAACGACTGTCAAGCTGTGTTAAAATTTACAGTTGACTGAGGTCGGTCAAGACACTGCCTCAAGGAATGACCCAGAAAATTGTTGTCAACTGTTTTGTTGAGTTGTGATAGTTGTGATGTGTATACATTTTTCTTGTCTGCAAATAAAAGGTGTTCCTGATCATCACCTTATTTCCAACTCTGCCATTTAAATTATGGGCTGGAAGACCTATGGATGACTTTCCTTTATCAATGCCAATTGAGGCTCTTCGACCATTCCATACATGCACCACCTTCTGAGTGAAAAAGTTGTCCCTTAAGTCCTCCTTAAATCTTTTGCCTCTCACTTTAAACTCTAATTTTGAACTCTGCTACCATGAGGAGAAGTTCTTGGCTATTCACTTTCGCTATGCCACTCATGATTTGATGAACTTCTGTAAGGTCACCTCTCAGCCTTTGACGCTCCAGGGAAAATAGCCCGAGTCTATTCAGTCTCTCTCTGAAGCTTAAACCCTCCAACTCTGGGAACACCCTTGTGAATCTTTTCTGAACCCTTTCAAGTTTCACAACATCTTTCCTGTAGCTGATATACCAGAATTGCATGCAGTATTCTAAAAGAGATTATCCTAGATACAGATGAGGCTGTCACCTTTCTGTGTTTGATAGATAGAAAAAGAAACAAGTGGCAGCTTGGTGGGGGAGTTCCTGAATTAAAGGCACTCAGTACCTGATTGGTAGATTGGATATCTAGAAGGTGAGATTCCGCACAGAAGCAATTCTACAGTCCTTTTGGCTGATCCCCTACATCTGTCTCCTCTATGAATCACCCAGCCTCCACATTCTCTCCATCAGCCTGATTTCAGGAGAAGAACCACTGCTAGACTCATCAATATGTGATATGTGCAAAGAAATGTAAAGCCACAGCAGATTTTACCAGACAAGTGACCTTCTCGCAAACAGGTAATCCAAGATGGAGGATGGGAAACATTTCTGGCTGTAAGAGCTGCGCATTTTTTTGAGGTATTTTAGGTGTTGGAGGTGATTTCCTCGAATTCCAGGAGCAGCAATTACTGTTTTATATGCTATTGGATTGTTTTGGAACTTTGAAAAAAAAGTCAAAACAACAGCAGTTTAAAAGGGAGAAGAACAGACAAAGGAAGCACATGGTGAGGACAGTGCAGGAGAGAGGGAGAGAGAGAGAGAGAGAACCTGCACAGTTACTGACTTTGCTGTTTGAATTTGTGTATCGCTGGACATCGGAGTGCATCTGGGAAAATTAACAAACAGTGAAATTCACAACTAATCTTGGAGGAACTGTTGGGCGAAGTTCACAGGACAGAATCAGATAAGTTAATTGTTGTTTTAAGTCTGTCCAAGAGAAAGGCTGCAACAGTGAGTACAGTGGATTCGTTCTTGATTATATGTTTTGGGGATAAGTCTCTTGATTAAACTTAAAATATAAGCCATAGCTATTAATTTAACCTGGGGCAGTGTTTGTAGAGGAATAAGACGCTGCTATTTTCTGGGTCTGTAGATTGTGAAGGAGCAAAAATGGCCTTTGCAGTGATATGTACTTCTTGTCAGATGTGGGAGTTTTAAAGAGAGTTTAAGGGTTACTGCGGATTATATCTGCCATAAATGCTGTTGGATGCAAATCTTATCAGGTCGAGTGGATCGGTTGGAGAGACAGTTAGAAGCAATGAGAAATTTGCAACAGCAACAGTATGTGATGGATGGCAGTTATAGAAAGGGGGGAAGAGTCTCAGATACAGTCACATAGATGGATTAACTCCAGGAAGGGTAAGAGAGGTAGGCAGCTAGTGCAGGAGTCATTTGTGGATATACCCATTTCAAACAGGTATGCTGTTTTGGAAAATGTAGGGGGTGATGGATTCTCAGGGGAACGTAGCACGAACAACCAAGTTTCTGGTATTGAGACTGGCTCTAATGCAATGAGGGGTACATCAGCTTCCAAGAGTTCAATTGTGTTAGGGGATTCTGTAGTCAGAGGCACAGACAGACATTTCTGTGGCCAGCAGAGAAAAAGCAGAATGGTGTGTTGTTTTCTTGGTGCCAGGATCAAGGATGTCTCAGAGAGGGTGCAGAATGTTCTCACATGGGGAGAGGGGCCAGCAGGAGGTCATTTTCCACATTGGAACCAATGACATTAGAAGGGAAAAGGTTAAGATTCTGAAGGGAGATTACAGAGAGTTAGGTAGAAATGTAAAAAGGAGGTCCTCAAGGGTAGTAATATCTGGATTACTCCCAGTGCTACGAGCTAGTGAGGGCAGGAATAGGAGAATAGAGCAGATGAATGCATGGCTGAGGAGCTGGTGTATGGGAGAAGGATTCACATTTTTGGATCATTGGAATCTCTTTTGGAATAGACGTAACCTGTACAAGAAGGACGGACTGCACCTAAATTGGAAGGGGAATAATATACTGGCAGGGAAATTTGCTCGAACTGCTTGGGAGGATTTAAACTAGTAAGGTGGGGGGGATGGGACCCAGGGAGATAGTGAGGAAAGAGATCGATCTGAGACGGGTACAGCTGAGAACAGAAGTGAGTCAAACAGTCAGGGCAGGCAGGGACAAAGTAGGACTAATAAATTAAACTGCATTTATTTCAAAGCAGGGGCCTAACAGGGAAGGCAGATGAACTCAGGGCATGGTTAGGAACATGGGACTGGGATATCATAGCAATTACGAAAAAATGGCTCAGGGATGGACAGGACTGGCAGCTTAATGTTCCAGGATACAAATGCTACAGGAAGGATAGAAAGGGAGGCAAGAGAGGAGGGGGAGTGGCATTTTTGATAAGGGCTAGCATTACAGCTGTGCTGAGGGAGGATATTCCTGGAAATTCATCCAGGGAAGTTATTTGGGTGGAACTGAGAAATAAGAAAGGGATGATCACCTTATTGGGATTGTATTATAGACCCCCAATAGTCAGAGGGAAATTGAGAAACAAACTTGTAAGGAGATCTCAGCTATCTGTAAGAATAATAGGGTAGTTATGATAGGGGATTTTAAATTTCCAAATATTGACTGAGACTGCCATAGTGTTAAAGGTTTAGATCGAGAGGAATTTCTTAAGTGTGTACAAGACAATTTTCTGATTCAGTATGTGGATGTACCTACTAGTGAAGGTGCAAAACTTGACCTACTCTTGGGAAATAAGGTAGGGCAGGTGACTGAGGTGTCAGTGGGGGAACACTTTTGGGCCAGCGACCATAATTCTATTCGTTTTAAAATAGTGCTGGAAAAGGATGGATCAGATCTAAAAGTTGAAGTTCAAAAGTGGAGAAAGGCCAATTTTGATGCTAGAACTTAGGCAAGAACTTTCGAATGCTGATTGGAGGCAGATGTTCGCAGGTAAAGGGACGGCTGGAAAATGGGAAGCCTTCAAAAACGAGATAATAAGAATCCACAGAGAGTATATTCCTGTCAGGGTGAAAGGAAAGGGTGGTAGGTAGAGGTAATGCTGGATGACGAAAGAAATTGAGGGTTTGGTTAAGAAAAAGAAGGAAGCATATGTCAGGTATAGACAGGATACATCGAGTGAATCCTTAGAAGTGTATAAAGAAAGTAGGAGTATACTTAAGAGGGAAATCAGGAGAGCAAAATGGGGACATGAGATAGCTTTGGCAAATAGAATTAAGGAGAATGCAAAGGGTTTTCACAAATCTATCAAGGACAAAAGAGTAACTAGGGAGAGAATAGGGCTGCTCAAAGATCAGCAAGGCGGCCTTTGTGTGGAGCCACAGAAAATGGGGGAGATACTAAATTAATATTTTGCATCAGTATTTACTGTGGAAAATGGATATGGAAGATATAGATTGTAGGGAAATAGATGGTGACATCTTGCAAATTGTCCAGATTACAGAGGAGGACGTGCTGGATGTCTTGAAGTGGGTAAAGGTGGATAAATCCCCAGGACCTGATCAGGTGTACCCGAGAACTCTGTGGGAAGCTAGAGAAGTGTTTCCTGGCCCTCTTGCTGAGATATTTGTATCATCGATAGTCACAGGTGAGGTGCCGGAAGACTGGAGGTTGGCAAACGTGGTGCCACTGTTTAAGAAGGGTGGTAAAGACAAGCGAGGGAACTATAGACCGGTGAGCCTGACCTCGGTGGTGGGCAAGTTGTTGGAGGGAATCCTGAGGGACAGGATGTACATGTATTTGGAAAGGCAAGCACTGATTAGGGATAGTAAACTTTTTGCGTGGGAAATCATGTCTCACAAACTTGATTGAGTTTTTTGAAGAAGTAACAAAGAAGATTGATGAGGTCAGAGCAGTAGATGTGATCTATATGGACTTCAGTAAGGCGTTCGACAAGGTTCCCCATGGGAGACTGATTAGCAAGGTTAGATCTCATGGAATACAGGGAGAACTGGACATTTGGATATAGAACTGGCTCAAAGGTAGAAGACAGAGTGTGGTGGTGGAGGGTTGTTTTTCAGACTAGAGGCCTGTGACCAGTGAAGTGCCACAAGAATTGGTGCTGGCTCCTCTACTTTTTGTCATTTACATAAATGATTTGGATGTGAGCATAAGAGGTACAGTTAGTAAGTTTGCAGATGACAACAAAACTGGAGGTGGAGTGGACAGCGAAGAGGGTTACCTCAGATTACAACAGGATCTTGACCAGACAGGCCAATAGACTGAGAAGTGGCAGATGGAGTTTAATTCAGATAAATGCAAGGTGCTGCATTTTGGGAAAGCAAATTTGAGCAGGACTTATACACATAATGGTAAGGTCCTCGGGAGTGTTGCTGGACAAAGAGACCTTGGAGTGCAGGTTCATAGCTCCTTGAAAGTGGAGTCGCAGGTAGATAGGATAGTGAAGAAGGCATTTGGTATGCTTTCCTTTATTGGTCAGAATATTGAGTACAGGAGTTGGGAGGTCATGTTGCAACTGTACATGACATTGGTTCGGCTACTGTTGGAATATTGTGTGCAATTCTGGTCTCCTTCCTACCGGAAAGATGTTGTGAAACTTGAAAGGGTTCAGAAAAGATTTACAATGATGTTACCAGGGTTGGAGGATCTGAGCTACAGGGAGATGTTGAACAGGCTGGGTCTGTTTTCCCTGGAGCGTCGGAGGCTGAGGGGAGACCTTATAGAGGTTTACAAAATTATGAGGGGCATTGATAGGATAAATAGACAAAGTCTTTTCCCTGGTGTCGGGAAGTCCAGAACTAGAGGTCATAGGTTTAGGGTGAGAGGGGAAAGATATAAAAGGGACCTAAGGGGCAACCTTTTCATGCAGAGGGTGGTTTGTGTGTGGAATGAGCTGCCAGAGGAAGTGGTGGAGGCTGGTACAACTGCAACATTTAAGAGGCATTTGGATGGGTATATGAATAGGAAGGGTTTGGAGGGATATGGGTCAGGTGTTGGCAGGTGGGACTAGATTGGGTTGGGATGTCTGGTCAGCATGGACGGGTTGGACCGAAGGGTCTGTTTCCATGTTGTACATCTCTATGGCTCTATGAGCTACATTGTTTGGGAGGAGACAAGCTGGAGGCTGGAAGAACACAGCAAACCAGGCTGCATGAGGAGGTGGGGATGTCAACATTTTGGGTGTAACCCTTCTTCAGGACTGGATGTGGGGGTCGGGGAGCTGCAGATAAAGAGAGGGTGGGGGAAAGGTTTGTGGGTGGGGAGAGGGGTGGACTGGTAAGATCGTGATAGGTGAACACATGTAGAGGGTACGGCTGGTGGGTCAATGGGAGCAATGAATCCAGTTGATAACTGGAAGGAAGGATTGGTCAGCGGAATGAAAGGGAGGGGGAGGGGCTAGAAAGGGAGTCAAGGGATGGGAAGGGAGGTCCTATGCACTACCCGTGTTCACCTATCACAACTTCACCACCCTGCCCTTCTGCATACCTAAAATCTACCCCCACCTTTATCTGCAGCTCCCCCTGTCCCCACCTCCATTCTTGAAGGAGGGTTATACCCAAAATGTTGACTTCTCCACCTCCTGATGCTGCCTGGCCTGCTGTGTTCCCTGCTGGTCTACTTTGGATTCCAGCACCTGCAGTTGTTTGTTGTCTCCAACATTGTTTGGGAGCCTAGATGAGGGGAGGTTATTCATGTGAATTATTGCACAACTTCAGATTCTTCCATACACTCACAAAACATGATATTTCCTTCAAATTCTTACTGTTCTGTTCGCATGCAAATGTTCTTTCAAGAGTGACAATTCGTTATGACTGTTAAAGGCATTTTGTATCCTTCACCAATAAGTCAGTTAATACTTTCAACGCTAAGTTCATTTGCTCTCCAAAATAATATGTCAACCCACACATGAACTATTAAAATATAACAATACCATACTCCACATTCTTTGAATGGAAAGATGTCTTTTTTTTATGTCATTTATTTGAACTGAATGAAGATTTACATCAAACAGGTAAATTAGACAGTCGCTGAAGGCCAATTAACAGACCGGCCATTTCTCTTACGGAATAGCTGGCACTCGAAGTAATTCTGACAGATATTTTTCTCATTGACTTGTTCAGAAATGTTATTTGCTGAGCAAATGAGACTTGAACTGAGGCCACCTACTCCAGAGGTAAGGTCATTTCCACTGTACCACATTTTTGTTCTCTGCACTCTGAATTCATATCAAAGACAATTTGGCGTCCAGGAGAAATATTGCAGCAAAGTGAACACATATACACACAAAATTGAGCTCTCTCACTTGGCAAACCCATTACATCACATTACGATCTGCAAGCAAATAGTTTATCACAATGATTATTCCACACCAATATAGAGAATGTTTATTGACCTTCTAGCTATTCTTGTCGCCTGTCACTCACCTGCATTCATTTCTAGCTGGGTTTTTGTATTTATTGCTGAAACAAAGAATGCTGTGGTCTTTGATTCAGCATGGTTGAAAATCTGAAACCAGTTAATATCTTACTAAATATAATATTGCAATGGATGACTAATTCTATTTCTCTCACAAATTATTTTTCTGATCATGCATTTTTGTGAACCTCACACTAGTTGATGATGGAGAGTCTTTACAATTTTTAGAATAATATATCTTATGAAGAAAGGCTAGACAGACTGGAGTTCAGCAGAGTTAAAGGTGACTTAATTGAAATGTATATGATCCTGAGGGGACTTGACTAGGTAGATAGAGTCATAGAAATGTACAGCATGGAAACAGATCTTTCAGTCCAACACATCCATGACGACCAGGTATCTTAAATTAATCAAGTCCCATTTGCCAGCATTTGGCCCATATTCCTCTAAATTCTTCCTATTCACATACCCAGCAAGATTCGCTTTAAATGCTGTAATTGTACCAGCCTCCACCACTTCCTCTGGCAACTCATTCCATGCAGGCACCACCCTCTGCATGAAAACGTTGTCTCCTACTTCCGTCTTAAATCTTTCCCCTCTCACCTTTAAACCCATGGCCTGTCGTTTTGAACTCTGCTACACAGAGGAAAAGAGCTTGGCTATTCACTCTATCCATGCCCCTCATGATTTTATAAACCTTTATAAAGTCACCCCTCAGCCTCTGACACTCCAAGGGAAAATAGCCCCAGCCTATTCAGCCTCTCCCTATTGCTCAAAACCTTTCAACTCTGGCAACACCCTTGTAAATCATTTCTGGACCACTTCAGGTTTCATAACATCCTTCTTACAGGTTGGAGATCAGAAATCAATGCAGTATTCTAAAAGTGGCCAAACCAACATCCTCTACAGCTGCAACTTGACCTCCAACTCCTATACTCAGTGCACTGGCCAACAAAGGCAACCATACCAAATGCCTTCTTCACTACCCTGTCTATCCGCGACTCCACTTTCAAGGAAATATGAACATGCACTCCAAGATCTCTTTGTTCAGCAACACAGGCCAGGACATTACCGTTAAATGTATAAGTCCTGCCCTGATTTGCCCTTCCAAACTGCAGCACAGAATCATAGAGTCATAGAGATGTACAGCAGGGAAACAGACCCTTCAGTCCAACCCGTCCATGCTGACCAGATATCCCAACCCAATCTAGTCCCACGTGCCAGCACCCGGCCCATATCCCTCCAAACCCTTCCTATTCATATACCCATCCAAATGCCTCTTAAATGTTGCAATTGTACCAGCCTCCACCACTTCCTCTGGCAGCTCATTCCATACATGTACCACCCTCTGTGTGAAAAAGTTGCCCAGTAGGACTCTTTTATATCTTTCCCCTCTCGCCCTAAACCTATGCCCTCTAGTTCTGAACTCCCCGACTCCAGGGAAAAGACTTTGCCTATTTACCCTATCGCTGCCCCTCATAATTTTGTAAACCTCTGTAAGGTCACCCCTCAGCCTCTGACGCTCCAGGGAAAACAGACCCAGCCTGTTCAGCCTCTCCCCATAGCTCAAATCCTCCAACCTTGGCAACATCATTGTAAATCTTTTCTGAACCCTTTCAAGTTTCACAACATCTTTACGATAAGAAGGAGACCAGAATTGCACACAATATTCCAACAGTGGCCGAACCAATGTCCTGTACAGCCGCAACATGACCTCCCAACTCCTGTACTCAATACTCTGGCCAATAAAAGAAAGCATACCAAATGCCTTCTTCACTATCCTATCTACCTGTGACTCCACTTTCAAGGAGCTATGAACCTGCACTCCAAGGTCTCTTTGTTCAGCAACACTCCCTCAGAAATTACTATTAAGTATATAAGTCCTGCTCAAATTTGCATTCCCAAAATGCAGCACCTCGCATTTTTCTGAATTAAACTCCATCTGCCACTTCTCAGCCCATTGGCCCATCTGGTCCAGATCCTGTTGTAATCTGAGATAACCCTCTTCGCTGTCCACTATACCTCCAATTTTGGTGTCATCTGCAAACTTACTAACTGTACCTCTTATGCTCACATCCAAATCATTTATGTAAATGACAAAAAGTAGAGGGCCCAGCACCAATCCTTGTAGCACTCCACTGGTCACAGGCCTCCAGTCTGAAAAACAACCCTCCACCACCACCCTCTGTCTTCTACCTTTGAGCCAGTTCTGTATCCAAATGTCCAGTTCTCCCTGTATTCCATGAGATCTAACCTTGCTAATCAGTCTCCCATGGGGAACCTTGCCGAATGCCTTACTGAAGTCCATATAGATCACATCTACTGCTCTGCCGTCATCAATCCACTTTGTTACTTCTTCAAAAAACTCAATCAAGTTTGTGAGACATGATTTCCCACGTACAAAGCTATGTTGACTATCCCTAATCAGTCCTTGCCTTTCCAAATACATGTACATCCTGTCCCTCTGGATTCCCTCCAACAACTTGCCCACCACCGTGGTCAGGCTCACCGGTCTATAGTTCCCTGGCTTGTCCTTACCACCCTTCTTAAACAGTGGCACCACGTTAGCCAACCTCCAGTCTACCGGCACCTCACCTGTGACTATCGATGATACAAATATCTCAGCAAGAGGGCCAGGAACCACTTCTCCAGCTTCCCACAGAGTTCTCGGGTACACCTGATCAGGTCCTGGGGATTTATCCACCTTTAATCATTTGTAGACATCCAGCACTTCCTCCTCTGTAATCTGAACAATTTGCAAGATGTCACCATCTATTTCCCTACAGTCTATATCTTCTATATCCTTTTCCACAGTAAATACTGATGCAAAATACTCATTTAGTATCTCCCCCATTTTCTGTGGCTCCACACAAAGGCCGCCTTGCTGACCTTTGAGCAGCCCTATTCTCCACCGAGTTACCCTTTTGTCCTTAATGTATTTGTAAAAACCCTTTGGATTCTCCTTAATTCTATTTGCTAAAGCTATCTTATATCCCTTTTTTGCCCTCCTGATTTCTGTCTTAAGTATACTCCTACTTCCTTTTTACTTTTCTAAGGATTCACTCGATCTATCCAGTCAATACCTTACATATGCTTCCTTCTTTTCCTTAACCAAACCCTCAATTTCTTTAGTCATCCAGCATTACCTATACCTACCAGCCTTTCCTTTCACCCTGACAGGAACATACTTTCTCTGGATTCTCGTTATCTCATTTTTGAAGGCTTCCCATTTTCTAGCCGTCCCTTTACCTGCGAACATCTGCCTTTAATCAGCTTTCGAAAGTTCTTGCCCAATACTGTCAAAATTAGCCTTCCTCCAATTTAGAACTTCAACTTTTAGATCTGGTCTATCCTTTTCCATCACTATTTCAAATCTAATGGAATTATGGTCGCTGGCCCAAAAGTGCTCCCCCACTGACACCTCAGTCACCTGCCCTGCCTTATTTCCCAAGAGTAGGTCATGTTGTGCACCTTCTCTAGTAGATACATCCACATACTGAATCAGAAAATTGTCTTGTATACATTTAAGAAATTAATCTGCATCTAAACCCTTAACACAATGGCAATCCCAGTCAATGTTTGGAAAGTAAAAATCCCCTATCATAACCAGCCTATTATTCTTACAAATAGCTGAAATCTCCTTACAAGTTTGTTTCTCAATTTCCCTCTGACTATTAGGGGGTCTATAATACAATCCCAATAAGATGATCATCCCTTTCTTATTTCTCAGCTCCACTCAAATAACTTCCCTGGATGTATTTCCAGGAATATCCTCCCTCAGCACAGCTTATCAAAAATGTCACTTCCCCATCTCCCTTGCCTCCCATTCTATCCTTCCTGTAGCATTTGTATCCTGGAACATTAAGCTGTCAACCCTGCCCATCCCTGAGCCATGTTTCTGTAATTGCTATGATATCCCAGTCCCATGTTTCTAACCATGCCCTGAGTTCATCTACCTTCTCTGTTAGGCCCCTTGCAGTGAAATAAATGCAGTTTAATTTATTAGTCCTACCTTGCCCTGCTTGCCCTGACTGTTTGACTCGCTTCTGTTCTCAATTATACCAGTCTCAGATCGATCTCTTTCCTCACTATCTCCCCTGTCCCAACTCCCCCCAAACGCCCCCACCCACACCTCCCCACCTTACTAATTTAAATCCTCCCAAGCAGTTCCAGCAAATTTCTCTGCCAGTATATTAGTCCCCTTCCAATTTAGGTGCAATTCGTCCTTTTTGTACAGGTCACTTCTACCCCAAAAGAGATTCCAATAATCCAAAAATGTGAATCCTTCCCCCATACACCAGCTCCTCAGCCATGCATTCATCTGCTCTATCCTCCTATTCCTGCCCTCACTAGCTCGTAGCACTGGGAGTAATCCAGATTTTACCACCCTTGAGGACCTCCTTTTTAAATTTCTACCTAACTCTCTGTAATCTCCCTTCAGAA
This sequence comes from Chiloscyllium plagiosum, assembly GCF_037043375.1. Classification (NCBI taxonomy): domain Eukaryota; kingdom Metazoa; phylum Chordata; class Chondrichthyes; order Orectolobiformes; family Hemiscylliidae; genus Chiloscyllium; species Chiloscyllium plagiosum. The sequence goes on from NW_028270151.1 coordinate 75,109,296, forward strand.
TCTCAACCTTTTCCCTTCCAATGTTGTTGGTTCCAATGTGGACAATGACCTCCTGCTGCCCCCTCTCCCCTGTGACAACATTCTGCACCCTCTCCAAGACATCCTTGATCCTGGCACCAGGGAAACAACACACCATTCTGCTTTTTCTCTGCTGGCCACAGAAACATCTGCCTGTCCCTTGGACCGGAGAATCCCCTAACACAATTGATCTCTTGGAAGTCGACGTACCCCTTGTTGCATTAGAGCCAGTCTCAATACCAGAAACTTGGCTGTTCGTGCTACGTTCCCCTGAGAATCCATCACCCCCTACATTTTCCAAAACAGCATACTTGTTTGAAATGGGTATAGCCACAGAAGGCTCCTGCACTAGCTGCCTACCTCTCATACCTTTCCTGGGGTTAACCCATCGATGTGACTGTATCTGAGACTTTCCCCCCTTCCTATAACTGCCATCCATCACATACTGTTGCTGTTGCAAATTCCTCATCGCTTCTAACTGTCTCTCCAACTGATCCATTCGATCTGACAAGATTCGCATCCAACAGCATTTATGGCAGATATAATCCGCAGTAACCCTTAAACTCTCTTTAAACTCCCACATCTGACAAGAAGTACATATCACTGCAAAGGCCATTTTTGCTCCTTCACAATCTACAGACCCAGAAAATAACACCGTCTTATTCCTCTACAAAACACTGCCCCAGGTTAAATAACAGTTTTGGCATTTCTTTTAAGTTTAATCAAGAGACATATCTCCAAAAACATGTAATCAAGAAAGAACCCACTCTACTCACTACTGCAGCTGGTCACAAAGTGCTCCTCCAATGATACCTCAGGCACCTGCTCTGCCTTACTTCCTAAGAGTAGGTCAAGTTCTCTAATAGCTACATCTACATACTGACTCAGAAAATTTTCTTGCACACACTAAACAAATTTTTCTCCATTGAAGTCTTTAACACTATGGCAGTCCCAGTCTATGTTTGGAAAGTTAAAATCCTCTACCATTACTACCCTATTATTCTTATAATTAACTGTGATCTCCTTATAAATTTGTTTCACAATTTCCTGCTGGTGATTGGGGGATCGACAGTACAATGCCAAAAAGGTGATAGTCTCTTTCTTATTTCTCAGTTCCATCCAAATAACTTCCCTGGATGTATTCCCAGGTATATTCTTCCTATGTACAACCATAATGTATCCCAAATCAAAAACTCCATTTCCCCTCTTCTGTTGCCCCCCACCTTTCTATCCTTGCTATAGCATTTCTAACCTGGAACATTAAGCTACCAGTCCTGTCCATCTCTGAACCACATTTCCATAATTCCTATGACATCCAAGTCCTATGTTCCTAACCATCCCTGAGTTCATCTGCCTTACCTGATGGTCTTTCACATTGAAATAATTGTAGTTTAATGTATCAGTTCAATCTCAATGTTTGCTGTGTTCCTGCCTACCATGATTGTTTGATTCACTCCTTTTCCCAACTGCACCAGTCTCAGACTCTTTTCTCACCATCTCCCTGTGCCCACTTCCGCTCCCACCCCCTCCAACAACCTCCCACCGCCACCACACCCCCAAAGCCAGTCCCACCCCCATACTAGTTTAAATCCTCCCGAGCAGTTCAAGCAAATCTCCTTTCCAATATATCAGACCCCTACCAATTCAAGTGTAATCCATCCTTCTTATACAGATCACCTCTCCATCAGAAGAGATACCAATGATCTAAAAATGTGAATCCTTTTCCCCTACACCAGCTCCTTTGTCGCATATTACTATACTCAATGCTCCTACTCCTGCTCTCTATAGCTCAAGGCTCTGAGGGTAATTTAGATATTACTACCCTCAAGGACCTGCTTTTTATCTTCCTACCTAATTTCCTTCATTCTCTCCTTTTCCTTGTCCTTTTCTCTTCCTATGTTGTTAGTGCCGATGTGTACAATCACCTCTCTCACCCCTTTGAGAACATTCTGCACCCTCTCAGAGATATCCTTGATTTTGGCACCAGGGAAGCAGCACACCGTTTGGATTTCTCACTACTGGCCACAGAAACATCTGTCTGGGCTTCTGACTACAGAGTCCCCTATCACAATCGATCACGTGGAACCCGACGTACCCCCTCATTACATTAGAGCCATTCTCGGTATCAGAAACTTGGCTGTTTGTGCTACAATCCACTGACAGACCATCACTCCCTACATTTTCCAAAACAGCATACCTGTTTGAGATGGGGATAGCCACAGGAGACTCCTGCATTACCTGCCTACCCCTCCTACCTTTCCTGGAGGTAACATCTACCTGACTGTATCTGCATTTTTCTCCCTTCCTGAAACTGCCATCCGTCACATCCCCAGCTCCTGTTAATTCATCATTGCCTCTAACAGCCATTCTAAACAATCCAATAGGATACACAATCAAACACACTTCCTGCAGGCAAAATCATCAGTAACATGGAAACTCTCCCTAATCTCCCACATCTAACAGGAAGAGCACAACATTCTACCGAAGACCATCTTTGCATCTTAACAATCTACATGCCCAGAAAACAGCAGTCTTACTGCTCTAAAAACACTGTTCCAAGATAACTCAGTACCAATGTTTTATATTTTAAAATTTTTATCAAGAGACAGATCACAATAAAACATATACTCTCAAAAAAAAATCCACTCGACTCACCATAGTAGATTTGCAAAATAAAACAGTAGGGTTACACTTTAAAAATAAAGCCACTTAGCTGCTCCCCAGCTGTGAGATCCCTCACACAACTTTCTCCAAGGTCAAGTGTAAATTTCACTGTTTGTTATTTTCCTTAGAATGAATTCTCATGTCCAGAGATACTTGAAACGAAATAGCAAAGCCAATCAGCAATGAAGCTCTAATGCTGGGTCAGATAGCTGCACAGGTTTACTTCTCTGTTGTTTCACCTCCCATGTGGTATCTGCTTTGTCTGTCTTCCTCCTTTTCTAAAGTGCTGCTGTTTTTATCTTTTTCAAAGTTCCAAAATAATTCAACAGCTTATAACACAGTAATTACTGCTCCAAAGATTCGAGGAAATCAGCTCCAGCACTGAAAATACCTCAAAAAAAGGAGCACCTCTTATAGCCACAATTTTTTTTCCCCATCCTCCATCTTGGATTATCCAGAAGATGTCCAAAGAATGCTTTCTCTTCTGGGAGGGGGGATCTTGAACTAGGGTCATTATTTAAAAATAAAGAGTTACTTATTTAAGGCAGAGATAAGGAAACTTTTGTTTTCCTCTCAGAGTATTGTTAGTCTTTGGAATGTCCTTCGTTGAAAGGCAGCAGATGCAGAATATAAAAATATTTTTAAAACGGAGTAGATAGATTTTTGATTACTAATGAGATGAATGATTATTGGGGATATGTAGGAATGTAGAGTTGATCTTATTATTTGCAGAGAAGGATCAAAGAGCCAGGTGTCCTAATCTCGTTCCTTGATTGCATGTTCATATCAAGCCCTGCCTAATATCAGCTATCAAGTGTTTGCTGTTGACACTCAACTTCAACCCTCCACCATCTCTCACTGTGTCTGTGCTAGTCAACCACTTATCTGATATCTCCACTTGGATAAGCCAGAAACTCCTCCATTAAGCACCAGAAAGCCCAAAGTTGTCATTATCTGCACAGCAAGAAGATCAATCTCAAAACCTGGGCCAGTGTTCTGGGGAACCAATACAGAACCCAGCAGGTCTGGTAGTATCTATGGCAAAACAAGCAATGTTAATGCTTCAAGTCTGATATGACTCTCTTCCAGACTGGGGGAACATGGGTTGAAATCACACCATTGCAACTGGTAAAACTTACATTCCAATGATTAAAATTTAGAATTAAAAAGCCCTTGTCAGTAATATTGACCAGGAAAGTATTATTGACTGCTGTAAAAATTCCATGTGGTTCACTACTGCCATTTGCTGTTCTTCCCTCGTCTAGCCTTTGCATGACTCTAGGCATACAGCAAGCCGGTTGATCACTAAAGGTCTTTTGTATCTCAGTTTTCAGGTGATAAGGTTGGGCAACAAATATGGCCTTGCTAGCATTACCTACATTACATTAAAGAATAACGGAAAATATCTTGCTACTGCCACTAATTCCACTTCCCTCAATAGCAGACGAGCCCAACTCCACAACAATGGTGCCCTATTCAACTCTGAACTTATTTTTGACCTCTATATCACCTATAACAAAGATAAAGTGGTCTTACAACATCTGAAATATACCAAAATTCAATAATCATTGTGCGGCTATCACTAACTATCCTTCAGCTTTAATACTCGCACAACTTAAATTGCTCCTTTTGTTGACTGGAATCGTTTGTGCAATTGGCTGTGTTACCACCAGAATCAGTGGCTAAGTTATATACACCTGGCTTTCCACTCAGTGGTCTCGGTTCCTTCAGGAATTCTGAAGACGTGGAACTGAACCCGAAATGTCAACTCTGCTTTGTCTCCACAGATGCTGCCAAACCTGCTGAGACTTTCCAGCACTTTCTGTTTTTGTCTGTTTTCCAGCGCCAACGCTTCTTTGGTTTTTATTGTTCATTCTTTCTTTAACTCAGCAAAGTCTAAGATTAAATTGGCCGCTTTTAAAAACATAACTACACTGGAACTGGGAAAGGAGCCAACAAAGGAAGTGATCCTTTGTTGCAATTAATAGAGAGAAGGAGTTGAATAAAGACACACACACACACTGGTCATAACAAACTGAGGCTTCATTGTCTGGACAAAATAAATTTAAAATGGATAAAGTAAATTGTCCATTGAAAACCTTTTCTTCAAGAAAGAAAAACTGCAAAATACTTTCTTGAGTGTGTCTCAAAGTACTGAAGTGTGGCAATATCCTCATTTAATACCAATGCTTTTCCAGGAGAAATAGTGGAAGCTACTTTTGAGGAGTTAAAAGCTCTGCCTCTCAAACAATTAAAAGACTTTGTGACGCATTTGAGATTCAAATTCGTTGAAAAGCCAGACAATCTAGAGATGGAAATTGAAGGTGTTGAATTGGATATAGCGGTAGAGAGATTTATGTTTGACCAACGTAAAATTTCAAGAAGAAAATAATAAAAATGAAAATAAGGAAGAGAGAGAGAGAGGGGGAAAATAAGGTGAGGGCAAAGAGATGTACAGCATGGAAACAGATCCTTTGGTCCAACTCATCCATGCTGACCAGAATTCTAATCTAATCTGGTCCTATTTGCCAGCACTTGCTCCAAATCTCTCTAAATTCTTCCATTTCATATACCTATCCAGATACCTTTTCAATGTTGTAATTGTACCAGCCTCCAACACTTCCTCTGGCAGGTCATTCCATAAACGCACCACCCTCTGTGTGAAAAAGTTGCCCTTTTGATCCCTTTTAAATTTTTCCACTCTCACCCTAAACCTATGCCCTCTAGTTCTAGACTCCCCCACCCCAGGGAAAAGATCTTGTCAATTTAACTCATCCATGTCCCTGATGATTTTATAAAACTCTATAAGGTCACCCCTCAGCCTCCAATGTTCCAGGGAAAACAGCTCCAGCCTATTCAGCCTTTCTCTATAGCTCAAATCCTGCAACCTTGGCAACATCCTTGTAAATCTTTTCTGAACCCCTTCAAGTTTCACAACATCCTTCCTATAGGTGGGAGACCAGAGAGAAGAAGGAAGAAAATTTCACAAGAGAGAGAAGAAGAGGGAATTTAAACCAAAGCAGATCATGTTGAAGAGCTAGGATACTATAGACCAGTGAGCCTGACATCGGTAGTGGGCAACTTGTTGGAGGGAATCCTGAGGGACAGGATGTACATGTATTTGGAAAGGCAAGGCCTGATTAGGGACAGTCAACATGGCTTTGTGCATGGGACATAAGATCTCACAAACTTGCTTGAGTTTTTTGAAGAAGTAAGAAAGAAGATTGATGAGGGCAGAGCGGTAGATGTGATCTATATGGGCTTCAGTAAGGCGTTCGACAAGGTTCCCATTGGGAGACTGATTAGCAAAGTTAGATCTCATGGAATACGGGGAGAACTAGCCAGTTGGATACAGAACTGGCTCAAAGGTAGAAGACGAAGGGTGGTGGTGGTGGGTTGTTTTTCAGACTGGAGGCTTGTGACCAGTGGAGTGCCACAAGGATCGGTGCTGGGTCCTCTACTTTTTGTCATTTACAGAAATGATCTGGATGCGAGCATAAGAGGTACATTTAGTAAATTTGCAGATGACACCAAAATTGGAGGTGTAGTAGACAGCGAAGAAAGTTACCTCAGATAATAACAGGATCTTGATCAGATTGGCCAATGGGCCGAGAAGTGACAGATGGAGCTTAATTCAGATAAATGTGACATGCAGCATTTTGGGAAAGCAAATCTTAGCAGGACTTATACACTTAATGGTAAGGTCCTATGGAGTGTTGCTGAACAAAGAGACCTTGGAGTGCAGGTTCATAGCTCCTTGAAATTGGAGTTGCAGGTAGATAGGTTAGTGAAGAAGGCATTTGGTATGCTTTCTTTTATTGGTCAGAGTGTTGAGTACAGGAGTTGGGAGGTCATGTTGAGGCTGCACAGGTCATTGGTTAGGCCACTGTTGGAATATTGCATGCAATTCTGGTCTCCTTCCTATCGTAAAGATGTTGTGAAATTTGAAATGGTTCAGAAAAGATTTACAATGATGTTGCCAGGGTTGGAGGATTTGAGCTACGGGGAGAGGCTGAACAGGCTGGGCTGTTTTCCCTGGAGCGTCGGAGGCTGAGGGATTCCTGAAGAAGGGCTTATGCCCGAAACGTCGATTCTCCTGTTCCCTGGATGCTGCCTGACCTGCTGCGCTTTTCCAGCAACACATTTTCAGCTCTGATCTCCAGCATCTGCAGACCTCACTTTCTCTCACATAAAGGGAAATCCCGTTTCAGTGTCTGCTTTGCAAGCCCCTCAGGTTTTCACATATTCCAGTAAGATCATCTCTCATTCTTCTAAACTCCAGGGGATACAAGCCGAGCTTGTTCACTACTTCCTAATAAGATTGTTACCTCATTCCAGGAATCAAGCAAATTAAACTTTTCTGAACTGCTTTTATTGCAATTATATTATTTAGTACAAGAAGATCTCTTCTTGTTTGTTGTTCATCCTGTGCAGGAGAAAGTGAGGTCTGCAGATGCTGGAGATCAGAGCTGGAAATGTGTTGCTGGAAAAGCGCAGCAGGTCAGGCAGCATCCAGGGAACAGGAGAATCGACGTTTCGGGCATAAGCCCTTCTTCAGGAATGGGGAAAGTTTGTCCAGCAGGCTAAGATAAAAGGTAGGGAGGAGGGACTTGGGAGAGGGGCGTCGGAAATGTGATAGGTGGAAAGAGGTCAAGGTGAGGGTGATAGGTCAGACTGGGGTGGGGGTGGAGAGGTCGGGAAGAAGATCTCAGGTTAGGAAGGCGGTGCTGAATTCGATGGATTTGACTGAGACAGGGTGGGGGGAGGGGAAATGAGGAAACTGGTGAAATCCGAGTTCATCCCTTGTGGTTGGAGGGTTCCTAGCCGGAAGATGAGGCGTTCTTCCTCCAACCGTCGTTTTGTTGTGGTCTGACGATGGAGGAGTCCAAAGACCTGCATATCCTTGGTGGAGTGGGGGGGGGAATTGAAATGTTGAGCTACAGGGTGGTTGGGTTGGTTGGTCCGGGTGTCCCAGAGGTGTTCTCTGAAACGCTCCGCAAGTAGCCGGTCTGTCTCCCCAGTATAGAGGAGGCCACATCGGGTGCAGAGGATGCAATAGATGATATGTGTGGAGGTGCAGGTGAATCTTAGATTAGATTAGATTACTTACAGTGTGGAAACAGGCCCTTCGACTCAACAAGTCCACACCGACCCGCCGAAGCGTAACCCACCCATTCCCGTACATTTACCCCTTTACCTAACACTACAGGCAATTTAGCATGGCCAATTCACCTGACCTGCACATCTTTGGACTGTGGGAGGAAACCGGAGCACCCGGAGGAAACCCACGCAGACACGGGGAGAATGTGCAAACTCCACACAGTCAGTCGCCTGAGTCGGGAATTGAACCCGGGTCTCTGGCGCTGTGAGGCAGCAGTGCTAACCACTGTGCCACCGTGCCGCCCAAAATCTGTGGCGGATATGGAAGTTTCCTTTGGGGCCTTGGAGGGAGGTGAGGGGGGAGGTGTGGGCGCAAGTCTTGCACCTCCTGCGGTTGCAGGGGAAGGTGCCGGGAGTGGAGGTTGGGTTGGTGGGGGGTGTGGATCTGACGAGGGAGTCACGGAGGGAGTGGTCTTTATGGAATGCTGATAGGGGAGGGGAGGGAAATATATCCTTGGTGGTGGGGTCCGTTTGGAGGAGCGGAAATCACGGCGGATGATGCGCTGTACATGGAGATTGGTGGGGTGGTAGGTGAGGACCAGTGGGGTTCTGTCCTGGTGGCGGTTGGAGGGGCGGGGTTCAAGGGCGGAGGAGCGGGAAGTGGAAGAGATGCGGTGGAGGGCATCGTCGACCACGTCGGGGGTGAAAATTGCGGTCCTTGAAGAAGGAGGCCATCTGGGTTGTGCGTTTTTGGAACTGGTCCTCCTGGGAGCAGATGCGGCGGAGTTGAAGGAATTGGGAGAATGGGATGGCGTTTTTACAGGGGGCAGGATGGGAGGAGGTGTAGTCCAGGTAGCTGTGGGAGTCGGTCGGTTTGTAGTAGATGTCCGTGTTGATTCGGTCGCCTGAGATGGAAATAGAAAGGTCGAGGAAGGGGAGGGAGGAATCTGAGACTGTCCAGGTGAATTTGAGGTCGGGGTGGAAGGTGTTGGTGAAGTGGATGAACTGTTCAACTTCCTCGTGGGAGCACGAGGCAAATTTTATCTTTTATCTTAGCCTGCTGGACAAACTTTCCCCATTCCTGAAGAAGGGCTTATGCCCGAAACGTCGATTCTCCTGTTCCCTGGATGCTGCCTGACCTGCTGCGCTTTTCCAGCAACACATTTCCAGTTCATCCTGTGCAGTCTACTCTTTGTGGGCAGCTAAAACTCCCATACATTTATTTTCCCTGTGTGGCCATTATCGCGTGATTATTGTCATGATCCAACTTACGACTTCACAACAATTCTAAACATGTACCTTGGAGCTGCAAAAATTGAAGTCAACTCTGTTTATCCTAAAATATGCACTTCTTAAATGAACAATGGGTCGCCAATTGGCTTATATTTTGAGCACGGACCTAAATATGCATTTTGGTGATGAAATTGAATTCTGTTCTACACTGGATTGACCTACTTGTTGCGATCGATAGTATTCTATTTCTCAGCCCTCCAAATGTTCTTGCCCAATGTCTTTGTCTTAAATAATGCACAATACAATCAAATTACAATTTATTGTAACACCTCTAATCTACTGAATAGATTGAGTAGCTCTGATCAGTGGATACAACTGATTCTAACAGCATAAATTAATGAAATTAGCCACAGGTCATCTTTAAAACACTGCAATCATGTCAGCTGAAAGTCATCTTCCAGCACAGAGAGGAAAAAGCAGTACACAGAGGCTCTTCAAAGAAAAGGGGCCCTCAGGGATTTGTTTTAGGCGACAGATTTTATTGACCTAAATCCTTCATGAAGCATTCTCAGCTGTGACAGGTAATACAAAGTGTGCCTGATGCTGCATAGCAAACATCTGCTTCATTCCTCAGAGTCAGATTCTTTGTTACCTCACAGAAGAAATGATTAATATAACTAAAAAAAAGTTCCTAAACTGACATCTGTTTTTTTGCTTATGCTATTAGTCCTTTTATAAAGCAGCCGTTTGGCAGCACTTTGCAATTCTGTTCATTTTTAATGAGGAGAGAAACCTGCATTAGGATATCAGAGAAATGAATATCCCAGTCCAGCATTAAAGCCTTTCAGCTTGAAGCTGATGTCGCTTTCCATCCAAGCAAATCCTCGGGGCCAGGCTCTGAAATACACCTGAAAGGAAAGTCAGAAACTTTTAACAGGTCAGTGACAGGAACGCAAGTCGCAAAATTTCTGATGTCGATCCTTTTGTCAGAAATTGCAATTGGACAGTACCAGGGAGGAGATCAATCAAAGGGCCAGCAGAAAGAAAACACACCAACACACTCACAGACACAAGAACACATGTGAAGTACTCAAATGGATACAGAGTATGATTAAATTGAAATAATGTTAGCATGACCACAGGAGGCTTCGTGAGAGACATGACTAAGATTTACAAGAAACAGGAAAGGTGCAAGTGGCTGAAGCGAGCAAGGGATAAATATTTGGTATTAAATTCTCATTTTTGAAGTGTGGTTGATGTTTCTTAAGTCAAACCACTGTGTAATTCAAAAAAGAAAATTAACCAGACAGCAAATTTGAATTATCAGGCGTATTCAATTACTATTGAATGATTCTGTGGGTGAGTTAATTGTTTTAGGTTAGCGGCTATGAAAGGTCAAATATACTTTTCTACCTCAAGATTTTTAATATGTTGCCACATCCAGAAATGAATGGACAATTAAACAACCAACTGAAGGAGAAGACCACACGTACATTCAGTCAATAAGGATGGAGGAGCACGGCACACCAGTGTAAAAGACAAGGCTGAAGTGTTCGCAACAATGTTCAGCCAGAATCGATGAGTGGATGATTCCTCCTGATCTCCTTCTGAGATCCCAATGACAAAAGTTGACAGTCTTCAACCAATTCACTTCATGTGAAATCACAGAATGGCTGAAGGCATTAACAAAGGAAAGTCTATTGGATGGTCCCTGTTAACATCCTTTACTGAAAGTTGGGCAGGATTGAGAATTGAACAACTATTCCTGTTTATAGGATAAAGGGGGGGATAGAAGAGAAGGACAGATTGCAATATTAATCCAAGAATAAACTACAAGAGTGAGGAGAGATAACATTACACAAGAATCAACAAATCATAAGGGTAGAATTAAATAACACAAAGGAGGCAAGCATACTATTTGTGTGATATGTATATAGACATTTGTGTGATATGTATATAGGCGTTTGTGTGATATGTATACTGATGTCCAAACAAATAGTCAAGAAGAGATAGATGATCAAATATTTAATCAAATTTCAGCCAAGAAGTGTAAGAATAATAGACTGTAATAGTGGGAGATTCTAAATATTTAAGTATTATTAGGGATAGTTCCTGTCTGCAAAGTATGGGGGAGTAAAATTCTTAAATTACAATCATTTTAACCAATATATAGATATCCCAAGCATACAAAAGAAGATAGAGAGAGAGAGAGAGAGAGAGAGAGAGAGCGAGCGCGCGTGTGCACCATGGAGAGAGAGAGAGAGAAGGGGGTTGATGAAAAGAGAGAAAAAGAGAGAGAGAGAGAGAGAGAGAGACACACAGAGACAGAGAGAGAAAGAGAGAGAATGCCTAACCTGTTTAACAACCTGAAAGGTGGATATATTTGCAGGTCCATATGAGATGAGGGAGGCAAAGGAGGAGATACAAGGGGTCTTGGCAGTCATTCTCAAATCTTTCTCTAGTCCCAGATGAGGTGGCAGGGGTCTGTTAACATTTCCCAATTATTAAAAAAAGGGAGGAACTGACAGACTGGGAAATTATGGGCCAATTATCGGAAAGAATTCTGACGGATAGAATATATCTGCACTTGGAGACACATGGAACAGTCAGAAGGGTTTGTTAAGAGAATGTCATGTTTCATAAGTTTGATCAAAGTTTTTGAGGAAGTACCCCAGAGTGTTGATGAGGGTAATGCATTTGAACTAAATGGACTTCAGAAAACTTCATCGTGGCACACAAGAAAATAAGAACCATTTGAGATCCAATGCAGTGTGTCTCCAATAAAGCAGTGCAGAACACTGGAAAGGGCACTCAAAATACAGTCCTGGAATAAATTAAAAAGTCTGGGGGAAAACATATAAAAGGAAATTAGGGGACTTTAAACCTTCAAAATGCTCAAAGCTAGTGGCAGCGGAGTAGGGTCCGAGCTCCTGGCCTGGGACACGTTTGATGCCCTCTGCATGCTTTGTTTCTTTTTTAATTCATTTACTTTTCCTCTCCTTTGCTCTCTTCTTCCCTCTTGAGGCCTTTTCAGTATCTTTAGCAGGGTAAGAGCAGGCCTGACCTCCTGAGAACCTGTGACAGTGGCAACAGAAGCCGGCTGTTTGGGAAGACCGAGCCCGGCGTGGAAGAAAGCGAGCCTTCGGAGAGGTCACAATGCCAGTGAGCATGGGGCCCAGCAACGAGAGATGGCACCGGAGTGTATCCACTTTGACATTGGTGGGCGCAGCACAGGACTCGAGGCGGTCATGATGCTATTGGCTTTCAAGACGGTGAGGATGGCAGGGTAGCCGCTGTGATTGGCGGGCAATGTGGTAGGCCTGAATGGGTACCCCTGGCAGATCAACAAGACTGGCCATTGCTTCGGCGGCGGCAAGGTAGGCCTGATGTGGTGCACCTGGTGAGACGGCGTTGGTAGCCTGGAAGTGGACTCCTGGAATGGACTGTGCAGGGAAAGCATGCCAAAGCAGAGGAGATCGAGCCCATGTAGGAAGTGCGGCCCCAGCATGGCCAAGCAATTTAGAAAGATTGTAATGTTTTAACTTTTAACTTTGTTTCTTTACTTTTCTACTTAATACTAGGAAGGTCTGTAATGTTTAACTTATAAATTTATTTTTTGAATTAATAATAGGAAGGTCTGTATTGTTTAACTTTTAACTTTGTTGACTTATTTTTCGAATTAATATTAGGAAGGTCTGTAATGTCTGTAATGTTTATTTCTTTCTACCTTGTTCTTAAGATTTTGTACCTGGATGCCTAAGATGGCGGTGCGTGTGGAAACATTGTATACTTTTCACTGTACTGGCATACTTGAGTACACATGACAATCAAGTCTAAATCTAAAGTCTAAATGCTCAGGAGCAAGAATTGAATTTGATTAATATAATCAAGAACATTTGGATAAGTAGCAAAAATACACTTGACAGAAAACATAGAAGATAAAATTAAATTATTCATTGTTGCCAGGTTTGAACATCATGTCTTCAGATACAAACAGGTATTTTGATGCATTTATATTTGCAGCAATCCCATCATTTTCCTCATTTTTAAACATGCTTTGATTGGGTAGAATTTCAAAGACAATAATACAGGTAACACTTCAAACCAAACACTTGCACTGAAATTCTCGATTTCATTCTGCATTAACTCATTCTCTGATGTGTGCTCAAGCCTTCTGATGGAAGAACACCAATTTAGTGCTAAGCTGTTTTGTCTCACATTAAATATAGCTGCAGCATCTGCTTAAGATCTTTAACATCTGTGGACATATTCAGCGGATCAAATCTTGATAGACATCAACTGCAGCAATCAAATATAACTTGATAGCTGCACAGTGGTGCTCAGTGTGTGAGCTTCAAACCATTTTAACAGTGGAGAGAAAGGCTGTAGAAAATAATTATTCCTCCTTTAGCTCAAACAGCTAATTCTGTTTACTTTTAGCAAACAATTCTGTCAACTTCACTCGCCCTTGAGAAGCTCATTAATATTCATAATTGGGACTTTGGGTAATTGTTCCACCTGCATCAATGTGATTTTCAACATTACTTCTTTTCTATTCCACCTGTTAAAGCTCCAGAGCATGTCTAATTAGGTTACTGCATAAGATGAAGGAGGCATCAATGATTGCGCAGTGAGAAGTCAGTCACTGTACTTATCCTTTTATCCCTGCTTCAGGATGTAACTCAGGGGTAACCAATCCTTCCGAGCTGGAGAGTCAGAACTGCATTTCACCACAGAACTGCAATGGGAGCAAAGACTTGACCTCTGCAGCCATGGGCTGCACAGAAGTCACATCAATGTCACAATCAATGTGAAAACCATCCGGATATAACCAGCAACACTTGCTTTGATGAGCAGCAAATTAAAATACAGCTATGTCTACCTTTTTGCCATTCTTCAGTAAATAGATACATTTTTTTTTTAAAAAAGGGGTGTTATTACTGTTATATTTGTGAAAATGGGGTCAACTTGTTAACTCCAAACCACAGAGTTTAAGGTCAGTGCTGAGAAAACTGCTGAAGATCATAGGCTATGACAAAATGATTCTTAGTTGTAGACAGATAGGTTCCTCAGGGCCATTAAGCCAAGTTTTGTTAGAGTTATATTGTGTGTCACCAGTCTGATTTATTTGATGATGGAAATGGATTTCAATAGGGAGAAAAATACTCAAAATATGGTCATGGCAATCAGCTGACCACATAGGAAGTCAATTTCTTTTTAAACCAATGTGGAATAAAAGGAACCAGTCTGGACTAAAAGTCACATTTGATCAAAAGGCACTGAAACAAGTTAATCCAGTCAGGCAAGAGAAGTTTTTATTCCCTCATTTTGATTTACACCTTGATGAGAATTCTCACACTTTGGAGACGTAATGTCACTTACAGTTAGCAATGCTGAAAAAAAGACTTTCCTCAAATAGAACACAGAAAAAGGTTTGTATTTCAAGTAGCTGATTGTGCCTAAAAGAAAGAAGATGGATTTTTAACTGCAGAACTGGAGCCAACTGGAGAAACTGTTCTCTTTGCCCCTCAATAAATGAAAATGCCTGGTGACAGTACAGATTGAAAGAATTCTGAATATGGAAATCTCAAAAGATGGCTTAAAATAACTTCTACCACAGATGATTCAAGATGCCAAACAAACAACCATGGTCTTTGGGTATAAACTTAAACTCGAAGGACATCCCAAGAACTTTAAACTGTATATTCCTTTAGTCTTCCATTTGTACAGGGCCCTAGGCTTTTTTTTAACTTTGTGCCCGTATGCGGGCTGGATATTGTGTCTGAATTTTTTTTCTTCGAGTTAGCAGAAAATAAAATTGCTCTTTCTCAACTCATTAAAACCTTGTGATTACTTCTTATTGTTTCTGATGAACTAAATAACTACATTTTATACATACTGAGGGGCATATCCTCACTAAAGCACACCACTGCCTTGGCTTCCTCAAAGGCTAAGTAAATTTGGCACGTCCACATGACTTAACAAGTGTAATCGATACACCACAGAAAGAATCTAATTTGGATACATTGCAGCTTGCGCTGGCAACTGCTTTGCCCAAGACCGCAAGAAATAACAGACAGTTGTAAATTGTCTGTTGTAAATTCCATCATGAAAACTAGCCTTTCAGAGGAAGTGGTGGAGGCTGCTACAATGACAATATTTAAAATGTATCTGGATGGCTATATGAATAGAAAGAATTTGGAAAGATATGGGCCAAGTCCTGGCAAATGGGATTGGATTGGGTTGGGATATCTGGTCAGCATGGACGAGTTCAAACAAAGAGTCTATTTCTGTGCTGTCCATCTCTATGACTCCGTCTATACCTCCCGTTGCTTTGGGAAAGCACCCAACATAACCAAAGACCCTTCCCACCCCGGTTATATTTTCTTCTGTCGGGCAGAAGCTACAAAAGCTTGATAACGCATTCTTCAGATTCAAGAACAGCTTTTCCCCCGCTGTTGTCAGACTTATGAATGGACCTCTCATGTTAGAGTTGATCTTTCTCTGCACCTTCTCTGTACCTGTAATATTCCTCATTCTGTTCTATTACCATATGTATTTATGATGTATGGTATGATTTGTCTGGTTAGCATGCAAAACACTGTGACAATAATAAATCAAAGCAAATCCTACAAACAAATACATAAATCTTTGTTGCGGCCAGTGAATGAGGCTGAAAACAGGGGGACCAATTCAATCCTCCTTACCTGGTTGTTACTGTAACATATGCAGCACGGTGGTTAGCACTGCTGCCTCACAGTGCCAGAGACCCGGGTTCAATTCCCGCCTCAGGCAACTGACTGTGTGGAGTTTGCACATTCTTCCCGTGTCTGCGTGGGTTTCCTCCGGGTGCTCCGGTTTCCTCCCACAGTCCAAAAATGTGCAGGTCAGGTGAAATGGCCATGCTAAATTGTCCGTAGTGTTAGCTAAGGGGTAAATGTAGGGGTATGGGTGGTTTGCGCTTCGGCGGGTCGTGTGGACTTGTTGGGCCGAAGGGCCTGTTTCCATACTGTAAAGTAATCTAAATAAAAATATGATCTTTCAAAATTACAAATTTATATTTCTTGAAAAACAAAAGTGCACAGGATTAAAAGAATGTTCATAGCTTGGGTACATAATTAGCTTAGTTGCAGGACACAGTAATGGAAACAGTTGTTTTCAACCTAACAGAGGTGTGCAGTGGGATTTCCAGATGCTGGCTTTAAATGAGGTAATTTATTATTGTATATCAATGTTCTTGCACATAGGGAGTGTGATTTTCTAGTTCACTGAACATAGAAAACTTGCTCGTGTCGTAAATCGTGGATGATCCATCTCAGCCTCCTCCAGCGATTCTCCAGCATCACAGATGCAAGTCTTCAGCCAAGTTGAGTCATTCCACATGATGTTAAGAAACAGTTGGAGGCACTGGATACTGAAAAGGCTATGGGCCCTGACAACATTGCAGTAACAGTATTGAAGATGTGTGCGTCAGCATTTACTGCTCCCCTAAGCAAGCTCTTCCAGTATAGTTACAACGCTGACAAAAACCTGACAATGTGGAAAATTGTAAGGTCTGGGCCTCCTCCACCACCAAATCCTAGCCACTCAATGTCTGGAGGAAAAACACATCATCTTCCGCCTTGGGATCCTCCAACCACACGGGACCAATGTCGATTTCACCAGTTTCCTCATTTCCCCTCCCCCCGCCTCATTCCAGATCTAGCTATTCAACTCGGCACTGCCCTCTTGAACTGTCCTACTGTCAACCTTCCATCCCATCTATCCGCTCTACCCTCTACGTCAGCCTATTACCATCACCCCCACCTTCATCTACCTTTGGCTTCCCAGTTACCTTCCCGCAGCCCCACCCCATCCTATTTATCTCTCAGCTCCCTTGGGCACCTCCCCAACATTCCTGATGAAGGTCTTATGCTCAAAATGTCGACTGTCCTCAGATGCTGCCTGACCTGCTGTTTTTTCCAGCACTACACTTTTTGACTCTGATCTCCAACATCTGCAATCCTCACTTTCTACTCAATGTGGAAAATTCCGCAGGTACTCAGAAAGCAGGACAAATCCAACCCAGCCAATTCCTGCCCCAGCATTCTACTGTCGATCATCAGTAAAGTGATGGAAGGTGTCATCAACAGTGTTATCAAGCAGCACCCGCTCAGCAATAACCTGCTCAGTGACACCCAGTTGGGGTTCCATCAGGAACACACAGCTCCTGACAATATTAGATTAGATTTTTAGATTACATTACAGTGTGGAAACAGGCCCTTCGGCCCAACAAGTCCACACCGACCCGCCGAAGCGCAACCCACCATACCCCTATATTTACCCATTACCTAACTCTACGGGCAATTTAACATGGTCAATTCACCTAACCTGCACATCTTTGGGATTGTGGGAGGAAACCGGAGCACCCGGAGGAAACCCACGCAGACACGGGGAGAATGTGCAAACTCCACACAGTCAGTCGCCTGAGGCGGGAAATGAACCCGGGTCTCAGGCGCTGTGAGGCAGCAGTGCTAACCACTGTGCCACCATGCCGCCCATTACAGTCCTGGTTCAAATGAACAAAAGAGCTGAATTCCAGAGATGATGTGAGAGTGACAGTCCATAATATTAGGGCCATTTTCAACTCAGCAAAGCTGGAATCAATGGGTATTAGGGAGCAAAACCTCCTGCTAATTGGAGTCATACTTGGCACATAGGAAATTGCTTGCAGATGTTGGAGGTCAGTCATCTCAGCTCCATGTCACCTCTGCAGGGGATCCTCAGGGCGGTGATCCAGGCATCTTCAGCTGCTTCATCAATGACTTTTCTGCATTATAAGGTCAGAAGTGGAGATGTTTTCCGAGGATTGCACAATGTTCGGCACCCTACGTAACCCCTTAGATACTAAAGCAGTGTGTGTCCAAATGCAACAAGATCTGGACAATATCCAGGCATGTGCTGACATGAGAAAGTAACATTCACACCATGCAATAATCACCTCCAGTAAGAAACAATCTAACCACCACTACTTAACATGCAATGGTGTTACCAAGACTGAATCTCTCACTATCAACAACTTTGAGGGTTTCCACTGACCAGAAACTAAGCTGCACTTACCATATAGACACAGTGGCAACAAAAGCATGTCAGAGGCTAGGACTACAGCACTGAGTATCTCACCTTCTGATTCCCCAAAGCCTGTCCACCATCGATAAGTCAGGAGCGTGATGGTATATCCCTTACTTGCCTGAGTGAGTGCAGATACGATAACATTCAAGAAGCTTGACACCATCCAGGACAAAGCAGCCCTTTAGATTGGCACTACATCCACAAACATCCACTCCATCCACCACCGACACTCAGTAGTAGCAGTGTGCACGAGCTACAAGATGCACTGCAGAAATTCACCAAGACTCCTTAGACAATATCATCCAAACCCACAACAAAATTCATCTAGAAGGACAAGGGTGGTGGATACATGGGAACATCTCCACTTGCCAGTTCCCCTCTAAGCCACTCACCATCCTGACTTGGAAATATAGCACAATTCCTTCCCTGTTGCTGGGTCAATATCCTGGAATTCCCACCCTAAGGACATTGTGGATCAACCTACAGCAGATGGACTGCAGTCGTTCAAGATGGCAGCTCACCACCACCTTCTCAAAAGAGGGACAATAAATGCTGGCCAAGCAATGCCCATATCCCGTGAGTGGAAAGAGAATTAGTGAACAGAACAGGATCAGACTTCAGCAGGGTTAACTTGATTAGTCAAACAGGCAGACACAAAAATCAGGACACACCAAGCCAACTACCTCCCCTACTCAGCCTACTCTTGATCATAAACAAAGAAATAGATGGGTTTAATGAAAGTGTTAAATCTTCAGCAATAACCTGCTCAATGATTCTCACTTTGGGTTTTGTCAGGATCGCTCAGCTCCTGATTTCATTACAGACTTGGTTGAAATGTAATCAAAAGAACCGAAGTTAAGAGGTGAGGTGAGATGACTGCTCGTGACATCAAGCTGGCATTTGACTGAGTGTAGAATCAAGGAGTATTTGAGAAACTGAAGTGGATGGGAGTCAAAGGGAAACTTTCTGACCAGTTGGAGTCTTACCCAGCACAAAGGAAGATAATTGCTGGGGGATCAATTTACCCAGTGCCAACACAGCACTGCAGGATTTCCTCAGGTTTGTATGCAGGGCCCAATTATCTTTGATTAATTCATCAATGACTTTCCCTCCATTATAAAGTTTACATCCAAATACAGCAAGACTTGTAAAGAAAATTCAGGTTTTCTGAATTGCAATGAACAACACTAACAAGAGAAAATCTAACCATCACCTCATGATTTTCAGTCACACAACAAACAATTGAAATGTTACCATTGACGAGGAGCTGAACAGGATCAGCCATATAAATACTGTGACTAGAAGTACAGATCAAAGGCTGTGAATTCTGTGTGAGTAACCCAACTCCTTCCTTCCTAAATCCTGTTCACCATCTACAAGAAGTGTCATAGAGTATACTCCACTTGCTTGGATGGAATACAGCTTCAAAAACACTCAAAAAGCTTGACACAATCCAGGACAAAGTAGTCTGCATAATTTTCACCCCATCCATCACTTTAAACATTAACTCTCTCCATCAGAGATATACAGTGTGTACATTTTATACTATGTATAAAATGTACAGTGACAAATGGAGGGAAATGGACCAAGGGCAGGTAGGAGGGATTAGTTTAATTTGGTGTCTTGTTCAGTATAACATCATAGATCGAAGGGCCCATTCCTGTGCTGTACTGTTCTATGCTCTATGTTCTATGTTGTAATTCATTGAGGTTGTGCCAATTACACCTTCTAATCCTATAACCTCTACCATCTTAAATACAAGAACAGTATCACTTGCAAGTTCCCTTCCAAATCACACACCATCCTGACTTGGAACTCCATTGATAGCTATTCCTTCAGTCCTGATTGGGTTAAAATGCTGTAACTTCCTCCCTTATAGCACTGTTGGCATACTTACAGTACGTGTTCTGCAGTGATTCAAAAAGGTAACTCTCTACAGTGGACAATAAATGCTGGCCCAGCCAGAAACTGGCACATATAACGAACAAAAAAAAAGCACAATTTAACACAAATGAGTTTAAAGTGAAGCACAGATGGAACAATTATGTGGAAACGAAAGAAACTCTAAATGGGAGCATGTTGAGAGCTTGTGTGAGAACAATGAATACTGGGATGTGCACTGACAAGTCTTTCAACCTGGCCTGTTAATTGATGGTTCATGAAGTGAAGCAGAATCTTTAACAAAAAATAGTAAAGGTAAGAAAAATGATGTTTTGTTTTGTCTCACATTTGGATCAGTCTTGGTCTCTCAACAGTAGGATTCTCAATTCACATTCACAGCAGAACTCAGTATTCAGCCTCTCCCAATCATAAAGTGGAAGATGAAAGAAACATTTCACGTTTACATCCATCTCACCTGTATCCCTTCACATCAGTATGAACATAAAATAAATGAAAGATTCTGCAGAAGAATAATGAAAGCTCACACTTAGTTTCAATACAATGTCACATCCAGGGCATCATACTTGAAAGAATGAAAACCCCTTGAGCTCAGTAACATTTAAATTTAGCATTGCATATTCATGGCAGGTGGACTCCATGTAGAAGATTATTCAGTTCAGCGGAAACAGTTTATGAAATACTCGGCACTGGAAAAACAGATGCAGAGAGTGATCATCGAATGTAGCACAGGGACATAAATCAAATCAATTGCTACCTGTTGGATGAATTCAAATTGTGTGTTGTTGCACCCATTGACTATGTATATGGGTATCCTATTACACTGCTGCCTCAAACCTTGCAGGGAGTGCAGAGAGTTTTAAGGACCTTGAGATGAGTCACATATTGCTGTGTATTGCTTTTTTTAAATCACTCACAGGATGTGGATGTCACTGGTTAAGTCAATGTTTATTGCCCATCCCTAGTTGCTCTTGAGAAGCTGGTGGTGAGCTACCTTCCTGAACTGCAGCCGTCCACTAGTGTAAGTCCATCCACAATGCTACTAGAATCGGAGCTCCAGGATTTTGACTCAGCCACACTGAATGAATGGAGAGATGTTTCCAATTCAGGATGGTGAGTGGCTTGGATGAGAACTTGCAAGTGGTGGTGTTCCTAGGATTTTGCTGTTCTTGTCCTTCTATATTGTAGTAGTCATGGATTTGGAAGGGTGTTTGTGTCCTTATGGTCACATTGTTAATATTATTTGTCAAATTGAGATACTGGTCAATGGTGACCATAGGAGGAATGTCATAGTCCTGTTGAAGGTCAGGGGGAGATATCTGGGCTTTCTCTGGCATCAACATTAGCTGTCACTTTATAGGTCAACCCTCCATGTTACCTAAGCTCTACTGTAGACTGCAATGGCTATGCAATGGGGTTAGCCCATTTGCTGCTTTGCTACAAAAGCAATTGTGAATAGAACTAAACTCTGTCAACAAATAACCCAATTCTCAGCCTGATGCGGATCATTGACACAACAGTTGAAGATAGTCAAGTGATTGGGGTCATAATAACTGCTCTCCAAAAATCAGAGTCACTTCCCTTTGAGTCAGGTATGATTCAAGTTGCTGTAAATCTTATTATTTGGCAAAACATTGGGATTCTGAGTTCAGGAATGCAGGAGCCTCAGCCCTCGACCTTGTCTAACAGGTATGAGATTCTTGCTCCCTGTATGGATGAGGGAAAGGGCTGTGGACAGGATGAGCCAGATGACCACGACACCATGGTGCAGAAAGCTATTGAAGAGGGAGGAGCAAAAAGATAAGTAGTTGTTATAGGGGATTCTATAATTAGGGGGACAGATAGTACCCTATGCAATCCTGATTGGGAGTCCTGCATGGTGTGTTGCCTGCCCCGTGCCAGGGTGCAGGGCATCTCCGACCGGCTTGAAAAGGTATTGGAGCGGGAGGGGGAAAGGCTAGGGTGGAGGGCCTGTTTGGGGATTATCAAGCACTAGGAAGGAAACTGAAGTACAGGTCCTTAAGGGTCATAATCTCTGGATTATTGCCCGAGACACATGCATTTTGGCTTCGGGATAAGTTAGGGAAGTAAACACGTGGATAAGGGATTGGTGTGGGAAAGAGGGATTCCATTTCATGGGGCATTGGCATTAGCTTTGGAACTGGGGCGATGTATACCATTGGGGCGGTCTCCACCTGAACTGATCTAGAACCAGTGTTCTCGCGAAAAGGATAAATACGGTTGCCAGTAGGACTTGGGGAATGCAAAAGTGACAGAGAGTATGGAGTTAAATGGAAAGATAAGCAGCAGGATAGCATGTGTGCGGGTGGATTTAAGCTCAAGGCAGACGAAAAAAGCAGCAAAAGGGAAGGATAACTTAGGACACCTTATAATTTCCAATATCTCTAATAATGACAAGAAAGTTGGCATTAAGGCACTTTTCCTGAATGCTCGTAATATTCGTAAAAGTGATGAATTAACGGCACAAATCATCCTGAATGATGATGATGTGGTAGGCATCACAGAGAGGTGGTTACAGGGGGTTCAGGTCTGGCAGTTAAACATCCAAGGATTTACATCTTATCGAAAAGACGGGGAGGTGGGCAGAGGGGGCAGGGTTGCCTTGTTAGTTAAGAATTAAATTAAATCCATGGCACTGAATGACATAGGGTCAAATGATGTGGAGTCTGTGTGGGTGGTGACAAAGGCAAAAAAAACATAATGGGAGTTATGTACAGACCTCCCAGTAGTGGTCAGGACCAGGAGCGCAAGATGTACCAGGAAATAGATAGGGCATATCAGAAAGGCAAGGTCACGGATGATCACGGGAACTTCAATATTCAGGTGGACTGGGTGAATAATGTTGTCAGTGGATCCAAAGAAAGGGAATTCATGGAATGCTTACAGGTTGGCTGTTTGGAACAGCTTGTGATGGAGCCCACAAGAGAGCTGGCTATTCTGGACCCTCTTGCAAGGATGCCTGCCTTGAAGAATGATTTGGAGATGCCGGTGTTGGACTTGGATTTACAAAGTTAAAAATCACACAACACTAAGTTATAGTCCAACAGGTTTAATTGGAAGCACACTAGCTTTCGGAGCAACGCTCCTTCATCAGGTGAAGAAGCTTTCCTCCTCTCTCTACAAGAATCTCAGGGAGTCCCTCTTCCACTGCAACTCCCAGGTCATTTCCTCTGCCCTGAAGCTCTTCAACCATGTCCTGAAACAGAGTCGCTACTACAGCCACATTTGCTTCCTCAGTGCCTGCCTCCGTGACCAACTCATCCCACACGGACTCCGGACCACCTTTAAACCAGCAGAGTTCGGACCCGAACAGGACAAACAGTACAGACTACAGATTCAAAAACACCAGCAACAGTTCTCCTTCAAGATCCTCCGCTCCACGCTTGCAGCAATGCGCCAGCACCTAACCTCTCTACAGTCATCTCTGCCTCAGCTGAGGGCCACACTCTCTCAGAATTGCAAAGGACCCACTCTGTACTACATCCTCAGGAGAGTTCATACTCTCAACGAACAGTATTTCAACTCCATCTCAAACATCAAAACCTGTAAGTACAACAAACTTTTATCTACCCACCTCCATAACCAGCACTCCTCAAACATTCCAGTAGATTCCCCTGGCCTCTGGAACTGCTCGGATGCCATTAGCCATGTGGCTGGTGCAGCTGCCACCCCCACGCTGATTGATGATGTCACTTCTGCTCCCATCATGGACGCTTCCACAGCCACTTCCGCCCCTCACAATTCCTCATGCACCACACGTGACATCACTTCCGCCCCTCACATCATCACCGATGTCACACGCTCAGTGATGTCCACCACCCCTACTGCCGTGTTTGCCACAAC
Organism: Chiloscyllium plagiosum; assembly: GCF_037043375.1. Lineage (NCBI taxonomy): Eukaryota > Metazoa > Chordata > Chondrichthyes > Orectolobiformes > Hemiscylliidae > Chiloscyllium > Chiloscyllium plagiosum. The sequence continues at coordinate 75,133,185 of NW_028270151.1, forward strand.
TTCCGCCCCCACCAACGCCGCTCACCTGCATTCTGCTGACATGCTCCCCACAGACCCCACTGTCACCATCCCCGCCCCCCAGAACCCTGAGGAGAACACCACCCCTGCTCATGACTCCACCCCCATTCCCCCACCACCACACCCACTCCAGTTACAGGCTCCGCCCCCACTCCCAGCTCCACATCCACACCAGATCCCAGCTTCCAGCTCCCAGCCCTGCCGAGTTTTCATCATCCCTCCAGACCTCCCCCTCACAGAGGGTGAATGATCAGTCCTCAGCAAAGGACTCACCTTCATTCCCCTCCGCCGACACACCAATGAATTTAACACATGCCGTGATGTCGAACACTTCTTCCACCGCCTCCGCCTCCGAGCTTACTTTTACAATCAGGACTCCCGCCTACCTTCCGAGGACCCCTTTGCCCACCTCCAACACACTGCATCCACCTGGACACCCCGTGCTGGCCTATTACCCGCCCTCAACCTCTTCATTTCCAACTGCCTCCGGGACATTAACCGCCTGAACCTGTCTACCCCCCTCCCCCACTCAAACCTCTCACCCTCACAACCCGCTGCCCTCCAATCCCTCTGCTCAATCCCAACCTCACCATCAAGCCAGAAGATAAAGGGGGCGCAGTGGTAGTCTGGCGCACTGACCTCTACACCACTGAATCCAGACGCCAACTCAAGGACACCTCTTCCTACCGCCCCCTCGACTATGACCCCACCCCTATCACCAAACCATCATCTCCCAGACCATACAGAACCTCATCACCTCAGGAGATCTCCCACCCAAAGCTTCCAACGTCATAGTCCGGGAACCCCGCACTGCTCGGTTCTACCTCCTTCCCAAGACCCACAAGCCTGACAACCCTGGCCGACCCATTGTCTCAGCATGCTCCTGCCCCACTGAACTCATCTCTACCAACCTCAACACTGTCCTATCCTCCCTAGTCCAGGAACTCCCCACATACGTTCGAGACACCACCCACACCCTACACCTCCTCCAAGACTTCTATTTCCCCGGCCCCCAACGCCTCATCTTCACCATGGATATCCAGTTCCTCTACACCTCCATCCATCATGACCAGGGCCTCCAAGCCCTCCGTTTCTTCCTCTCCCAACATCCCCAACAGTACCCTTCCACCGACACTCTCTTTCGTTTGGCCGAACTGGTTCTCACCCTTAACTATTTCTCCTTCGAATCCTCCCACTTCCTCCAGACCAAAGGGGTAACCATGGGCACCCATATGGGCCCCAGCTATTCCTGTCTCTTTGTTGGCTACGTAGAGCAGTTGATCTTCTGTAATTACACCGGCACCGCTCCCCACCTCTTCCTCCGCTACATTGATGACTGCATTGGCGCCACCTCGTGCTCCCATGAGGAGGTTGAGCAATTCATCAACTTCACCAACACATTCCACCCTGACCTTAAATTTACCTGGAACATCTCTGACACCTCCCTCCCCTTCCTGGACCTCTCCATCTCCATTAATGATGACCGAATTGATGCCGACATGTTTTACAAACCCACCGACTCCCACAGCTACCTGGATTACACCTCTTCCCACCCTACCTCCTGCAAAAATGCCATCCCCTATTCCCAATTCCTCCGCCTCCACCATATCTGCTCCCAGGAGGATCAATTCCACCACAGAACACACCAGATGGCCTCCTTCTTTAGAGATTGCAATTTCCCTTCCCACGTGGTTAAAGATGCCCTCTAACACATCTCGTCCACATCCTGCACCTCCGCATTCAGACCACACCCCTCCAACCGTAACAAGGACAGAACGCTCCTGATGCTCACCTGCCACCCTACCAACCTTCGCATAAACCAAATCATCTGCCGACATTTCTGCCACCTCCAAACGGACCCCACCACCAGGGATATATTTCCCTCCCCACTCCTTTCCGCCTTCCGCAAAGACCGTTCCCTCCGTAACTACCTGGTCAGGTCCACGTCCCCCTACAACCCACCCTCCAGTCTTGGCATCTTCCCCTGCCACCGCAGGAATTGCAAAACCTGCACCCACACCTCCTCCCTCACCTCCATCCAAGGCCCCAAAGGAGCCTTCCACATCCATCAAAGTTTCACCTGCACATCCACCAATATCATTTATTGTATCCGTTGCTCCCGATGCGGTCTCCTCTACATTGGGGAGACTGGACGCCTCCTAGCAGAGCGCTTTAGGGAACATCTCTGGGACACCCACACCAATCAACCACACTGCCCAGTGGCGCAACATTTCAACTCCCCCTCCCACTCAGCCGAGGACATGGAGGTCCTGGGCCTCCTTCACCGCCGCTCCCTCACCACCTGGCGCCTGGAGGAAAAACGCCTCATCTTCCGCCTCGGAACACTTCAACCCCAGGGCATCAATGTGGACTTCACCAGTTTCCTCATTTCCCCTTCCCCCACCTCACCCCAGCTCCAAACTTCCAGCTCAGCACTGTCCCCATGACTTGTCTTACCTGCCTATCTTCGTTTCCACCTATCCACTCCACCCTCCTCCCTGACCTATCACCTTCATCCCCTCCCCTACTCACCTATTGTACTCTATGCTACTTTCTCCCCACTCCCACCCTCCTCTCATTTATCTCTCCACCCTTCAGGCACTCTGTCTGTATTCCTGATGAAAGGCTTTGCCCAAAATGTTGATTTTACTGCTTCTCGAATGCTGCCTGAACTGTGTGCTTTTCCAGCACCTCCTTAATCTAATCTCTGTTCTGGACTTAGTGCTATGTAATGAGCCAGATTTTATAAAAGATCTTAAAGTAAGGGAACATTTAGGAGGCAATGATCATAATATAGTAGAGTTTAGTCTGCAGTTTGAAAGAGAGAAGGCAAAATCAGATGTAATTGTGTTACAGTTAAATAAAGGTAATTACAGGGGCATGAGAGAGGAACTCACAAAAATTGATTGGAAGCAGAGCCTAGTGGGGAAGACAGGAGAGCAACAATGGCAGGAGTTTCTGCGTGTAATTGAGGACACAGTACAGATGTTCATTCCAAAGAAAAGAAAGATTAGCCGGCGTTTGGTGGGGGGCAGGGATTAGACAGCCATGGCTGACAAAGAAAGTCAGGAAATGTATCAAAGAAAAAGAGAGAGCCTATAAAGTGGCCAAGAGCACTGGGAAATCAGAAGGTTGGGAAGGCTACAAAAACAAACATAGGATACCAGAGAGAAATAAGGAAGGAGAGGATCGAATATGAAGGTAGGCTAGCCAGTAATATTAGAAATGATAGTAAAAATTTCTTTCAATACATAAAAAACAAACAAGAGCAAAAGTAGACATTGGGCCTCTCCAAGTTGATGCTGGAAGGCTAGGATGGGAGATAAGGAAATAGCTGAAGAACTTAAGAAGTACTTTGCGTCAGTCTTCATAATAGAAGACATGAGTTATATCCCAAAATTAAGGAGAGTCGGGGGCAGAATTGAGAATGATAGCCATTAATTGATAAATCTCCTGGCCTTGATGGCTACATCCTAGAGTTCTGAAAGAGGTGGCCGATGAAATAGTGGAAGCATTGGTTGTGATCTTTCAAAAATCTCTGGAGTCTGGGAAAGTTCCAGATGATTGGAAGATCGCAGTTGTAATCCCCTTGTTCAAGAAAGGATCAAGACAAAAGATGGAAAATTGTAAGCCAATTAGCCTAACCTCGGTTATTGGTAAAATTCTAGAATTCACAGGGTCGGATTAGAACAAGTTGGCATGGATTTAGTAAAGGGAGGTTGTGCTTGACAAACCTGTTAGAATACTTTGAAGAGATAACAAGTAAGTTAGATCAGGGAAACCCAATGGATGTTATCTATGTAGACTTGCAAAAGACCTTTGGTAAGGTACCTCATGGGAGGCTGCTGAGTAATGTGAGGGCCATTGGTGTTCGAGGTGAGCTCCTGGCATGATTTGAGGACTGGCTGTCTGACAGAAGGCAGCGAGTCAGAATAAAAGGTTCTTTTTCAGAATGGCAGCTGATGACAAGTGGTGTTCCGCAGTGGTGTTGGGGCCACAGCTGTTCGCTTTATATATTAATGATCTGAATGAAGGGATTCTTCATTCTGGTGAAGTTTGCCGCTAATACAAAGTCAGGTGGACTACAAAGTAGGCAGTACTGAGGAGGTGTGGAGGCTGCAGAAAGATTTCGACAGTGCAGGAGAGTGGTCCAGGAAATGGCTGATGAAATTCAATGTGAGCAAATGCGAGGTCTTGCACTTTGAAAAAAAAGAATACAGGCATGGACTATTTTCAAAACAGTGAGAAAATTCATAAAGCTGAAGTACAAAGGGATCTGGGAGTGCTAGTACTGAATTGTCTAAAGGTTAACTTGCAGGTTAAGTCCATGATTAAGAAAGTGAATGTAATGTTGTCATTTATCTCAAGCAGCGATGTACTTCTGAGACTTTTTAAGTTCTAGTTAGGCCCTATTTTGAATATTGTGTCCAATTTTGGACCCCACACCTCAGGAATGACATACTGGCACTGGAGCATGTCCAGCAGAGATTCACACAGATGATCCCTGGAATGGTAGGCCTAACATACAATTAACAGCTGAAGATGCTGGGACTGTATTCATTAGAATTTAGGAGGCTGAGGGGAGATCTAATAGAAACAAGAAAATACATGGCTTAGAAAGGGTGGACACTGGAAAGTTGCTTTCGTTAGGCAAGGAGACTAGGACCCATGGGCACAGCCTTAGAATTAGAGGGGGTCAATTGAGAATGGAAATGAGGAGACACTTCATCAGCTAGAGAATGGTGGGCCTGTGTAATTCATTGCCACGGAGCGCAGTGCAGGCCAGGACGTTAAATGTCTTCAAGGCAGAGATTGATAAATTCTTGATCTTGCATGGAATTAAGGGATACGGTGAGAGTGCAGGTAAGTGGAGTTGAAATGCCCATCAGCCATGATTAAATGGTGGAGTGGACTCGGTGGGCCGAATGGCCTTACTTCCACTCCTATGTCTTGTGGTGTTAAACCTTCCTTCAAGGTATATTTGATCAATGTTGCCTGGAGGACAAGTTTTTCACCTCTCCTGTTATATTCAGCTCTCAATCTAAAAATGTGATAGGGTCTGGCAGAATCAAATGGAGACAAGGTAAACACATTACAGATGAACTTGTATTGTTATATGCAACTACAGCTTACCTTTAATTTCAATTTGCATTTATCTTCAACATAAGAATGCCTTAAATATCTACATCAATTTAATACAAATTGAGTGAATATTGATTTCACTTTCCTGTTCATAAGTCAGTAATTTAAGAACGAAGGTATAGTTATCACTTTGCCCTACAATTAAATTAAAATGAATTCAATTCATGAGGATAGAAAGTTTTAAATAATTGATTGTTGGAATTTTCCAAATCTCGTGCATTAGATAGAGTCAAGACATGAAACAAAGTTGTCATAAAATAGTCTTGAGTATGGTTCAGTTTAAAGTAATTGTACAGCAAGACCAAAAAAATTCCTAGGTAAAAATGCTTAACTGGAGAAGAGCTCATTTTAATAGTTTTAAGAAAGAATCTAATCCAGATTAGAAGAGTTGATCCCAAGGTAAAACAGGTGATGGAGCAATGGAAAGCATTCTGTATTACTACAACAAGACAACAAATTGGTTTATTGAAGTGGTTTTAATACAAAAAGACATTTCAAGGTGTTCACAGAAGCATGATAAAGTAAATTTCGACTCTACACTACAGAGGGATATAGGAAAGTAGACACAATGTGTTAAATGAAAACCAAAAGTATTGCGGATGCTGGAAATCAGAAACAAAACCAAAAATTGCTGGAAAAAACTCAGCAGGTTTGGCAGCTTGTGTGGAGAGAAATGAGAGATAACATTTCGGGTACAGCGACCCTTTCTCAGAACTGAGCAAGGTGTTCTGAGGAAGGGCCACCGGACCCAGGATAGTAACTCTGATTTCTCTCTACAGATGCTGCCAAACTGCTGAGTTTTTCCAAGAATTTCTGTTTTTGTTTGACAGACAGAATGTGCTGCCTATTCACACAAATTCTTAACAGTAGTCGGACAAGTTAATAATGTGGTTATAAAAAACAGTTGTGTTGGATTTTTATTTAGAAGTGCGACACATGTGAGGAAAAGGATCATGCACCTTCTTTATAAATCACTGTTTATACCTCAGCTGGAGGGTTGTGGAAATCCTGGGCATCACATCTCATGAAAAAACTTGGTGACTTCAAAAAGGTAACAAAGGATTATCACACAAGTGGCTTCAATTATGAGGAGAGATCGGAAAAGTCCATAACCCCAAGAGGTAATTTACTAAAGATTCTAAAAGAAAGTAAGCCGTCAGCAAACATAATATGGTGAGGAGCAGGAGGATTAAGTTACTGACTGCCACAACCTCTCACATAGGCAAAACATCCAAGTCTCTTCAAATGGAAAACAAGATGATGCCAGTAGGAGATTGTGAGAAAAATTAAAAGGAAAGGATTCATAAACACTCATTCAAAAGGTTTTTTTTTTAAATGAATAAAAATTTCACCAGAACTTTAAAAATCCTTATTTTCAAACTTCCCTTATCTCTTCCTAATTTTCCACAGTCCTCCAGCCCGAGTCCTGCAAGATACCTGGGCTCCTCGAATTTTTGCCTTTTGAACATACCCAATCTAATTTCATCACCATGCCTTCAATTGTCTCAGCACTAAGCTTTGCATTCTCTCTTTCCATTACTCTTCTTCCCTAGTTCACTTCACTTTTTTAAGACTTACCTCTTTGACCAAGCTTTCACCTGAACATCTCCTTGTTTGGCAAAACATCATATTTTAATTTGTAATGCTTTTGTGAAGTATCTTTATCATGTTAAAATATAAATATAAGTTGTTGGCAATTGACTAAGCATAAGAGTCCCAAATAGTAAAGGACAAACAGTAATTTGGAATTGGTCTGTGAAAGATGAGACATATGGCAGACAATTATAACTTAAGAACATCCCCTGGGAGCCAGAATGACAGACACCTTCCAATCTATGTTCTGCAATGAAAGATAAAACAGTCAGTTCAGTCCATTGGTTAACATTAAACCATAATTGATGCTCTGAAAGCCATTTACAATTTGATTGATTATCTGAATTGAGTATCGGAAGCACATATTGACTGACTCAGAGACTATAATATGGAACCCATGTGAACCATATTCTTGGTTAATGAGATAATCTAAATTCATTTTCTTCTGAAGCATCAATTTTTAATATTTGGTTTGCATTCATTGTCCATTTTATACTTAAAGATTTTCTCTCTTGCTATGGTCCATTTCACGTTTTGTTGAAAATGCGACAATGCTAGTCAACAATAAGATTATTTTCTTGCAGCAGCTGGGACAGTATAAATGTATGCTTGATACAGTAGATTTTACCTTTTCCTGCTTTAAATCTCTGTTTAACCCTAAGGGCAAACCAAGTCTGCATACAAAATTACAAACTACAGGTTAAACCATCTGTTTCTTTTGTAGCTCAAAGTAATAACAATTATTAATAAGGAAGCTCATGTTTTCTATTGAAATTGTATCCAGAAACCATAAAGCGTTGTACGTAGTAAAGTAAAGCCTGTGGGGAAAAGAGTGGTATGCATCCAGTCCTCACAAAGATATTGTTCATTCAGAATCAGTAAAGCAAGGAATGATTGCACTCTATTGGTTACAATGTTCAGAAAAAAAAATTAGGAGACTGTTGTGAAAATAAATTACAATATTAGAACACTACATTTCACATTGCATTGATAAGACGAATGGAAGCCATTTTATGAGGTAACCATACATAAAACATTGCACAAAATAGCCAATGGCAGAAAATGAGGACTGAAGATGCTGGAGATTAGAGTTGAAGAGTGTGGTTCTGGTAAAGCACAGCCGTTCAGATAGCATCCAAGGAGCAGGAGAATCGATGTTTCCAGCATAAGCACATCATCAGCAATAAGATGGGCAGCCGATGTCAACTATTGCATATTTTGTCTTATACATATTAGGGAATGTGGAAAGTAATGGTGGTATAGTCATTTGTTAGTATTTGTAGACTTATAGTTCTGAAAGAAAGCATCAATCCATAGCCAAATAAATTTATTCCAGAAACTCAAGTGCAAAACATTCCAAAGATTGACATATATTTCAGTTTAGCATTCATGGCTTTTAATAAGTTTTCCACTTTATAAAAATGTACAAATCACTGAAAAGAGAACAGATCAAAGATTAATAACAAGACTTCAGAAAGATGTTAGCTTACCTGGACTGTTCTCCTAGAGATCTCTCAGGCTTCATTTCCTGGTGGATCAAGGAAATAATAGAATACCATATTAAAACCTGTCATACAACAAAGGTGGAGAAAGTGAAGGCTGCAGATGCTGGAGATCAGAGCTGAAAATGTGTTGCTGGAAAAGCGCAGCAGGTCAGGCAGCATCCAAGGAACAGGAGAATCGACGTTTCGAGCATAAGCCCTTCTTCAGGAATGAGGAAAGTGTGTCCAGCAGGCTAAGATAAAAGGTAGATTAGATTAGATTACTTACAGTGTGGAAACAGGCCCTTCGGCCCAAGTCCACACTGACCCGCAACCCACCCATACCCCTACATTTACCCCTTTAACCTAACACTATGGGCAATTTAGCATGGCCAATTCACCTAACCCGCACATCTTTGGACTGTGTGAGGAAACCGGAGCACCCGGAGGAAACCCCGCAGACACGGGGAGAATGTGAAAACTCCACACAGTCAGTCGCCTGAGTCGGGAATTGAACCCGGGTCTCTGGCGCTGTGAGGCAGCAGTGCTAACCACTGGGCCACCATGCCGCCCAACAAGGAAATCTGTAACTGACTTTGTAAGCAAATATCAACGATAACCCAATACCATCGGACCAGCCATGGGAGGGAGGGAGGGACTTGGGGGAGGGGCTTTGGAAATGCAATAGGTGGAGGGAGGTCAAGGTGAGGGTGATAGGCCGGAGTGGGGTGGGGGCGGAGAGGTCAGGAAGAAGATTGCAGGTTAGGAAGGCGGTGCTGAGTTCGAGAGATTTGACTGAGACAAGGTGGGGGGAGGGGAAATGAGGAAACTGGAGAAATCTGAGTTCATCCCTTGTGGTTGGAGGATTCCCAGGCAGAAGATGAGGCGCTCTTCCTCCAACCGTCGTGTTGCCATGGTCTGGCGATGGAGGAGTCCAAGGACCTGCATGTCCTTGGTGGAGTGGGAGGGGAAGTTAAAGTGTTGGGCTACGGAGTGGTTGGGTTGGTTGGTCCAGGTGTCCCAGAGGTGTTCTCTGAAACGTTCCGCAAGTAGGCGGCCTGTCTCCCCAATATAGAGGAGGCCACATCGGGTGCAGCGGATGCAATAGATGATGTGTGTGGAGGTGCAGGTGAACTTGTGGCGGATATGGAAGTGTCCCTTGGGGCCTTGGAGGGAAGTAAGGGGGGAGGTGTGGGCGCAAGTTTTGCATTTCTTGCGTTTGCAGGGGAAGGTGCCGGGAGTGGAGGTTGGGTTGGTCGGGGGTGTGGACCTGACGAGGGTGTCACGGAGGGAGTGGTCTTTTCGGAACGCTGATAGGGGAGGGGAGGGAAATATATCCCTGGTGGTGGGGTCCGTTTGGAGGTGGTGGAAATGACGGCGGATGATACGTTGTACATGGAGGTTGGTGGGGTGGTAGGTGAGGACCAGTGGGGTTCTGTCCTGGTGGCAGTTGGAGGGGCGGGGCTCAAGGGCGGAGGAGCGGGAAGTGGAAGAGATGCGGTGGAGGGCATCGTCGACTACGTCTGGCGGGAAATTGCGGTCCTTGAAGAAGGAGGCCATCTGGGTTGTACGGTTTTGGAACTGGTCCTCCTGGGAGCAGATGCGGCGGAGATGAAGGAATTGGGAATATGGGATGGCGTTTTTACAAGGGGCAGGGTGGGACGAGGTGTAGTCTAGGTAGCTGTGGGAGTCGGTCGGTTTATAGTAAATGTCCGTGTCGATTCGGTCACCCGAGATAGAAATGGAAAGGTCTAGAAAGGGGAGGGAGGAGTCTGAGACGGGTCCAGGTGAATTTGAGGTCGGGGTGGAAGGTGTTGGTAAAGTGGACGAACTGTTCAACCTCCTCGTGGAAGCACGAGGCAGCGCCGATACAGTCATCGATGTATCGGAGGAAAAGATGGGGGGTGGTGCCAGTGTAGCTGCGGAAGATGGACTGTTCCACATATCCTACGAAGAGGCAGGCATAGCTGGGGCCCATGCGGGTGCCCATGGCTACTCCTTTGGTTTGGAGGAAGTGGCAGGATTGGAAAGAGAAGTTGTTCAGGGTGAGAACCAGTTCAGTCAGTCGAAGGAGGGTGTCAGTAGAAGGGTACTGATTGGTACGGCGGGAAAGGTAGCCTGCTGGACACACTTTCCTCATTCCTGAAGAAGGGCTTATGCCCGAAACGTCGATTCTCCTGTTCCTTGGATGCTGCCTGACCTGCTACGCTTTTCCATACAACAAAGGTGGTCTAAACAAGAGGCAATACATTTTTGTACCTCAAAATAAATAAGAGTCTGGTCTGCACAATGTAAATGTTGACATCCCCAAACCTCTTATCTTTTCAGATATTGTATGCAAAATAAGAAGCGAAGTCTCCATAATTTAGCATAAAATGAAGAGTTCAATTCACGCATCCAGGGGCTGCAGGCATTAATGGCTTGGCCAGCATTCATTGCTCATCCTGAATTGCCTTTGACAAGCTAGTGGGAAGCAACCATCTGAATGGTGCTGCAGCCCATTTGATGTGCGTACATCCACAGTGCTTTTAGGGTGGGAGTTCCGGGATTTTGACACAGTAACATTGGAAGGAACGTTGATATTTTTCCCATTCAGGATGGCTTGCAACTTGATGTGAAACTTGTCGGTGGTAGCCGACAGATCTGCTGCCTTTGTCCTTCTAGGTGAGTTCATGAGTACAAAATTGTTGCAGTGCTCGGAGATGATGGGGACTGCAGATGCTGGAGAGTCAGAGTTGATAAAGCTTACCTGTACAGGAGAGGACCTGAGTGAGTCCTGAAGAAGGGTCCTGCCCGAAATATCAACTCTATTGCTCCTTGGATGCTGCCTGACCTGCTGGTTATGTCAGAAAGGGAGTGGTTGGATGAATTGAAATGGATGGTGACTGGGCGGTCCGGTCAGCCCCTATGGGCCCAGCTGCGATGCTCAGCAAACCATTCGCTAAGTTTATGTTCTGTCTCCCCATGTAGAGAAGACCACATCAGAAGCATCTGGTGCAGTGAACTGGGTTGGTGAGATGTACAGATGTTGGAGATCAGAGATGAGAGTGTGTTGCTGGAAAAGCACAGCAGGTCAGACAGCATCGGAGGAGAAGGAGAAATTGACGTTTCGGGCCAGATGATGAAGGGTTATTGCCTGAAACGTCGATTTTCCTGCTCCTCAGATGTTGCCTCACCTGCTGTGGTTTTCCAGCAACACCCTCTCGGTTGGAAGAGAGGCACTGTCTCACCTGGAAGAATTGTTTGGTGAGGCGGCTGGTGTACTGGCTGGTTTAGCATATTTTCTGGTCGCAGGGGAAGGTACCTGGCGGTTCGTTGGCAGGGGTGGCATGAACCAAGGACTATCAGAGGAAACGGCCCTTGCGGAAGGCAGAGAGGGATGGGGAGGTGAAGATGTTTTTGGTGGTGGGGTTTATTTGGAGTTGGCAGAAGTTTTTGAGGATGATGCATTGGATGCAGAGACTGGTGGCATGATAGGTGAGGACGATGTAGAGACTGGTGGGATGGTAGGTGCCGACCGGACCTCCCAGTCACCACCCATTTCAATTCCCCCAATCACTTCCTTTCCGACATGACCATCCTTGGCCTCCTCCATTGCCAAAACAAACCACAGCTCCTATTGGAGGAACAAAATCTTATCTTCTGCCTGGGCACCCTACAGCCTGGAGGACTCAACATTTAGTTCTCCAATTTCAAATAACCTCACTTCCCAGCCTCTTCCCCTCCCCTTCCCTTCCACTGCTCCCTGCCACCAACCAGATTCATTCCCCCTATTGACCAACCAGATCATAACTTCCAATTGTCTTCACCTATCCTCACTTGACCACCTTGACCCTGCAGCAACCCCCTCACACCCACCCCCAGTCTTGAAGAAGGGTTACACCTGAAACATCGACTTCTGCACCTCCTGATGTTGCCTAGCTTGATGTGTTCTTCCGGCCTCCTGTCTGTCTACTTTGGATTCCAGCACCTGCATTTTTTGTTTGTCTCTAATTAGGTCTTTACAAGCAGGACACAAAATAAAGGAACAATTGACATATTGTACATGCACTGACCATGCAGCTTACATTAGACTGAGGAACTCCTTTGGCAACTTGCTTTCCCTTCCAATCAGGCCTCTCCCTCCCAAACTCACATTTTCTTGTCCGGCCAGAGCTCATTCAATTGCTCCAGCTAGCCTCCCGCACCATTGCTACCTGCTGGTAGAGATTCCAGAGCACTGCTCAGCTCTCTTGTTCAGTGTCCTCCATCACTTTCCATTATGCATGATATCTAATTCATTCCTTCAGCCAAGCCTAAAAGCTGAAGAGATGACAGCTCAAAATGCCAGTAAACATCAATGTCTAGAACTCCTAGCATGTATCTATTTGAGCAGATATCTTATGTGTTGCATTCAGTTGTTATGCGTGTCTGTTTACTATTGATGCTCACTGTGCTTAAGTAGTGTTATGATCTCACTGTGGGAAAAGCATGCTAATAATCATGCACCACAGCTCAACAAGCTACCACAGAGGATAGAAATGCTTAAAATCTCAATGAGATCAGCCAGACACCCAGTTTGTCTGAATGACTGCCTCTTCGGGACAAAGTAATTCTCTGTCAGTAACAAAAAAAATGTTAGCTGCCACTTTTAATAAGAGCAGTGATAAGAAAGGATTTCTAATGTATTTAAACTAAACTGTACCCCTTTGAAAATCCCAGTCTCTCACAGAGGAACAAAAAAAACTGCTTTAAAACACATGCAATGGCTGGCAGAACAATGTAAACACGGTGAACATAGTAGATCAAAAGTCAAGGTAGAAAGTTATTTTCTCACAAACCTTTTGAGTTAAGGATGACAAGGTGCTGTCTGTGCAGGGACTGTCATTCTGCAAGTTGATCAAATAAGCTCAAGTCTTTTCTCATGGAGAGAGAATGAGAAATAGCAAGAGAAAAAGAGAGGCAGGATGAGAGAGAGAAAAAGAAAGAGGAAGAAAGAAAGAGAGGGATGGGGTTTTTTTGCTGTCTGCAGGCTTTAGAAGTTTCTTTTGTCTGGTGCTCTTAACCCTTCCACATTTCTAACATTGTACCGGTCAACCAGAGGACAGTTGTTACGTAGAATTTCCTAAGCTCAAAATGTTTTCAGTAATGTTCAGTCTTGAATTCTCCCTGTCTGCTGCTTCCAAAAAGCAACATTGTATGGCACAGTTCATCAATACTTGCATCTCCTGACCTTTATTGATAAGTTGCAAAATCCACTGTTATATCATTGAGAGCAATTCAACTTCCATTTCAATTTATAACGGCGAAAAAAGAAGTATATGGTCTCTGAAAATGGTTACGTTTGAACATGGATTCAGCGAGAAGTAAGTAAACTAAACAGGGCCCCAACCTGTAAGGATCTCCTGCCCTGATGTAGATGTAATCCTCTCAACCCAAGCTGACTTGAGACCCTGGTGGAATGGAGTTGGTTAGGCATGGTATCTCTGGACTCTCCAGCCTGTCGGTCCTCCTGGCTGGCCATGGCGCCTCCCTCACCCCTTGAGGCATCTGCTGAAAGGAAAGTGTCCATGAATCGAGGGAAAGGGTGAAGGTCTGACTGTGTATTTGGCAGATATTTATTTCTCGGCCACAGCTGGTTTCCACAGCAGCTGCCACCTGCTCCATAGAGGCAGCCATGTTGCCTGAGCTGGAAAATCAAACAGAACTTGGGCAGACACCCTCTGCCCTCTGCACCAGGCTACGCAGGATCTCTGGCACCGCTGCCACACATTTGCCAGTTTGACTGGCCAAGTCTAGAGTATCTGTTTCTCCACTCGATTTAGTGGGGAGCCTATTCTCCAGCAGTCCTGAACATCGGAGATGCAGCCATTTCTTCCAGTTCTGACTGTGGGCTGAGCCAGTGTAGTATCATCACAAAGTCATCGCCCCCGAGCCTACTCTAGATGCATTACCTACCGAGGTGAGAGTCTCTGTGCTGGTGTGGTGCAAGCCGTAGGCTGTGCTTCCTCTGAGTATCCTAACTACTGCTCTTCAGAGGTGTGCTGGGTGGGACAGGGCGAATGGGGCCTGGCATTCAGAGCTCTGCCTCATCATTAACAGCTCCGCAATAGTGATCAGAGACTGCAGTGAAAAGCATAAAACTGTGTAAGTGTCATGAGGCAGCACCTTTACCCAAGATCACATTGAAACATTGGTACTTATGTTGCAGATGTAAGATTCAGTTTGGTGGTTTTTCACCTCAATGGGTGGTGGGCAGATCCAATCTCACCTTGCACATAGGCTCACACCCTATACACTCTTGTCAGTGCAACGGCTTGCTCCTCTAGCATCTGGAGTTTAGTCACACCTCTCCTTGACTTATCATTGTCTTCATGATTGTATGACATCTTATACTGCAAAAGAGGAGAGCCAGTAAGAGATATTGGGGTGGACACATAAACAGTAGGCTTCCATTGAAAGATACAGTTAAAAATCACATGACACCAGGTTATCATCCAACAGGTTTATTTGGAAGCACTAGCTTCCAAAGCACTGGCCCTTTATCAGGTGTCACCTGATGAACAAGCATCGCTCCAAAAGCTAGTGCTTCCAAATAATCCTATTGGATGATAAACTGGTGTTGTGTGATTTTTAACTTTGTCCACCCCAGTCTAACACCAGCGTCTCCACATCTTGAAACATACAGGCAAAGATGTGAACCAACAAAGCAATGATTCTCCATATGTGCCCTGAGTTAAGAAGAAAGTGGTTTGGGGAAGGCTGTGAAAATGGCTGCGTGTGATCAAAGGACTGGAATTGATGGATTTCAATGAAGCTTCGTGTGATAAATGCTTGAGCTTTTTCTCAGGTGTCAATGGTGAAGCCACCTTGTGTCCTGGTCACAGTCTATATTTCCACATAGAAGGTGTGTGATGAGTAGGTTGTGATGGAAGGTGAATGAGCTGGTGCTGTGTGAGCTGCTGAATATAGTAGGTGCCTTTCTGTTTAAAGCGCGAACCGTGGTACATGTGTGAAATGCAGCATCTCTGTGCTTCTCTTAGTCAAACACAGGTAAACACAATCAAGTGAAAGAACTGATTAGACTGGAGGCATGTGAAGGAGATGTCTATGATCCAAGGGAATAAGTGACAGGACTGTCTGGTTGCAAGCTTACAATGGCAGAACACAGTTCTATGGTCATGAAGGAACCAATAGATGGTGGTCGAGGCAGAAGTGGGTACTGCAGATGCTGGAGATCAGAGTCAAGGTTAGAGTGGTGCTGGAAAAGCACAGCAGGTCAGTCTGCATTTGAGGAGCAGGAAAATCGACATTTTGGGCAAAGGGGTTGTTGGGCAAAGGGAAATCAGGATGCCGCATGATCTGCTGTGTTTTTCCAGCACCATTCTAATCTTGACAGTAGACAGTGGTACCTGCTCTAGCAGATAGAAGGGCATTCTCTAGCAGCCATGTCTCAGAGATGGAAACCTTGTCCCTCCCTCTTAGTAAATTTAACATCCCAATGTGAAATTTTCTCATGTATCTGAATTGTTTTAACAGATATTTTGTCTCTGCCAGAAATGGAAGCATATAGCAAAAAGCTTTAAGTGGAAATTCTGTACAGATTATGTCATTCTTCAAGATTGGAATTTTGAATTTAGAATTAGAAGTAGATTCTATTGTCACATGGAATACAGTGAAAAGTGTGCAAATCACCGTTCAAGGGTCATCTTGGTTACAAACCCTGAAGAGGAAAGCCCGCAGGAGAAATAAAAGAAATAAAAGGAAAGAAAGACAGCCAGATTTTCTTGAAGTCACATGTCAAAAAATGTGTATGGAATGCTCAGCCAGCCTGCGAGTACTGTATGGATCGCCACGTTTCTGCTGACACTGTCGACTCAGGGACAGGGAAGAACTTTGTCACCATTGCTGCCGCCATCACTGATCGTCAGGAGGAGTTGGGACTTTGCTGTCACTGCCACCTCAGACTGCCAGGAGGCTGCTGCCATTCTGCGCATAACCCCGCCCTCTCCTTGCTGTGCCGATGCTAACGACCCCATTCAAATAAGAGAAAACAAAACACAAAGAAAACAAGCGCAAGACCAAAAAGGAAAAGAAAAGCAGACGGGACAAGCCTTAAGCACAGGAGCCCAAATGCGGCCCATGCTGATTTAAGCAAAATTGTTTTTGGCACATTAAGCAGATGTTTGGTCAAACAGCAAAGATGGGAGTTCTGGATTAGTGGTGTTGGAAAAGCACAGCAGTTCAGGCAGCATCCGAGGAGCAGTAAAATCGACAATTCGGGCAAAAGCCCTTCATCAGGAATGCAGGCAGAGTTGAAGTCCACATTGATGCCCTAGGGTTGGAGTGTTCCGAGGCAGAAGATGAGGCGTTCTTCCTCCAGGCATCGGTGGTGAGGGAGCGGCGGTGAAGGATGAACACCTGATCTTCTGCCTCAAAACACTTCAACCCCAGGGCATCAATGTGGAACTTCAACAGTTTCCTCATTTCCCCTTCCCCCACCTCACCCCAGTTCCAAACTTCCAGCTCAGCACATCCCCATGACTTGTCCTACCTGTCTATCTTCCTTTCCACCTATCCACTCCACCCTCCTCCCTGACCTATCACCTTCATCCCCTCCCCCACTCACCTATTGTACTCTATGCTACTTTCTCCCCACCCCCACCCTCCTCTCATTTATCTCTTCACCCTTCAGGCTCTTGCCTGTATTCCTGATGAAGGGCTTTTGCCCGAAACATCGATTTTGCTGCTCCTCGGATGCTGCCTGAACTGTGTGCTTTTCCAGCACCACTAATCCAGAATCTGGTTTCCAGCATCAGCAGTCATTGTTTTTAGCTAGCAAAGATGGGAAGCCTGAGTAAACATGTGAGAGACAGGGATATTTATTAATTTACTGTCAAATTTTCTTCAGCATGTGGAGTCAAATATTTTTCTATTTCAAAACAATACACGTATTTGTGCCATACAGAGAATACATCAGAGGTCCTGGTGAGATAAGGTAGATTGGAAGGTAGGTCAGAAGGAGCATAAACAGTGGAGTAGATTGATTGGGCCAAATGGTCTCTTTCTGTGCTGTATCTCTACGGAACAATGATTTGCAGTGACTGAGCAAGTAAAATTCAATTTT
The DNA here is from genome assembly GCF_037043375.1 of Chiloscyllium plagiosum. Classification (NCBI taxonomy): domain Eukaryota; kingdom Metazoa; phylum Chordata; class Chondrichthyes; order Orectolobiformes; family Hemiscylliidae; genus Chiloscyllium; species Chiloscyllium plagiosum. The sequence goes on from NW_028270151.1 coordinate 75,150,525, forward strand.
TATAAAATGGTTTTCTATTAAATTTCCTGGTGCTTCGAAGATTAAAGTCTAATAATGGTGCATTATTCAGTGAAAATTGTATTAATACAATGGCTTTTGTGGTGCATTATTTGATCGGAATGTTGCAAATGGTAAGTGGGAGAATGTGATTGCTGTCTCTCTGTCTCTCTCTCTCTCTCTCTCTAAAATGGCTCTTTCTGCTGCATTTACATTGTAATTTTCTTTCTCACTTTCTCATTTTGATTTAATCTCTTCCATCTCCACTTATCTCTCTTCTGTTTCCCCATTTTCCATTTAGATTGGAGTGGGTTAGGGGGAGGAAGTGGCAAGAGCTCCATTGACCTCTCCAAGTGACATTTCAAGTAGGAAATGCAGAAAAAAAAATCCATCTGACTGCAGTTCCCATTGCAGCTATTCCTCTGAACCTTTCCATGTATGCATAATCGGTTTACTTCCACTTTGCCACTGGGCTCAATTAATGGGTGGGGGTGAAGGTGGCAAGAGAAGGGTTGTTGCTGAGGAGTGTGTAAATCTTTACCTCCTCTCAGAAAGTTGGTTAGAAACTGACATGTCATTGAGTCATAGGGTCATAGAGATGTATAGCATGGAAACAGACCCTTCGGTCCAAAATTCTGGTCTCCTTCCTATTGGAAGGATGTTGTAAAACCTGAAAGGGTTTAGAAAAGATTTACAAGGATGTTGCCAGGATTGGAGGATTTGAGCTATAGGGAGAGGCTGAATAGGCTGGGGCTGTTTTCCTGGAGCATTGAAGGCTGATGGGTGACCTTATAGAGGTTTATTAAATCGTGAGGGGCATGGATAGGGTAAATAGACATGGTCTTTTCCTCAGGGCGGGGAAGTCCAGAACTAGAGGGCATAGGTTTTGGGTGAGGGGAAAAGATATAAAAGGGACCTAAGGGGCATCTTTTCCATGCCGAGAGTTGTGCGTGTATGGAATGAGATACCAGATGAAGTGTTAGAGGTTGGTACTATTACAACATTGAAAAGGTCTCTGAATGGATATATGAATAGGAAGGGTTTAGAGGGAGATGGACCACGGGCTGGCAAATGGGACTCGATTAATTTCAGGTATTTGGTTGGTTTAGATGAGTTGGACTGAAGGGTTTGTTTCTGTACTGTACATCTCTATGACTCTCAGCCTAAATCACCTTTCATTATTTACTTTAATATGGCAGGTGGGCAACTACTTGAGCACCGACCCACCAAGAGGAGTAAGGGGCTGGGATCATGGGTGGTTGAGCAGAGTATTGGGCTGGAAAACTGACTTACTTTACATGCATCCCCCACGTCCTACCCATTCCAACAGAAGCAGGGCCCAGAAACCCAGCCCAATACTACAGTGTATATTCCATCTCTGTCACACCATCTCTTCACTCTCACAGCTGACCATTGGACCCCTGCTCCACCTGCTTCATTCTGACTCCTTGCCACTGTCAGCAGTCTCGCATAGAGACCCAACCCAAATATCCGCTGCACCAAATACTCTCAAAAGCCTGAGCTTGCACTTAATAGGGTAGGACACCATTGACAGCAGACAAACAAAACATTTTGGATTTGACAACAGAAAGTGCTGAAAATATGCAATAGGTCAGGCAATATTTTCGGGGAGACAAATATAGATAACATTTCAGGCCACTGACTATTCTTCAGAATATCATTGCAACTGTATTATAGTAACTAAATAGGCATGTTCGTGACAAATTTCTATGGACAAACCTGCAGGCCCTGGTTTTGCGCAGGCATTTGGGCCTCTACTAGATGATTCAGAATTCACAGGACAGAAATTAATGACTTGGCTCAACTAGTCCATGTCACTGTTTATTTTCCATTTGAAACTGCTTCTATTCTATTCATTTCATCTCACCCTGTCGCTTTGTCCTTCTATTCCTCTCTTTCATTCTCAAAACTAGGTTCCACTTCAATACAATTTTAAGAGGGCATTGGATGATTATTTGGATTTTTAAAAATGTGATTGATATGTGGAAAAGGCAGGAGATTGGCACAGGGGAATAGAACTGGCGAAATCACTATGGACCAAATGGTGCCAACAACTCTGTAATTCTGCTACATGTTGCAACCACTTTAAGTGTTAGTCAGCTCTCTTATTATTTTTACTTCACAATATCAGTTTCAAGAAAGCTGAAAGGTCACACAGAACTTTGGATTTGTTTCCTGCTAAAGACCTTGGAGCGCAGGTTCCTTAAAGATGGATTTGCAGGTAGATAGGATAATGAAAAAGGTTTTTGGTACACTTGCCTTTATTGATCAGTGCATTGTGTATAAGATTTGGGAGGTCATGTTGTTGTTGTACAGGACATTGGTCTCGAGTGTTTGGAGGATCCCAAGGTGGAAGATGAGGAATTCTTCCACCAGGTATCAGGTGGTTAGAATTTGGCGGTGGACGAGGCTCAGGACTGGCATGTCCTTGGTGGAATGGGCGGGAGAGTTAAATTGGTTGGCAAAAGGTGGTGGGGCTTTTTGGAGCGTGTGTCCCAGAACTGGTTCCCTGAAACATTCCGCAAGTTGGCATCCTGTCTCCCCAATTTAGAGGACACCACACTGAGAACAATGGATACAGTAGATGCAACAGAGGAGAAGGTGGGGAATGGTGCTTGTGTAACTATAGAAGATGGACTGTTCCACATACCCAATGAAGAGGCAGGCATAGCTGTGACCCATGTGGGTGCCCATTGCTATCCCTTTGGTCTGAGGAAGTAGGAGGATTCGAAGAAGAAATTGTTGAGAGTGACGGCAAGTTCCACCAATCAAGTGAGTGTGTCGGTGGATGGGTATTGGTTGGGTCAGTGGGAGAGAAAGAAATGGAGGGCTTGGAGGCCTTCACCATGTTGGATGGATGTGTACAGGGACTGGATGTCCATGATGAAGATGAGGCACTAGGGGCTGGGGAACTGAAAGTCATGGAGGAGGTGTGGGTGGTGTCTCAAATGTATGTGGGGATTCCTGGACCAAGGGGGACAGGACGGTGTCGGGATATGAGGGGATAAGTTCAGTGGGACAGGAGCAGGAGGAGACAATGGGTTGACCGGGGCAGTCAGGTTGTGGATTTTGGTAAGAGGTAGAACCGGGTGGTGCAGGGTTCCAGGACTGAGGTTGGAGGCTGTGGATAGGAGATCTCCTGAAGTGAGAAGGTTGTAGATGGTCTGGGAGATGATGGTTCGTTAGTTCTTAACTACCATCTGAAATGGCCCAAGGATATTTGTTCAGTTCAAGGACAATTAGTGATGGGCAACAAATGTGGCCATGCCAGCAACACCTGCTTCCTGTGAAAGAACTTTAAAAATAAATCAGAGATACAGCAATATAAAAAGAAGTTAAAACAGAAAATCCCCTCAACTCACTTGTTCTATTTATTTTGCAAGCAATTGAAAGGAAAAGCAGTCTTCTTCATCTTAAGAACGAGGCACATGGGGAAAGTCAACATACCACAGTACAGATGGATAGATAGATAAATTGTTAGAGACATCACATATACAACATTACAGAGCAAGAGAAAATGTACCATAATATACATGCATGCACAATACAGATGGGAAGTATACAGCTGAGGCTAAGTTGGACAGCGCCCGAAAATGATCACTTGGATTGCAATGTGTGATTAACGGGTGCATGTTAAATATAATTCAGGCAACAAGCCAACAACATGCTGCCTGCTCAATTAAATGATTTCTGCCCAGAGCCAGTGATAACTTTGTCATTCATTGGCTTCAAGCCTGAACAGAGGGCATGAAATTATGAAAGGTTATCTTCATTTAAAGCTAGCCTGTATCACTTAAAGGGAAATTAGGCTATGGCTGGATAGATGGTGGTAATCCTGCAGGAACAAATGCTTACCTGAAAATTGATGAAGAATTATGCAACATTGGAAAGAGTGGGCTTCAGGATTTTCAGACACTGTACTACAGACTTTGGTGAAGGAGTGCAATTTCCTGCATCTGCAAAAACAAGGAGGTTCTCCAAATAGACACATAGAAGTTCATAGAAGGATATAGCCACGGAGGTCAATGAGAGTGATCAAGTCCCTGAGGACTTGGACATAGGGCCTTAAGAAGTTCAACGATACCACCTGATAGTTCAAGGTCAGTAATGTGACTTCAAAACTTTATTTCACCAGGAGTACCATGATCTCACACACTGTTTTCTCTCTTTCTCCTACCATTCATCTACTAACAAACTCTGTCAGTCGGGATCACCACCAGCATGTGTTACTCCATCTCACTGGTGCAAGATCCACACCCTCATCTTACAGCTTTTATACACCTTACTGGGCAGCACGCAAATACTGTGTTTATTGATGTACTTCATTCTCTTTTGCAGGACAAGGTGTTGCACAGGGGTACCAGCAGACAGTGACAGGCAAGAATGTATACCCTCAGTCTGGTGGGAAAAGAGTACCTCCAATATTAGGATACTCATTGCTGAGCCCCCATCAAGGAATGAGGGTGAAATTCCTCAAGATGATGATGTTTTCTGGCTTCAAATGCTTCCTCATACCTTCCTACTTCATACTCCCTTGAAAATATCCCTTTCACCAGGCTATGAGGATTGCTGAGGCTCCATCCTAGGGCAGTGACAGGAGCTCCCATGGGTTAGTCATGAACCTGAAGGAGTATAGCATTCACCTTCTCCCAATGCCATGCCAGCAGCCCCCTTGCTGTTGAGCTGCTTTTTCTCATCGGCCAGCCAGCTTGCTGCTCGCCATATTGAGATTGCAACAGGGCCTTCTAGGATGATGAAGGGCATTTGCCCAAAACGTCGATTTTCCTGTTCCTCGGATGCTGCCTGATCTGCTGTGCTTTTCCAGCACCACTCTATTCTTGACTCCTTATAGGATGAGAGCTGATTCAAGGTCATCCTGCAGAGTTGTCTTGGAGTCACTGAGCCATACTGCAGAGAAACAGGCCCTTTTAGCCCACCATGTCTATGCCGACCAATAAACACCAAACAGTATTAATTCCACTTCCCTTCACATAGTCTATAGCTTATAGCCTGACATTTTAAGTGCTCTTCCAGATGCTGCGCAGGTTTCCTCCGGATGTTCCAGTTTCCTCCCACAATCTAAAGATGTGCAGGTTAGGTGAATTGGCCATGCTAAATTACCCATAGTGTTCAGGGGTGTGTAGGTTAGCTGCATTAGTTTGAGGTAAATAAAGGTTAATAGGGTAGGGGAATGGGTCTGGGTGGGTTACTCTTCGGGGGGTCGGTGCAGACTTGTTGGGCTGAAGAGCCAGTTTCCACACTGTAGGGATTCTATGATATCTATGATGCTGTTTAAATGTTGCCAGCTTCCACCACCCTCTCAGGCAGCACATTTCATATTTCTATAACCCATTGGGTGAAAAAAATATTTCTCCAATCTCCTTGAAACCATTTAATCCTCACCTTAAACTGATGCCCTCTGGTTTTAGACACATCTGTCATGGGGAAAAGATTCTTATGATCGACTCTGTCTGTGCCTCTCATAATTTTGTATACCACAGCCTTCTCTATTCCAAGGAAAACAAACCCAGCCTATCCAGTCTCTCCATGTAACAGAGACCTGTCATCAGAGGTAACATCCTGATGAATTCTTCTCCACTCTCTCCAGTACAATCATGTTCTTCTGGTAGTGTGGCGACCAGAACTGCACACAGTATTACATTTGTGGCCTAACCAATGTTCTACGTAGATTACATCGATTACGTAAAACATTACAGCGCAGAACAGGCCTTTCAACCCTCGATGTTGCGCCAACCTGTGAAACCAATTTGAAGCCCATCTATCCTACACCATTCCATTTTCATCCATATGTCTATCCAATGATCATTTAAATGCCCTTAAAGTTGGCAAGTCTACTGCTGTTGCAGGCTGTGCATTCCATGCCCCTACTACTCCCTGACATCTGTCCTATGTCTACCACCCCACGGTTTAAAGCTATGCTCCCTTGCGCTAGCCACTAACATCCGAGGAAAAAGGCTCTCACTGTCCACCCTATCTAATCCTCTGATAATCTTATGTCTCAATTAAATCACCTCCCAACCCTCTTCTCTCTAACGAAAACAGCCTCAAGTCCATCAGCCTTTCCTTCTAAGACCTTTTTTCCATACCAGGCAACATCCTAATAAATCTCCTCTGAACCCTTTCCCACATCCTTCCTTTCTGCAGTGACCAGAATTGTATGCTCCAAGTGTGGCTGTATCAGAGTTTTGTACATCTGCAGCATGACCTCATGGCTCTGAAACTCAATCCCTCTAATAAGAAAAACTAACACACCGTATGCCTTCTTTACAATCCTATCAACCTGGGTGACAACTTTCAGGGATCTATTTATATTGACACTGAGATCTCTCTGCTCATCGACACTACCAAGAATGTTTTAGAAAGTTGTAACAAAACGTCCTTGCTCCTATATTCTGTGCAGAGAAAATGAGGTCTGCAGATGCTGGAGATCAGAGATGGAAATGTGTTGCTGGAGAAGCGCAGCAGGTCAGGCAGCATCTAGGGAACAGGAGAATCAACGTTTCGGGCATTAGCCCTTCTTCAGGGGCTTCTTCCTGAAGAAGGGCTAATGCCCGAAACGTCGATTCTCCTGTTCCCTAGATGCTGCCTGACCTGCTGCGCTTCTCCAGCAAGACATTTCCACCTATATTCTGTGCCCCAGCTAATGAAGACAAACACCCCATATACCTCCTTCACACTTTGTCTACCTGTGCTAACACCTTCAGAGATCTATGGACCTGTACACCAAGGTCCCTTTATTCCTCAGTACTTCCTAGGGACCTAACATTCATTGTTTTTGTCCCTCCATTAATAGACCTCCAAAATACATCACCTCACACTTATCAGGATTACATTCCATCGGCCATTCCTCCACCCAATTTACCAGCTGAACAATATTAGACTGTAGCCTGAGACCATCCTCCTCATTATCAACAACCCCACCATTTTTTGTTGTCATCTGTAAACGTACTTGTAAATTTTCCCTTCTATATTCACATTCAAGAGGTTAATGTACATAACAAACAGCCAGGGTCTCAGCACCAATGCCTGTTGTACACCACTGGTGAGAGGTTTCCACTTACAAAAGCAGCCCTCCACCATCACCCTTTGCCGACTACAAACGAATGTTGGATCCAGTTTGCCACTTTACTTTGGATCCCATGGGATCCTCCACTGAAGGTCAACAATCTTCCGTTAGCTATTTAATGGCCATTGGGTAGCAATTTGTAGGAGCATTTCAAGAGGCTCAGGCAGGCAGAGTGTGGAATTGTTTCCTCTGGTACACACTTTGGATAATACCAATGGTTCCTATTCAGTTAAGAGTTACAGAGCAGTGTTCATTCTCAAAGCTGAGGATACAGAAACATTGTAGTGTATTGATAATAATTGGAGGCATTCACTGCTGGAACCAATCAATTATGACTATTAACAAAGACCATAGCTATGAAATTGACCTAGCCTGTTAACATTAGTCCCAGGCAATAACGTTCGAGAGCCATGACATCAGGTTCGAATGAAATACAACTATTATCCAGAATTGTCAGAAAGGACCAAAACTTAATAAATGGCAATTTTCTTGTGTTGTTTTGGCCAAAGCATTTGATTTAGTGTGATAGAATTGTTAAAAGTTTAATTGGTCTTAAGATTAAACTTATTCCAAATTTGGATTGCTCGGATAGATAATTGAGATGGGTCACAAAGAAACTGAACTATTCTTGATTCAGGGGAAGATTTAAAAAAAAATCTTGTCTCTTTTGTACCATTCACAGCGCAGGTTAGGGTACAGATGGAAAGTGGGAGACTTTTAAAAATGAGATAATGAGAATTCAGAGACAGTATGTCCCTGTTAGGGTGAAGGGCAAGGCTGGCAAGTGCAGGGAAATGCTGGATGACTAGAGAGATTGAGGTTTTAGTCAAGAATAAGAAGGAGGCATGTGTCAGGTTATCGATAGCAGGGATCAAACAAATCTTTAGAGGAGTATAAAGGTAGCAGGAATATACTCAAAACAGAAATCAGGAGGGCAAAAAGGGAACATGAGATAGCTTTGGCAAATCAGGTTAGGGAGTATTCAAAGAAAGTCTACACATACATTAATGGCAAAAGAATAAATAGGGAGAGAATAGAGCCCCTTAAAGATCAACATAGTCATTTCTGTGTGGAATCACAGGAGATAGGTGAGTTGTTAACCAAATATTTTGTGTCAGTATTTACTGTAGAAAAGGACTAGCAGCGTGCCACCAAGATCAGTGCTGGGTTCACAACATTTCGTTATGTATATAAATAATTTGGAAACTAGGGAACTTGGGGAAATAAATAGTAATGTCTTGAAAAGAGTTGACATTACAGAAGAGAAGGTGCTGGAGGTCTTAAAAAACATAAAGGTAGATAAATCCTCAGGACCTGATCAGGTGTATCCCAGAACTTTGTGGGAAACTAGGGAAGAGATTGCTGGGTCCCTTGCTGAGGTATTTATATTGTTGACAGCCACAGATGAGGTACCAGAAGACTGGAGGTTGGCCATTATTTAAGAATGTAAGGAAAAGCCAGGGAATTATGGACCAGTGAGCCTGATGTAAGCGGTGGGTAACTTATTGGAGGGGATTCTAAGGGAAGAATTTATATGCATTTGGAAAGGGAAGGACTGATCAGCGATAATCATTTTTGCGCGTGGGAAATTGTGTCTCACTAACTCGACTGAGTTTTTTGAAGAGGTGACAAAGAAGATCGATGAAACTAGAATGATAGACACTGTCTATATCGGTCATTCTGCTGTAACACACATTTAATCAGTGTGAATTAGCTATAATATAAATGACAAATTATGGACATTAGGTAACACAAACTTTTTCCTGAACGGGTATAGCAATTATCTATTAGTGATCTTCCAAAGTGCATGAGGTTGCAGGGGAACATAACTGCTGTACTATAGCAGAGCGACTTGTATGGACTTCAGCAAAGTGTTTGACAAGATTCTGTAAGGTTAAGTCATATCGGATATAGGGGGAGCTAACCAACTGGATACAAAATTGGCTTGAAGGTAGGAGACAGAGGTTGGAGTTACAGAATTATTTTTCAGACTGGAGGCCTGTGACCAGCGGTGTGCCACAAGGATCGGTGCTGGTCCATTGTTTTTCATAATTTAAATAAATGATTTGAATGTAAATATAGGAGACAAGGTTTGTAAGTTTGTATATGACACAAAAATAAGTGGTGCAGCAGACGGTGAAGAAGATTATTTCAGTGTAGAATGAGATCTTGATCAGATGGGTCAACATGCTGAGGAGTGGCAGATGGAGTTAAATTTAGGAAAATGTGAAGTGTCGCATTTTGGTAAGGCAAACAAGGGAAGGACTTATACAGTTAATGGTAGGACCCTGGGGAGTGTTGTCAAACAAAGAGACCTAAGGGTGTAGGTGCATAGTTCCTTGAAAGTGAAGTCACAGGTAGACATGCTGGTGAAGAATGCACACTTGTCTTCATTGGCCAGAACATTGAGTGTAGGAGTTGGGACATCATATTGCGGCTGTGCAGGGCATTAGTGAGACCTCTTCTGGGTTATTGTGTATGGTTCTGGTTGTCTTGCGACAGGGAGGATATTATTAAGTTGGAGAGGGTTCAGAAAACATTTACCAGGATGTTATAAGGAATGGAAGGTTTGAGTTATAAAGATTTATGGATTCATATAGTGCAGAGAAGGCCCTTTGGCCCATCAAGTCTGCACCATTAAACGTTCATCCAAATATTTTTTTTAAATTGTAAGGTTCCAGCCTCCACTGAGAGAAAGTGAGGACTGCAGATGCTGGAGAATATATCAGAGTCGAAATGCGTGGCACTGGAAAAGCACAGCAGATCAGGCAGCATCCAAGGAGCAGGAGAGTCAACGTCCCAGGCAGTGCATTTCAGATTCACTGACTAAGTGAAAAGGGTTTTTCTCCAAATTCCCTCTGAATCTCCTGCCTCTTACCCTAAACTATGCCCTCTCATGATTAACCCATCAACCAAGAGGAACAGCTGCTGTCTATTCATCCTGTTCATACCCCTCATTATCTTATACACCTCAATCGTGTCCCTCTTCAGTCTTCTCTGCTCTAGAGGAAACAATCCAAGCCTATCCAGTCTGTCTTTAGCTCCATCCGAGGTAACATCCAGGTAAACCTTGTCTGTACCTCCACTAGTACTATCATATCCTTCCTGTAGTGAGGCGACCAGAACTGCACACAGTACTCCAGCTGTGGTCTGACCAGTGCTCTGTACAACTCCAACATTACCTCCTTGCTCTTGTATTCTATGTCATGACTGATGAAAGAAGTGTCCCATGTGCCTTCTAAACTATCCTATTCACATGCTCTGCCAACTTCAGGGATCTGTGAATAATTACCCCGTGATCTCTGTGTTCCTGTACCCAGTGTCCTGACACTCATTAAATACTCCCTCATCTTGTTTCTTCTTCCAAAGTGCATCACCTCACACTTATCAGGGTTAAACAGCATCTGCCTCTGGTCTGCCCATCTGACCAACCCATCAATATCTTCCTGTGACCATTTTCTTTCCTATTAACCACTCTATCAATCTTGGTGATGTCAGAGTATTTGCTTAACATTCCCCTACATTTTCATCCATATCATCTATGTATATAGCAAATGCTGATCCTTGTGATGTACATCTCTACACTGGCCTCCAGTCACTCAAACAGCTTCCTACCATAACTCTTTATGTCCTATTACTAAGCCAGTTTCTGATAGAATGGATTGGCTGTGACTTTTTTAACTGGAGGTCAGAGGTTGAGGTGTAAACTCATAGACGTTTCTAAAATCATGAGGGGCATAGATAAGGTGAATAACAAGAGTCTTTTCCCTCGGGTAGGGGAGTTCAAAACTAAGGAGCACATTTTTAAGGTGAAAGGAGAAAGATGTAAAAAGGACACGAAGGGCAATGAGAATGGTTCGTGTGTGGAATGAACTGCTAGAGGAAGTGGTGGATGATGGTACAGTTACAACATTCAAAAGACATTTGGATAAGTACATGAACAAGAAAGATTTGGATGGATATAGTCCAAATGCAGGGAGATTGGACTAGTTTAAGTTAGGAACATGGTCAGTGTGGACTGGTTGGACCGAAGGGTCTACTTTCATGCTGTATGACTTAATGATTTTATATTTAAATGTCTATTTGTTTGTCAAATCGTAGACATTTTTAATGTTGCTTTTTTAACATTTCCTTTATTTGCTGGATTTAGTGAGTAATTTTATTAATAACGTTTTGATTTCTGGTTTCTTTGTTGTAGTACTGATCAGAGGATGTTTAGTTGGTTAGATCATTGGATTTGATCTTGCTTTATTTTTATGGGTGTGAAATTCCCTGCGTCTTTTATTTGGGCCTTATTATTTTATTCTTTTTCTGATAACTGCTGATTTTGACCTCTACCCAAGTGGAGTCTCAAAGATATGCCACACTAAGAGCTTTTGAATACTTATAATAGCCCTTTTTGCTGTCTTGTGGTCAGTGGCACTATCCTCAGAGAAGAAGGAATAAACTTTGAGAGATTTCTCTGTCAACAATGTCTGTAATAGCCATACATATTGTTCAGTTGGCAATATTATATGTTGTGGTAGCCTTTCAAAAGAGCTGAAGAAAGCATGTATCCCTTCCTCAAACTTTAGGATTAACTGGCATATAAATCAGCAAACTCAGTGAGATGGTCGCTACACAGTATAATGCTCTCACCAATATAGCATCCATTATGATTTGTCTCAGCAGACTCTGCATTGATTGCAGACAACATTTTGGAATTCCAACAAATAAATGCTAATGAACACTAATCCCCACCCAGTGTCACAAGGGAGAAACAAGAGAAGATAGGAGATGAAGGGATAAAGAACCAGGGACAACCTCAGGAGAAGACAGAGACACATATTAACTCATGAATAAAGTGAATGTGATTTTGATCATTTAGTATGAGGGCAGGGCAGCACGGTGGCTCAGTGGTTAGCACTGCTGTCTTACAGTGCCAGGGATCTGGGTTTGATTCCAGCCTCAGATGACTGTTTGTGTGAGGTTTGCATGTTCTCCCCATGTCTGCTTGGTGTCCTCCCATAATTCAAAGATGTGCATTAGGTGAATTGGCCATGCTAAATTGCCCATTGTGAACAGGGATGTATAGGCTAGGTGCATTAGTCAGGGGCAAATGCAGAGTATTGGGTCTGATGGACCCTCTTCAGAGGGTAAATGTGGATATTTTGGGCTGAATGGCCTGTTTCCACACTGTGTGGATTCTATTCTATGAAGTTAGGCTTGACATGTGATGTTGCAGTGCATGAAGGTGGTGGCATTTAAAAAAAAATTATAGCTTCTGATCTCTACTCCACTGAAATAAATTATATATATGCCTTAAATTGAATATGAGTCAAATAAAGCTCACTGACTCATAAAATCAGCTTTTCTTGGGAATACATTTGTTATTTTTGATAAGAACAGCAAGGGTAGGTTGTATATTTAATGCTTATTTGCATGAACAGATTTTGAAGTCATGCACGATACACTCATTGTATTATTGCACCTGATGGCAGATTAATTCTCCCTCAGTGTCCAGTGATGTTTCAAACTAATTGGTGTAGTCCCACAATTGATTCAGGCAAAATTAGCTTGTTCAGGGAAAACAATACAAAATATAAAAACTGATATTAAAATGGAATAAGAAAATAGATTCACTCATGAATTGGTCTGGTACAATGAGAAATGAGGCTGCATTGTAAATAAGCAGAATAATGTAAGTCTAAATAACGTTCTCAGTATTTGCTAATGGTCTGGAAAATGGAACCTGTTTTTCGATATAAGTTTGCTCGCTGAGATGGAAGGTAACATCTTCAGTGGGCCTCAGGCGAAGCAATGCTGAAAACTTCTGCTTTCTATTTATATGTTTGGGTTTCTTTGGGTTGGTGGTGTCATTTCCTGTGGTGAAATCACTTCCTCCTACTTTTCTCAGGGGGTGGTAGATGGGGTCTAACTCGATGTGTTTGTTGATAGAGTTCCAGTTGGAATGCCATGCTTCTAGGACTTCTCGTGCGGGTCTTTGTTTGGCTTGTCCTAGGATAGATGAAACCTGTTCTATAACATCAATTTCAAAGTAGTTTGATTGTCAATTGGATGTTAGTGGTGGTATTAAGAGTATACAGAGTCGACATCTGAGGGGCAAACTCAGTATTGCACCATCTCCCATGATGCAGCGTCCATTTGGATGTATTTTGATTGCAGCAAACACAGGTTTTGGAATGAGGAAGAGAGTTCCTTAATTGATTCTTGGTAAAATCGAACTAATTCTCACATTAAGTGGCTGGACAAGTGACTATAGGCTGAACCCCAATGTTACAGACTCATACCAACCAGCATCAGGGAATCAGCTTAACATTGAGTAATGTGAAGACGTGTAATTGTTAAGTGTCTGACAAGCTTTACAAGTTGTCACATATAATCTCTACTCTCTACAGATCAATGCTCTTATTGTTAAAGAGGTTAATATTGCCATTGATTACACATTGTACTTCAGGAAATCTTTTAACACCTGGCCCTATCATGCTGCTGTATTGATGCCATGACCAATATGATGAGACCCTCAGCTCTCCTGACAAACATGTCCAGCATCTGCAGTCCTCATTTTCTCCTATGTCCATTGTTTGGCACATCAATTGGTTGACAGGAAGCTCTGATACAGGAGTCAAGCACTGATGATCCCTAGTCCAGTTACTGGGTTTATAAATGTGCTGTCAGCATTTCATATTTTAGGCTGCACCATTCACTTACTGCACCTTTGTTACAACACACTTTTCTGATACAGAGGTCTTCACCACGACCTTCACAGGAGATGAATGGCTGCAAGGTATTTTGCTGGATAATTTCTTGAAGGGTACATCTAATTGATATGCTGTTCTTCCACAATACAGTTGCAAACAATGACATGTCTATCACAATCTTTCACAATCTCTCACTGTGCATGGCAACAACAGTTTCCTCTGGTCTCACAGGCCCTCAGACAATCAGAGACAACACCAGAACTGACTTGTTGAAGAATCTGAATTATCTACAGTGCACCATTCCCACTGGGAGAACAGGCAGTGAACACTATTTCCCCTCACTCATATTTTGCAGGTTTCCAGACAATTACGAGTAAAATGTAAAATGTTGACATTGTGTTGTGGAGAGACTGCAATCACATAGCAGAGGGAGAAGTGGAGGGAGCTTTGTGGTGGCAAACCCTGCCATCATCTGGTAATGCAGCAGCTACAGGCAACTGTAAGAGAGCCTCCTGGATAAACAGGGATGATCTGTGTCCCCAGCCATAGCACTCCTGCTCAACTCCAGTTGCTGAGAACATGGAGATGCTACAGGTAGTTTCCAAATGTCAATTTTACTTGTGCTTTTTTTTCACATTTTGTTGGCGTCACTTTATTCCTGACTGTGCATAATCACTATCTGAGTGTAGCTTAGTCAGGGAACTAAATGTATGAGCATACTCATGTTCACAAGGGTAATTAGGGACATTTCCATTATTGTGAAAGAAATTACAATTGCACAAATCTTCTGGTTAAAGGTGACATGTATCCCAGGAGGAGTACTGTGAGGTCCCTTGGAAGTTTCAGTGCAGAAACTCTGTGGGATTTGTCAGGAGGTTTGAGTTTACAATGGACAAATCCTCTGGTCTCTGGAACCCTGCAAATTAGTCTCTGACCCCGAGCTGGAGTTAGAGATTTCATGTGGTTCAAACTTACAAAGTTACCCAGTTTTTTTCTGGATAAGTATGCAATTGAAATCCTCCTGAATGTACAGGTTTAGCAGCTTAATGTTCCGAGGTTTAAATGCAATAGGAAGTATAGAAAAAAAGGAAAGTGATGAGGGGTAGTGGTGTTTTTGGTTAGGGATAACATTTGGGACAATATTCCTGGGAGATCATCCAGTGAAGTTATATGGGTGAAAATGAGAAATAAGAAAGGGATGAACATCTTGGGATTTTATTGTTGGTTAGGGCTGCAAAGGATTAAAGCTCGAGTTGAGAAACTGAGAGTTGGTCAAGGTGAGCAAGTGGACGTGGTAACAGTCACGTACACAATAGCTGCGACCTGGGCCATTCAAGGAAAGGGAAACAGTTCTGGTACCTGATTGGAGGATCGGCGCTTAGCAACATAACATGATGTCTCTGATTGGATGAAGCTGAAAAGGGATGAGGGATAAAAGCCAGCATGATCTAAGTCCACTAATGTAACACCAGAGACAAATGCATGAGCAATCCCTTGCCAGCAGATGGGGTGAAGAGAGCAAAGGAACTCTGCAGCCTGGCCATTTGTGCGTTCCCGGGTAGTGTGTTTCAATTCAAGTACAGTATTAAGTTAGCAGAAGGGTGACTGATGTGGTTTCTTTTAACTGTTTAGAATTTGTATTTGGGAATATTTGGATATTTTGGATATATTTGATACTTGATATTTTGGCTACTTGATACCTTGAGACTTTCAAGAGAAAAAAGTGAATTGGTTAAGTTAAGAAATGCTCTGTGCCTTCTAAACTCACTTTCATTGACGCTAACTCAGTCAGACATGAAACCGTATTATGGGAAAATTATGTCTCACTAACTTGATTGAAGTTCTTGAAGTGACAAAGAAGATTGATGAAGGCAGAGCAGTAGATGTTGTCTATATGGACTTCAGTAAAGCATTCAACAAGTTTCTGCACGATAGACTGGTTAGTAATGTTAAATTACATTGAATCTGGGGGAGCTAGCCAATTGGATACAAAATTGGCTTGAAGGTAGGAGACAGAAGGTGGTGGCAGTGAGTTGCTTTTCAGATTGGAGGCCTGTGACTAGTGGTGTGCTGCAAGGATCGATTCTGAGTCCCCTGCTTTTCATCACTGATATAAATGATTTGGAAGTAAATATAGGAGACCGGATTAGTGAGTTTGCAGATGTCACCAAAATGAGTGGTGTAGTGAACGGTGAAGAAGGTTGTCTCAAAGTACAACAGGATTTTAATTAAATTGGCCAATGGGCTGAGGAGGAGGAGATGGAGTTTAATTTAGATAAATGTGAGGTGCTGCATTTTGAAAAGATAAGAGGGCAGGACCTATATAGTCAATGATAGAGTCCCAGGGAATGGTGCCAAACAAAGAGACCTAGGAGTGCAGGCGCATACTTGAAATTGGATTTGCAAGTAGACAGGGTAGTGAAGATGGTGTTTGGTACCATTGCCTTCATTGGTCAATGCACTGAGTAGAGGTGTTAGAACATTGGTTGGGCCACTTTTGGAATACTGCATACAATTCTGGCTGTTCTTCTACAGGAAGAATGTTGTTAAACTTGAAACAGTTCTGAAAATATTTACAAGGACGTTGTTGGGACTGGAGGGTTTGAAATATAGGAAGAGACTGAGTAGGCTGGGGCTACTTTCCCTGGAGTATCAGAGACTGAGGGGTGACCTTAGAGAGGTTTTTAAAATCTTGAGGAGCATGGATAAGGTGAATAGCTGACGTCTTTTTCCTGGGGTGAGGAATCCAAAACTAGAGGGCATAGGTTTAAAGTCAGAGGGGAAAGACTTAAAAAGGACCAGAGGTAACTTTTTCATGCAAAGGGTGATGGATATATGGAATGAGCAGCCAGAAGGGGTGGGGGCTGGTACAATTACAACATTTAAAAGGCATCTGGATGGGTATATGAATAGGAAGAGTTTAGGGAGATGGCCAAATGCTGGCAAATAGGACTAGGTCAGATTTGAATTCCTAATCAGCGCAGACGAATTGGACCAACAGGTCTATTTTAGTGCTCTCTGACTCTGACTCTGTAATCAAAAATGCTTTATTTTCATTATCAAAGTTTCTGATGGTTTCAGGCTCAAAAGATTTGAGTTCTACCAGAATCACCCCACGGCAGCAGTCTGTAAATCTCATGTGTCATGTGATAAGTTAACCCTCGTGTACTGCAAGCATAACAGCTATGATTGTGACACACAGACATTACCTACATGAAATGAAAAGGAGCTCCATAGGAAGCTGGTGGCAAGGTACAATAGGCGACTAGAGTTTCAATTTGAAAACCCAGGAAAAGCTGACTTTTATTCCAGATTGCAGGGCAGAAAGGGACTTTGTGTCAATCAGCCAGCAGGTGTTCACAATAACTGGCATCCTGCTTGTCCAGCCAAAGTGGTCAAGTTCACATTTCCATTATTATGCTCCATCTACCAAATTTTTGCTCACTCACTTTACCTATGAGTATCCTTTTGCAGACTCCTTGTGTCTTCTTCACAGCTTACACTCCTGCCTGGCTTTGTGTCATCGGAAATTTAACAAACTTACATTTGATCCTGCATCCATATCATTTATACAGATGGTAAGCAACTGAGGCCCCCAAACTGATCCCTGTGGCTCACCAATCATCATATCCTCATTACCCAAAAATAACTCATTAAGGCCCACCATCTACTTCCTGTTAGCCAACCTATCCTCTACCGATGCCAATATGCTTTGCCCTGCATCATAAGCTCAAATCTTTGATGTGGCACCCTGTCAAATGTCTAATGTGAATCTGGGTACAGTATACTCAATTGTCTCTCTCTATCTCTGTTACTACTTGCCTCCTCAAACAGTTATAATAAATTAATTAAAAATAACTTGTCTTTCATAAAAGAATGTTTACTCTGGCTAATTGCATTAAGATTTTCTAAGCACCCAGCTGAACCACCTTAAAGATAGATTCCAAACTTTTCTCTATGACAATGTTAAGTTACCCGGTCTTCAGTTTCCTGCTTTCTGTCTTCCTCCTTTGTTGAATAGTGGAGTTACATTCACTACTTTCCAATCTAACAGCACCTTTCTAGAACCAGGGAATCTATTATTGCAGCAGCAATTTCCTATTAGACCATAGAGTGATGTCTATCAGCGATTTGTCAGGTTTTAGTTTTCATCATTTTCTCCATGTCCTTTCAATTATAGTTGTTTAAAGACCCTCACTTCCTTTCACATTCTGATTCTTAATTAGCTCTGGTAAGTTACTTACTTTCTCCCAAAGTAAAGACAGACACAAAATATTGATTTAAATCCTTTGCCATTTCCCTATTTTCCATTAGTAATTCCTCAGACTCACTTTCTTTTGGACCAACACTCACTTTACTTACACTTTATTAAAAAATATAACTGTTGAATCTTTTATTAATTTTTTGTTAATATTTCTCACTGGTTTTCCTCTCAGACTCATAGTTTTCTCCTTCCCTTTGTTAATTTTACAATTATCTCTTGTTGTTTTAAGTTTAATATTTTTTAGATTACTTGCAGTGTGGAAACAGGCCCTTCGACCCAACAAGTCCACACCAACCCGCCAAAGAGCAACCCACCCAGACCCATTCTCCTACATTTACCCTTTCACCTAACACTACAGGCAATTTAGCATGGCCAATTCACCTAACCTGCACATTTTTGGACTGTGGGAGGAAACCAGAGCACCCGGAGGAAACCCACGCAGGCACTGGGAGAATGTGCAACCTCCACACAGATAGTTGCCTGAGGCAGGAATTGAACCTGGGTCTCTGGCGTTGAGGCAGCAGTGCTAACCACTGTGCCGCCTGGTTGTCCTTTTCAATTCTGTATTTACATGAAAAAACCATAATGCTTTGTTTATTTTTATGGCCTTATTAACCTTTCGTGATTTCTTTGTTATTCCATGAATCTATTATATAACAAATTTTAAAAGGGATAAACCTTTTAAAAGGCTGAGATAAACATCTCTGCCAAAGCATGTCATATTACAGACCTTAACATTAGGTCAACTGGATCCGGGTAGACTCCATAAAATGGAACAATCCCATTTGCAAAATTGGCTACATGGAGGATTTTTTGTTTAAATCATATTCTGGCCTAAATAAGCACAATCTGAATTTGAACAATGTGGACTTACAAAATGCACCTGGGAGCTATCACTGTGAAAGTATTTCTTAAAAAAACAACACAGCTGTCAAAATATTTTGCCACTGTTGAAAGACCAGTTTGATTTACAAGGTGCTTATGGAAAATCATACTAAAGTCATTCCATGATGAGTTCATCCTAGCCAGAATTGTGGCCAGAAAGGGAAGCAAAGATAAACCTAAGAGCAGTGCTTTCCATGGGAGAATCTAACATTTAAAAACTGCAATCATACATTTTCCCCAGGAGTCAGTACTTTCAGCTCCTTTAAAGGGATTTAATTCCATTGAATGTGCACAAGCTCTCTTCACTTGCAGGTATGGTAAAGCTGATTTTACTGACTGATAAATACGTTCCTACACTTAAGGACACACACATGCAGACACATTGGCAAAGCCCTGATTCAAGTGTTAGTAGGAAAGTGAATTGCATACTCAAGGAGAGAGAAACACAGTGCAAAAACAGATGTGATGCTAATAAGAATAACGTGCTTTAAAGTCAGCATTTAGCCCACAAGTTTGGTCTTAATTGCTGATAGTAAAGACAATGGATATGCAGATGCGCTCCTGATGCAGGGTCACCTTCACAATGATGTGAAAGGATTGGGTCAGTAGGTTGTAACTAGAGCAGCTTGGGGCACAGATACTTCATGTCAAACCCTCTGTGTATGGTGTAAGTAACTAATTCTCTAACAAATTCTTTGCGGACTGGCTTTGAATATGTGAATCCATATTTGAACACTAATGACTATAATCTGAATTGATTTGGAGATGGTAAATCAGACAAGGATGTTGCCAGTGTTGGAGGATTTGAGCTCCAGGGAGAGGCTGAAATAGGCTGGGGCTGTTTTCCCTGGATTGTTGGAGGCTGAGGGGTGACGTTATAGAGGTTTACAAAATTGAGGGGCATGGATAGGATAAATAGACAAAGTCTTTTCCCTGAGGTTGGGGATTCCAGAACTAGAGGGCATAGGTTTAGGGTGGGAGGGGAAAGATTTAAAAGGGACCTAAGGGACAACTTTTTCATGCAGGGGATGGTGTATGTATGGAATGAGTTGCCAGAGGAAATGGTGGAGGCTGGTACAATTACAACATTTAAAAGGCATCTGGAAGGCTTTGTAAATAGGAAGGGCTTAGAGAGATAGGGACCACGTGCTGGCAAATGGGATTAGATGATTTGGAGATGCCGGTGTTGGACTGGGGTGTACAAAGTTAAAAATCACACAAAATCCTGAAGGACTACCTGTAGTGGAGGAAAGGATGTCATCTCCGATTCCAGGCCCTACTGATTCTCTCTCCCACAGCAATTGATGCTGCTCTTCCATGCCTCATGTCGTCTTTCCATTCATTGTGCAGACCTAGGGAATCCTTAACAAGATGTCCAATGCCAAATATCGCTCTACTTTTATGAAAGTTGCCGTAAAGATGTACAAGATGAAACAGCAGAGCACGAACTGTTCCTAGGTGATGTCTTCGGGGAAGTTCAAGAATAAGTGTTAATTGCATATTTTGAAGTCTGGACAAGTGTCCTAGAAAGTCTCTCAGTAAATATCTTCACAGTTACAACAGCATTACCCAGAATTGGTCAGTATCCCTTTAAATAGTGAGCAACTGTTTAATGAGCACTTGAAATCCATATTAACATGTTTACACTCTAATAGCCAATCGCTCTTTTCAGAATACATTTAGCTTTGTACTCATGAGGCAGTCTGTTCGTTGTGCTTCAGGTTAGTGGCACTGAGGTCTGGCTTCAACCAAAATTGCACTTTGCACTAAACACAAGTCAAACTGACATTTCAGCTCAAGATCTCAACTTGACCATCTATTTATCCCTTTTGTATCTGAAATAGACATTTATTAATATCCCCACTATCCTTTCACCGAGACATGTCACTGGCAATGTTGAGTAAAAATGAATACAACTGTAAATAAAGGTTGGTAATTGATATTGATGGTAATTGACAATGAAGCTGTCAGTTCACTAATGTGAAAGATGGCTGCCATTCTTGCCCTATGTATGAGTGTACTCCCATATCTACTTAATTGATCTCTGCCTGTACTGCCCAATAAAAATCCTCACTTGTGAAAATCCAATTTCAAGAATGAAGGCCATGTACCTTCCCCTTCTCAACTGACTATGAAGAGGCTCTGAATATACAGAATTGCCAGCAAAGCCTACAAAATGCTGCAACAAGTTGTCACAGTGGCCAACTGTAATCACGCAGAACCAAATTCACCAGAAATCAGTACCCCTCTGTATTGATATATCATGCTGTTTTGAACTATACTAATGGCTAGGACATATGACCAGATTGGATATTTGTGTCAAATAGCATAGATGGATTTAAGGTGAGATATAACTATAAGGAAAGGAATGGAAAGATATATTGATACAGTGACATAAAGCAAAAAGAAAGTGTAGTGGACCAATTGAGCTGAAACCCCTGATCCTATGTAAGCAACTTTAAACTTGTGGGATTAAAATGGATGCTGCTCAGCAAGTTTAGAAGCATTGATGGAGAGAGAACAGAATTCATGTTTCAAGTCATGGATCTTTCATCAGAATTAGAGAAAGCTAAGAGCAGTAACAGATTTTTAAGGAAGTGTGCAGCAGGGAAAAGATCAAGGAGAGAAAGAACATAAGGGAAGCTCTGTGCTAGAGTGGAAGACAGGAGAGATCAACTGATAATGAGAGGGCTGATGGCATGAGGTAATGGGACAAATAAGGAAATTAATCCCTGTGGTTTACTGAAGATGTAAATGGAATGAAAGCCGAACTATCACCAGGGACAGATATCCAAACAAGAATGTGGGTGCAGGTTCCAATCTGAATTTGCTGAACACAATTATTCAAGAAGGTTATAAACTACCTTACCAAAAGTTGAGGTACGATTACTCAAATTTAATTACTTCAACAGTACAGTAGCTGGGAACAGAAATATAGAAAATAGGAGCTGGAGAAGGCCATTCAGCCCATCAAACTCACTTAATCATTCAACATGATCCCAGTCAATCCTCTACATTAATGCCATACATCAATTCTATCCCCAAATCCCTTGACACCTTTAGTCTCTGGAAATCTGAATTTATTTCGTATATATATTCAATCACTTGTCCTCAATGACCTTTTGCGGTTCAGAATTCCACAGGTTCACCAATCTCAGTGAAGAAACTTCTCATTTCAGTCTGAAAGTGTTCCTACTTATTTGGAGACTGTTGTCCCTCATTCTGGACCCCCTGACCAGATGAAATATAATTCCTCTTTCCAGTTTTGTCCAGTCCTATCAAAGATTTATTATGTTTCTGAGTTCTCCTCTCATCCTTAACTCCAGTGAATACAGGCCCATTTGACCCAATCTTTCCTCATACAACAATCCTGCCATCTCAGAAAGCTGTCTAGTGAAACTTTGAGCATACTCTCTACCAAGTGTACAGCCATATTTCTGTATCTGCATGGGTTCTGTTCTTGAGAACCCTTGTGAATGATGAAATTCATGAGTTCAGAGCTCATCTTAAAATAGGTTAAAAATACGTAAGTTTTGCTAACTTGGATGTTGATTTTTGCTGATCCTCATCTTTTTGGTGCAGATAGGTGAATTGGTGATTTGTGATTTCGCAGATATTGAGAATTTACTGTTTATTGACTGAGGTAAGGAAACCACAATACTCTAGGTGTGGTGTCATTACAGTCCTGTATAGCTGCAGTAAGACTTCCTTCCTCTGTCCTCAAAACCCCAGCAATGAAATCCAATGTATCATTTTCCTTCCCAACTGCCACTTGCTTGATTTCAGTGACCAGTATGTAAGAATACTCAGGTTACATTTCCCATTCTGTCACAATTTTGAAACCTATCTGCCATTGTTTCTTATAATAGAGTGCACAACTTCACAAATGACCATGTTCACACATATCTGCCATATATTTGACCAACCATTAAGTTTATTTAAATCGCCCGAAAGACAGGACTGGCAGCTTAATGTCCCAGGATACAAATCCTACAGGAAGGAAAAAAAGGGAGGCAAGAGAGGAGGGGGAGTGGCGTTTTTGATAAGGGATAGCATTTCAGCTGTACTAAGGGCGGATGTTTCTGGAAATACATCCAGGGAAGTTATTTGGGTGGAACTGAGAAATAAGAAAGGGATGATCACTTATTAGGATTGTATTATACACCCCCTAATAGTCAGGGAAATTGACAAACAAATTTGTAAGGAGATCTGTTATCTGTGAGAATAATACAGGGGTTATGGTACGAGATTTTAACTTTCAAACATAGACATGGGATTGCCATAGTGATAAGGCTTTAGATAGAGAGGATTTTGAGTGTGTACAAGAAAATGTTATTACACAATATGTGGACGTATCTACTAGAGACGGTACAAAACTTGACCTACTCTTGGGAAATAAGGCAGGGCAGGTGACTGAGGTGTCAGTGGGGGAGCACTTTGGGGCCAGCCACCATAATTCTATTCGTTTTAAAATAGTGATGAAAAGGATAGACCAGACCTAAAAGCTGAAGTTCTAAATTGGAGAAAGGCCAATTTTGGCGGTATTAGGCAAGAACTTTCAAAAGCTGATTGGCGGCAAATCTTCGCATGTAAAGGGACGGCTGGAAAATGGGAAGCCTTCAGAAACGAGATAACGAGAGTCCAGAGACAATATATTCCTGTTAGGATGAAAGGAAAGGCTGGTAGGTATAGGGAATACTGGATGACTAAAGAAATTGAGGTTTTGGCTAAGAAAAAGAAGGAAGCATATGTCAAGTATAAACAGGATAGATCGAGTGAATCCTGAGAAGAGTATAAAGGCAGTTGGAGTGTACTTGAGAGAAATCAAGAGGGCACAAAGGGGACATGAGATAGCTTTGGAAAATAGAGTTAAGGAGAATGCAAAGGGTTTTTACAAATGCATTAAGGACAAAAGGGTAACTAGGGAGAGAATATGGCCCCTCAAAGATCAGCAAGGCGGCCTTTCTGTGGAGCCGCAGAAAATGGGGGAAATACTAAATGACATTTTGCATCAGTATTTACTGTGAAAAAGGACATGGAAGACATAGAATGTAGGGAAATAGATGGTGACAACTTGAAAAATGTCCATATTACAGAGGAGGAAGTGCTGGATGTCTTGAAATGCATAAAAGTGGATAAATCCTGAGGACGTGATTAGGTGTACGCTAGAACTCTGGGGGAAGCTAGGGAAGTGATTGTAGGGCCTCTTACTGAGATTTTTATCATCAATAGTCACAAATGAGGTGCCGGAAGACTGGAGGTTAGCTAACGTG
Source organism: Chiloscyllium plagiosum (assembly GCF_037043375.1). Taxonomy (NCBI): domain Eukaryota; kingdom Metazoa; phylum Chordata; class Chondrichthyes; order Orectolobiformes; family Hemiscylliidae; genus Chiloscyllium; species Chiloscyllium plagiosum. The sequence continues at coordinate 75,174,753 of NW_028270151.1, forward strand.
GTGCCAATGTTTAAGAAAGATGGTAAGGACAAGCCAGGGAATTATTGACCAATGAGCCTGACGTCAGTGATGTGCAAGTTGTTGGAGGGAATCCTGAGCGACAGGATGTACATGTATTTGGAAAGGCAAGGACTGATTAGGGATAGTCAACATGGTTTTGTGCATAGGAAATCATGTCTCACAAACTTGATTGAGTTTTTTGAAGAAGTAACAAATAAGATTGAGGGTAGAGCAGTAGGTGTGATCTATATGGACGTCAGTAAGGCGTTTGACAAGGTTCCCGATGGGACACTATTTAGCAAGGTTAGATCTCTCGGAATACAGGGAGAAGTCACCATTTGGATGCATAACTGGCTGAAAGGTAGAAGACAGAGGGTGGTGGTGGAGGGTTGTTTTTCAGACTGGAGGCCTGTGACCAGTGGAGTGCCACAAGGATCAGTGCTGGGTCCACCACTTTCCATTTACATAAATGATTTGGATGTGAGCATAAGAGGTACAGTTAGTAAGTTTGCAGATGACACCAAAATTGGAGGTGTAGTGGACAATGAAGGAGGTTACCTCAGATTACAACAGAATCTTGACCAGATGGGCCAATGGGCTGAGGGGTGGCAGATGGACTTTAATTTAGATAAATGTGGTGCTGCATTTTGGGAAAGCAAATCTTAGCAGGACTTGTACACTTAATGGTAAGGTCCTCAGGAGTGCAGGTTCATAGCTCCTTGAAAGTGGAGTCGCAGGTAGATAGGATAGTGAAGGTGTTTGGTATGCTTTCATTTATTAGTCAGAGTATTGAGTACAGGAATTGGGAGGTCACGTTGTGGCTGTCCAGGACATTGGTTAGAGCACTGATGGAATATTACATGCAATTCTGGTCTCCTTCCTATCGGAAAGATGTTGTGAAACTTGAAAGGGTTCAGAAAAGATTTACAAGGATGTTGCCAGGGTCAGAGTATTTGAGCTATAAGGAAAGGTTAAGTAGGCTAGGGCTGTTTTCTCTGGAGCATTGGAGGCTGAGGGGTGACCTTAGAGGTTTATAAAATTATGAGGGGCATGGATAGGATAAATAGACAAAGTCTTTTCCCTGGAGTCGGGGAGTTCAGAACTCAAGGGCATAGGTTTCGGGTGAGAGGGGAAAGATATAAAAGAGACCTAAGGGGCAACTTTTTCACTCGGAGGGTGGTAAGCATATGGAATGGGCTGCCAGAGGATGTGGTGGAGGCTAGTACAATTATAACATTTAAAAGGCATCTTGATGGATATATGTATAGGAAGTGTTTGGAGGGATGTGGGCCAGGTGCTGGCAGGTGGGACTATATTGGGTTGGGGTATCTGGTCTGCATTGAGTTGGACCGAAGGGTCTGTTTCCATGCTGTACATCTTTATGACTCTATACTCTATATCATAGACATGCATTGTCAATATCTGGGAATTAAACACTAATCCCCTTGGTACCATACTTGTCACCACCTTCTGTCCAAAAATGACCCACTTATTCCTACTGTCTATTTCCTATGTCCCAACCAATTCTCAATCTGAGCCTGTATATCACCACCTGTCCATATGATTTGATTTTGCACACTAATGATTTGTGTGGGAGTTGATCAAAAGCTTTCTGGACTTTCAAATGCACAACCTCTAATGGTTTTCCATCATCTATTGTACTCATTGTTACATCCTCAACAAACTCTAGTGGGTTTTTCAAGTACAATTTCCCTTTCATAAATCCATGTTTATTTTTTCCATGTGTTCTGCTTATTGACATGAGACTGGTCTGTATTCCAGTTTCTTCTTTCTTTTAGAATCATGGGGTTATAATCTGTCAAGACTACCCCAGAATCTATAGATTAGATTCTCTACAGTGTGGAGAAGTCCACACCGCCCCTCCGAAGAGAAACCCACCCAAACCCATTCCCCTACCCTATATTTACCCCTGACTAACGCACCTGACACTGGGCAATTTAGCATGGCCAATTCACCTGACCTGCACATCTTTGGATTGTGGGAGGAAACCAGAGCATCTGGAGGAAACCCACGCAGACACAGGGAGAATGTGCAAACTCCACACAGACAGGCCGGAATCGAACCCAGGACCCTACTGCTGTGAAGCGGCAGTACTAACCACTGAGCCACCATGCCGCCCATAGATCTTTCGAAAATGTCAACTAGGACACTTACTAATTCAATGGTCATCTCCTTTAGCATGCTGAGATGTCGACAAAGACAATGTAAGGATTTATCAGCTTTCAGTCCCATAATTTCTTAAGCTCTATTTTTTTCACTATTACTAATCTCCTTCAATTCCCTCTTCCCATTTGGCATGTTGCTTCCCTGGCATTTCTGGGAAGTTACTTGCGTTGTTTTCTGTGAAGACAGAATTAAAATATTGTTTAATTGCCCTGACATTTCCTTGCCCTTCATTAACAATTCCCATGTTTTAAACTGAGTGCATACACTTGTCTGCACTTATTTTTTGCTTTTTGCATACTTATAGAAGCTCTTACAGTCTGTTCATTTGTTGCAAGCTTACCCTCATAAATTATTTTATCCTCTCAATCAACCTTTTAATCCTCATTTGCTAATTTTTAAACTTTACAGTCTCTAGGCTTTGTCTAGCAACTTTACATGACTCCTCATTTGATTTAATACCTGTTATCCAAAAAGATATCTGTATTTAAACAGAATGCAAGTCCATATTTTTAGTAAGAGCTTTATTTCACTTCATAAAACTTTCACTTCAATGAGTCCTAGCTCCCCTTTTTATTTAAACAATCAATTCAGACTGAACACATCCAGCACCTGTTCCCTCATTCTCTTAGTTCTCTGGCATTCCTTCAAAAAAGAGATAAAGGAGCGGTGAGGGAGGGGGTGAGAATAAGAGGGGAGGAGAGAACAGAAAGACTTGATCACAGGCATAAAATTCTAAGAATCCACTCAGGACTCTACCAGACAGGTGCAAATGTAAATTCAGTGCCCATCTTTTGGCTGAAACAGTCCTCTTTCAAAAGAGACGTATTGGAATTGAAGTTTCAATATTTCCCAAAGTACTTTTGGCTTCTGATTCATTGTCATGTCGAATGCCTCAGACTAATTCCAGCTGCTGTGGTTAAAACTGCTCCAAGAAACCATCAGTGAAAATTGAGTCATTCACTTGCCCATCCAGACCCTGCATTGTTTTGATCCATAGTCACCAAAGATGCCATAGTCCTGTGCTCTCTCAATGGGAGGCATGACTGGTGGTGGTTTAACCTGAGGGTCACCATGGCTCAGATGAGAGGGCAGGACTATTTTATAGTGAACTTCACTGGTGTAGTGCTGATGCAGTAGTCATCATGTCAAACCAGCTGTCCAGCCAACTGAGCTGACCAAATCCCCTAGATGTTAATGAGCGCAATTGCACTTTAATTGGCACTTTGGATATCTCTGATTTTTAGGGCATGGCCCATCGTATTAGAATGTGAGTAATGCAACCTGGCATTATGTGGGCCAATACCATTTGGCAAAGCATTTTCTGTCCATAGGGTGGATCACAGAAATGAAATGTTCTAAGGTGAATTCCAAAGAAATATAGTTCAATTTTTTTTCCAAATTAGATCTAAAGAAGAATATTGCTTTTATATCGGCTCTATCATGGCCTCAGGGTGTCCAAAAGCACTTTATGTCCAAATGATTCTTTTGGGAGTGCAAGTTCTCTTATTACATTGGCAACCATAGCAGGCACTTTTTCACAAAACAAGGTCCTCACAAGTAGAAAATAAAATGAATGGCCAGTTTGTATTTATCTTTGTATTGATGAAGCTTTGAGGATAAAGCTGGTGAGAAAATAAGAAAACTTAGTTTACTTTGGTTTACGACTTTTATAAAAACACTCACCATCTGTTTGTTGATCCTAGCATAAAATTAAACACCAGTGGATCATTGGAGAAGAAGAAATGGGCATTCAGTCCTTTGACTTGTCTTTCCATTAACTAGATTGTGACTGATTTTCTAAGTCAATGCTATTTTCCCTTACTATTCTTTTATCTCTCATTTACTTTTGGTAGGTGCAGGGAAAGCTGGATGACCAGAGAAATTGGGTTTTTTGTTAAGAAAAGAAGGAAGCATATGTCAGGTATATACAGCAGAGATCGAATGAATTCTTAGAAAATAAAGGCAGTAGGAACATAATTAGAGTCATCGAGTCATAGAGATGTACAGCACTAAACAGCACAGCACCCCACAGTGAACAGTACAGAGACACAACATTGCCTTTATACAGATTTTAAAGTAGTAAATTAAACAGCATTGCGATACAGCAGACGTAAACATCTCACAGCCAAAGAAAATATCGCAGCAGGGGATACTTTAAAGCTTTGGAAATCTGCAGCAAGAATAATCATACCAGAAAAATGGTAGCAGAAATAGAGTGGAGTTAATTTCAAAAATTGGCCAAATCGAACTCTGGATTGAGTATCTTGGAGCAAACATTTTTTTAAAATACAGAATTGTTTCCAAGCAAGTGAGGTTATCTATTCTGGACTGAAAAAAAGTACTTTCTAGATGACTTGAAGTTAAATACAATGAATGTCCAAAGACACTTGGAGTTCAGGTACATAGATCTTTCAAATGTCACAAATAGGTGCAGAAGATAATCAAGAAAGCTAATGGAATGCTGGGCTTTACATTTAGGGGTGGAGTACAAGGATCCAGAAGTTGTGCTGCAGCTATATAAAAACTTGGTTCGACACCACTTGGAGTACTGCGAACAATCTGGGCATCGCGCTTTAGGAAGGGGATACTGGCCTACTTTAGTCCCACTCATATTTTTGACAGTAGTAGGCATGAACTTTCAAATGGAGAAATTCCTGAAGAAGGGCTTATGCCCGAAACGTCGATTCTCCTGCTCCTTGGATGCTGCCTGACCTGCTGCGCTTTTCCAGCAACACATTTCTCAGCTATGAACTTTCAAAAGCTGATTGGGAGGGGGGGGGGGGGGCGGTGTGAGTGAATGTTTGCAGGTATAGGGACGGCTGGAAAATGGGAAGTCTTCAAAAATCAGATTATGAGTCCAGTATGTTCCTGTTAGGGTGAAAGGCAATGCTGGTAGGTGTAGGGAATGCTGGATGACTGGAGAAATTGAGGTTTTGCTTAAGGAGAAAAAGGAAGCATATGTCAGGTATAAACAGCAGAGATTGAGTGAATCCTGAGAATATAAAGGCATACTTAAGAGGGAAATAGCTTTGGCAAATAGGGTTGAGGAGAATCCAAAAGAATTTTATAAATACATCAAGGACAAAAATGTAACTCGGGAGAGAATAGGACCCTTCAAAGATCAGCAAAGCAGCCTATTTGTGGAACTTCAGGAGATAAGGGGAGATTGAAATTAGTATTTTGCATCAGTTACTGTGGCAAAGCCAATGGAAGATATAGAATCTGGGGAAATAGATGGTGACATCTCAAAAAATCTCCATATTAAAGGAGGTGCTGGATGTTTTAAAACACATAAAGGTGGATAAGTCCCCAGGACCTGATCACGTATTCCCAAGAATTCTGTGGGAAGCTAGGGATGTGATTGCTGTGCCCCTTACTGAGATATTTGTATCATCGTTAGTCACAGGTAAGGTGCTGGAAGACTGGAGATTGGCTAATGTGGTGCCACTATTTAAGAAAGGTGGTAAGGACAAACCAGGGAACTATAGACCAGTGAGCCTGACATTGGTGGTGGGTAAGTTGTTGGAAGGAATCCTGAGGGACAGGATTTGTGTATTTGGAAAGGCAAGGACTGAATCTGGATAATCAACATGACTTTGAGTGGGAAATCATGTTTCACTGATTTGAGTTTTTTGAAGAAGTAACAAAGAGGATTTGAGGGCAGAGCAGTGGACATGATCTATATGGACCTCAGTAAGGCATTTGACAAGGATCCTCATGGTAGACTGGTTAGCAAGTTTAGATCATACAGAATACAGTGAGAACAGCCATTTGGATACAGAACTGGCTCAAAGGTAGATGACAGAGGGTTGTGGTGGAGTTGGTTTTCAGACTGGAGGCCTGTGACCAGTGGTATGCCACAAAGATCAGTGCTGGGTCCACTGCTTTTCGTCATTTTATATAAATGGTTTGGATGTGCACGTTGTAAGTGTAGTTAGTAAGTTTGCACATGACACCAAAATTGGAGGTATAGTGGATAATGAAGAAGATTACCACAGATTACAACAGAATCTTGATCAGATGGGCAAATGAGCTGATGAGTAGCAGATGGAGTTTAATTTAGATAAATGTGGTGTACTGCATTTTGGAAAGGCAAATCTGAGCAGGACTTATACACTTAAGGTCATGGGGAGTGTTGCTGAACAAAGACCTTGGAGTGCACATTCATAGTTCCTTAAAAGTGCAGTTGCAGGTAGATAGTATAGTAAAGAGTATATTTGGTATGTTTTCCTTTACTGGTCAGAGTATTGAGTAAAGGAGTTGGGAGGTCAAGTTGCAGTTGTACAGGACATTGGTTAGGCCACTTGTCTCGCTCTTGTAAGAGTGATTTGTGAAACTTCAGAAAAGATTTATAAGGATGTTGCCAGGGTTGGAGGGTTTAAGCCATAGGGGAGGGTGAATAGGCTGGGGCTGTTTTCCCTGGACCGTCGGAGGCTGAGGGATAGCCTTACACACATAAAATCATGAGGAACATGGATAGGGTAGATAGGCAAGGTCTTTTCCCTGGGGTGGGAAAGTCCAGAAGCAGACAGCATAGGTTTAGGATGAAAGGGGAAAGGTTTAAAATGGACCTAAAGGACAACTCTTTCTCACAGAAGGTGGTGCATGTATGGAATGAGCTGCCAGAAGTATTGGGGGCTGGTACAATTACAGCATTTAAAAGGCATCTGGATGGTATATGAATAGGAAGGGTTTAGAGGGATGTGGGCCAAGTGCTGGCAAATGGGACTAGATTAATTTAATATATCTGGTCAACATGGATGAGTTGGACTAAAGGGTCTGTTTCCGTGCTGTACATCTGACTGAATGACTCTAACTACAGACTTCAGCATCCAAGGGAATCTCTAGTAAATTTCATTGATTTTTACAGATTATTGGAAAAATGTGATAATGGAGCTTTGAAATCAGAATTTATTGAATTGTTACTGGAACTCCTCATGAATCTTTGTCAGTTTTATGACAGTCCAAAAGAATATTTAACTTTTGGAGAAATCTATACCAATCATCCTGGAAGCGGAAAGCAGAAAAAAGGGATCGAGAATTCCTGAGGGGAGACGGTCAAGTTTTTAACAGCAGAGAAATAGAATCCATTCAGTTTACACAGAATGAAAGCCTTGATGGTATATGTGAAAATTTAATGTCAAAACGAGGCTAGACAGCCGTACTAACAGTGGTATTACTGTGGAATAAGGTAGTCTCTCAAGTACAAAACAGTGCACAGCTATTTTTCAAATAACGTTGAAACTATTTCCAGAAAACATTTGAAGTAGTACCCAGTTACAGAGGAGCAAAAAGTCAAGTGTCTACTTATATGAATGTGTATTAATGCAGTAAAGCCACCAACATTAAACAAAAAAAGATACCCAATACATACCAAGGAGAAATAGGTGATCAAACCAAATCTGGTTTGTCAGATCTTGTTAATAGCAATGGACATCTCCTTCATTTTAATATTGATATGGGGGCAAGTATCATTGTTCCATTCGATTCTTTACCATGGGTGAAAATACATGTCCAGATCTCAGCTTCTTGAAGTAGCAGAGGGAATTCAACTATTTACAATGGGCTGTGGACAGATAAAGAGAGACCAAGTTATGCCAACTCTGCATAAGTACAAACAAGTCGTAGAAAAGTTGGTCTCGAAACAAAGTTGTTGAATAACTGGCCAGGAGTTTCACTGAGTTTCCTTTGGGCTTAATGGTCTGATAGCTAAATAAGTTCAAGCACATTTAACAAGAACAAATTAACCAAGAATGTGCTCCAATTCCCCAATTCTGCTGGGAAAGATACACATCTCAAATGTCCAAGAAGTTGACCAAGAACACATTCTTCCAAAATAGACAACATTTCACAATCATAGGCAACTTATTATTGTCTGCCAGCAGACTAGTTATGCCAGCTTCCCTTCAGGAAGATGTCAGGAAAAGGACATACTAGGGACACTTAAGAACCACAATCAGGGCTCAGTCAACAGTGTGGTGGCTAGGGATCTGAAAAGTGATTCAGGATCTCAAATCACCTGGGATTGACGGGAGTGCAAAAACAAGTCCTTTCATGACTGCAGCAAATTCAGATGGAAGAACCCAGAAAGGTTTGAGGGAAGATTCAGATAAGGAGGAAAAGAAGTCAGCTTACTGATGAATTTTTAACTGAAGTTATTCAAGCATCAGCATTACTTGGTGAACAAAGGATAAGAAAAGGTTCTGGAGAGGGCAAAGTCTGAAGGTGGATAAATCACCTGGATCAGATAGACTACACTCCATAATTCTGAAGGAAAAAGCTGAGGCATTGGTGGTAATCTTTCAGGAATCACTGGAGTCAGAGGTTCCCAGAGGACTGGAAATTAGCTAGTGTAAAATACCGCTGTTTAAGAATGGAGGGAGGCAGAAGAAAGGAAACTATAGGCTGGTTAGCCTGACAATCTTTGATAAGATTTTAGAGCCCATTCATTCAGATGAGAATGGAGAGCAATTGGAATTGCGTGGCAAAATAAAGCAGTGTCAGCATGGCTGCATCAACAGGAGGTCATGCCTGACAAATCTGTTAGAATTGTTTGAGGAGGTAGCAAGCAAGTTAAACAAGCAGGTTTAGGGTGGCCTGGAGGATCAGTGGTTAGCATCGTTGCTTCACAGCGCAAGACACCCAGGTTCAATTCCAACGCTGAGTGCCTGTCTATGTCGAGTTTGCACATTGTCCCCGTGTCTGTGTGGATTTCCTCCCACAGCCCAAGGAGGTGCAGGTTAGGTGGACAGGCCATGCTAAATTGCCTATCGTGTCCAGGGATATGTAGGTTAGGTGGATTAGGCATGGGAGATGCAAGGTTACAGGGATAGGGTGGGGGTAATCTGGGGGGACTAGATGGGCTGAATGGCCTGCTTCCACACTAATATTCTACATTTTTGGACATGATCTATTTGGATTTCCATGATGCCTTTGACAAGGTGCCATACAGGAGGCTGCAAACTAAGATGAGAACCCATGGTGTTAGGGGCAAGCTACTGACGTGGAGAGAGGATTGACCGATTGGCAGAAGATAAGGAATAAAGATAAAGGGATCCTTTTCAGATTGGTGGCTGGTGACTAGTGGAGTTCTGCAGAGGTCAGTTATAGGACCACAACTGTTCACATTAAACATTAACAATCTGGATGAAGGAACTGAGTGCATTGTTGCTGAGATTGCAGATGATACAGACATAGGTGGAAGAACAGCTGGTGTTGAGGGAGCAGGGAAGCTTCAGAAGGACTTGCACAATCTGTGAGACTGGGCAAAGAAATGACTGATGGAATTCAATTGGGAAAGTATGAGGGTATAGGAAGAATAGAGGCATAGTTTATTTTAAAAACAGGGAAAGGCTTCAGAACTCTGAAGCACAAAGGAACTTGGCAGTCCTTGTTCAGGATTGTCTTAAGGTTAACATGCAATTTCAGTTAGCAGTTAGGAATGCAAATACAATATTAGTTTGCATTTCAAGAGGGCTAGAATACAAGAGCAGAAATGTACTGCTGAGGCTATTTGCATAAGGCTCTGGTCAGACTGCATTTGGAATATTGTTTTGAGCAATTTTGGGTCCCATATCTAAGGAATGAAATGCTGGCATTGGAGAGTGTCCCAAATGTCCAATAATGATCCAGGAGGTGAAGGGTTTGAGAGAAGGATCTGATTGAAACTTGCAAAATACTGAAAGACCTGGATCAAGTGGATGTGGAGATGTTTCAATGGCAAAAGAGACTAAGACCCGAGGGCACAGCCTCAGTGAAGGGACAATCCTTTAGAAATGAGATGAGGTAGAATTTCTTCACCCAGAGAATGGTTAATCTGTGAACTCATTGCAGCAAAAGGCTGTGGAGGCCAAGTCATTGAGTGTATTTAAAACAGGTTTTTGATTGGTAAAGGGATCAAGCACTATGGGGAGAAAGCAGGAAAATGGGATCAAGAAACACATCAAACATGATGGAGCCGACTTCTTGGGTTGAATGGCCTAATTGTGTTCCTACATCTTACAGTCTTCTGATTTGTTTACGAAGATTGAATATGGGCTGCACATGACTCCATGGTGGCCAACACTGAGGTAGATGAACACTGATTTGAGACACCAAGAAAAAGATTGTCTAGTTAGAAATCCAGGTTACTGTAAAAAACCAGGAAATACATGTTCCAATAGAGCAGCAGCCTTCCACACAATAAAACGTTCCCTAGACAGGGTTACAGGGATGAATTACCAGGGAACATTTCCATTGCAAAGATAATTCAAGATTAAGGGTCTTCCATATGGAGTAATGGACTAACTGTCTTACTTCACAGGACAATACCATCAAGTTTTGAAGGAAAACAAGAGATTAACTCTCTTCAGTGGAGAGAAACTTCATAGAATGTGGACAGTCAGGAACAGAACCAAGGTCAACAGCCCTCAAGCCAAAGACCAAGTGTTTTCTGGAAGAACAAGTGAAATTTTCTGACTGCCTGACTTAGAAACTCATGGGAGTCTTGTGGAAGTTTTAAATGTAGTTGCATGCTTAAGTATATAAACTTTAACAATGGGTCAAAAAGGAGGAGAGGAGATGTTTAACCTTTTCAGAACCATTAATTTAGTGTTGGAGTCTGCGTTAAACAAAAATCAATCTGATAATGTCATGCTAGCATGGGCAAGGCAGGGCAAAACATCTTGCAGAATGATGACCTTCATCCAAGAGCTCTAACAGTTTTGGTAAACATGCTCACTTACTCATACCTGTTTGTTGACATGCAACAAGTTTGCTGCTGTCTCTCCCTTAATCAGTGTCTGTCTTACAGTATCTCCTCCCAAAGCCATTCTTAGAATGATTTTGTTAACACCGTCTCATGTTTACACAGATGCCTGTGAACACTACACTCTTAACTGCGTTAGATTCACTCCATACAAAGTTGAAATCTTTACCACTAGTATGGAAGTATCATTGAACACTTAAAGGCTAAAAATTAAAAAAATCCCCAACAGTGTAATGGCAGGAGGAGGGGGTGTATGGAGGAGGGGTGCATGTTTTCTTTGACAATCTAATCCATTGTCCTGGATCCTTCTGAAGGCTACTATTTTGGAACCTTGGTTGGATATTTTCTGGAAAGGTAAGTGAGCAACCTTTCAGATAAAGCAAAACCTGAAATTCAGCAGCTCTTGCTGCTTATGTGGAGAGAAAGCAGAGTGAACTGTTCAAGTCCAGGGACTCTTCCGTAAAACTGATAGTAGCTAGGAAGAGGTGGTATTTATGTTGAAGACAGAGTCAGGGGTGGGGGTGATGGTGTAGGCAGAGATGGATACCAGAGACAGAGCAAGAGTTAAGGAGGTAAAAAGATGAACACTTGTATGCACAGGAGAAAGAAAAGCTGATGATAGAGACTGGAAGTAGGTAGAAATGGGTTGGCTGTGCTGAAAGCAGCCCATATCGAGGAGTGTGATGTAAGGTTGGATAAAAGCCACAAAGTGGTCAGGCTCTAAAATTATTGGACTCAACATTGAGTCCCCAAGCAGAAAATGAGATCTTGTTCTTCCATCTTACACTGAGCTTCACTGAAGCACTGCAACAAGCCCAAGACAGAAATGCTTACAGGGAACACTGTAATGACTGACAATTGGAAATTCATTCATTTTTGCAGATAGACTGTTAAGCAGTCACCTGTCTACATTTCATCTCCTAGTGTGGAGGAGCCAACATTATGTGCAGTGAATGCCATACACTAAGTAACGTGCAGGTAAAATGCTGCTTCATCTGGAAGATGTGTCTGAGTGCTTGGATGGTAAGGAGGGAGGAGGTATACAGGCAGGTGCTGCACCTTCTGCGATTGCATGGGAAGGGGCCATGGGGAGGTGTCAGGAGTGGATCAGGGTGTCTTGAAGTGAACTTTTTTGGTCTGACCTGGCTCAGAAATAGGCATTCCAACCTGGATCTGAAGATTTGGGTCAAGCTAGGTTTATTAGTTCTCTGGTTGCTTTTGTGCTTGGTTTAACGTTATGCTCGACTCCTGTGACAAGAACTGCTTATTTTCCTCAATGAACATGCGGCAAGTTAGCATTCCAAACACATTATGCCTAAAAAGATTCCAAATGAAATGTAAAGTTGCAGTGTTCCATGGTACAACATAGCTCTGGTTTAAATCATCCAGATGGAAAACCTAATGTTCAAGGTTGCTGAGCAAATGGATTTTAGCACTGCAGTGAAATATCACCAGTTATGACAATCCTATCAATAATTTCCATATTCTATCTGTAATTAAAATGGATAGGGGTTATAAGGGGCACTGTGTTTTAATGTTCAATACCATTTTGGCATGTCATTATCTCATTAATTGTGCTCAAATCTTTTGTAATTCAGTTTACTGCTCAAATTTCTGTTATGGCATTCCATCTTTTCTGAATCACATAATTACTCTTAAATTTGACTTTCAAATCTTTCTATCCTACCCTTTTTAGAATGAAAAGCATTGACCTTTCCAATCTTCAGCAAGGCAGAACAAAAGGAGATTTGAAATGACAGGCACTGGCATTTTTAGCAAGGTTACAGTGGTCTTTGTACATTCCCAATTAAAAATATTCATTTGTCTTCAAAGTACATGGTGATTTAACATCCACCTCACCATTATATAAGCAAGGACTTGATTTCTGCTCACAGCCAGGTTAATCCTTTTGTCTACAGTAGTGAGCTTGCCAAGGATTGCGGTAAATGAATAATGGGAAAATTGATTATTGCTGAGCAGCAATGAAAATTTCAGCAGATGTTTATTCAGCTAGAACAAATTATGTAACAACGTCCTGACTGCACTGTTTCCAGGTTATTAACTGTATATCATTGCCTGATAACCTGGATACAATAGACTCCGCTTGCTAATACTTCATCTTTATATCAACAGTGTAGATCATGCTTAATACTGTTAGGTGTGAGAGAAGAAAGGATCCAGAATTAAATAAAGATGCTTCACCAATCTGACCCAACCTTCAAGAAGAATATTGCAAGAAAGCCATTGAAATTGAAATGGGCTGTATGTGAAACAGACCATTTAGGTACAAGTCTGGTGTCTCCGTCCATTCATGAGTAAATTCTCAAACTCCGGCAAACCTCAGTAGTTTCCTTAAAGAGTAATGATAGAGGAAGTTAATATTTGTTTCTGACTAGGAACGTTTTATTGGAATGGGTTTGCTCTAATTTTCCAGAAAAAGAGGGAACCTTTTAATCCTTTTAAAAGGACTGGAAAAGCTCATATCTTACAGTTCGGCAAATGCAAGTTTTTGTCTCTAGCCGTGAAGGTATAATCCTTCCCGTTTTCTAACCCACAGCAGGTGGAGTGCAATAGCTCAGGAAGGCAGCTCACCACCACCTTCTCGAGGGCAACTAGAGACAACAAAAATGCTGGCCCAGCCAGCGACACCCACATCCCACAGGTGAATAAGTAAAAATAAAATTGATGCTGGACAGTAAATACGTTAATAGCTTCAATAACTCACCACTCTTCCTTTTTCCACATGGAATGTGGAACTGTCTCAGCTTCTTTAAAACATGGAACTAAGTCAGTTCTCAACCTGGGAAGAAAAGAACAGAAACCTCAATCATGGAGTTGTGAGATGTTTCCAGAGATTGCTGGAATGAGGACATGTGACGCAGTTGACCACAATTAATTACTTCCTCAATTTAGGATAGCTAGAACTTTCTCACCCCAGCATGGTGGCTCAGGGTTGCCTCACATCGCCAGGGACCTGGGTTCAATTCCAACCTCGGGTGTCTGTCTGTATGGAGTTTTCACATTCTTCCTGTGTCTGTGGGTTTCCTTTGGGTGCTCCAGTTTCCTCCCTCAATTCAAAGTTGTGCAGGTTAGGTGATCTGGCCATGCTAAATTGCCCTGTAGTGTTTAGCAATGTGTAGGTAAAGTGCATTAGTGAGGGGTAAATGTAGTGTAATAGGGTGGGGGTATATGTCTGGATGAGTTTAACTTCAGAGAGTTGGTGTAGACTTGTTGGCCTGTTTCCACACTGTTGGGATTCTATTTTATTCTATGACTCCATTTGTCTAAATGAGTCAGAATTGCTGTATCTGAAGGCTCTTTCATATGTATGAAGGCAATAGCCTTAAAAGATAACTAAACACAACACAAAGTCAGTTACAGAGACACTAGGAACCTACAATTCCTCCTTTTGAGCTAAATTCATTGGAGGGTCCGCATGTAATCGAGGGTGACAGGACAGTGGTGAGAAAATTGAACCCGAGTAAATTGTTTTCCCATTGTTTATGAGCATTTAAAATCTGGAGAAAGACTTGACCTTTCAGCTGATCAAACACCATCCACCCTGAGCTCAGTTTTGATTAGTCCACTCTAAACATCCGTTTCATATTACCTGTTGATCTCCGACTTTACATTGCTCTGTCAAAATAAAATGAGTGAACCGAGTTTGAATGAAGGAAATCTCAGGACAAGCAGTGGAAATTTCACAACAGGTAGTCAGGAAAGAAAAGGGCAGACACCTAGAGAAAGAAAAATCAGAAATCATTAAATCACGGTGACAGTTTCATTTAACAAAAATAAACAGAATTTTAACAGGATTTTGCAATGAAGGCAGCATTACCTGGTTCATTTGGATAAATCTGCATTTTGAAGGGCTTGCTTTGCAGTAGTTAAAGCAGTTGTTATTTCAGTTTACTGTGGAATGAAACCAATGGTTTCTAATGTGGTAGAAATCAACATGGAGTTCTTCAATCCAAAAGAAGCAATTCAACTTGAACAGCTCTGATCAAAATATTTTGAATCCCATTATATTTCTTGCATCCATTCCCCACGTGCACAAATCTCTCTCAATCCATCCTCCTCACCAACAACTATCAAAGACAAACCATTTGTTTCCCCCATGTTTAATGTCACAGTTACAGAGGGTGATCCAAGGGTCAGTATTTCTGAAATTGAGATACCACAGGGGCAGTAAACCAAAAAGGAATGTTTAAATGTTTCTGATGGTTGTACTCGTCAAATTCATTAGCGAGACAAGGATTCAGGGCATAATGTTTGCCTCCAGGCATGTAGAACATATTAAGGTGATAATAAACAAAAAACTCTCCTACTGAGCCAACTGCTGACTCTTCCTACAGATAGCACTTAACGACCACTGAATTGGAGTCACATTTAGTTTTGATTGAGTTAGCAAGGGAAATAGACACACCGTAACAGGAGGTGTTAAATTACATTTGGGATGGGTAGGAGCAGGGGAAATACATTTACTTCTAGGCATCACTAGTCAACTCATTTATTGCAGGAGAGAGCAAAAGAGCACAGGAAAATTACCAATTTTATTTCATTTTCCATAGCTGATTGAAAACAGTTCCTCCTATTTTGTGCCGAAAAGTTAGGTAACTGTTGAGCAGCGATTCATTTCTGGTCAAAGTATTGTGGTCAGTCAGTGTGAAGATTCTTCATTTACTTAGTAAGCACAGAGCAGTGTCAGGCAGTAAGCCAATTTACATTGTCGAACTCAAGCAAGCACAACAGCCGAATTCAGAACACAATAATTCTTCAAACTGACCGATTCTAAACAGCTTATCTCAGCCTTGCAGCAAGTTGTAAAGCAAACCCTCTGCAGTGACACCAAGCCTAGACTCGGTCTCATTAGATTAACCAAGTTGATTGTGAATTTGCACTGCTCTACATTCCGATAACATCGTAACATTGATCTGATTCAGCAGTGATCAATCAGAATACTGTAAAAGGCCTCTGGAAACGTGCATTCAAAAATGCTACAATCTGGGGGGATTTGGCTCAACTTATTCTGAAGGAGGGCACAGTTTAGAAGTGCTTATGGGATGCAGCATTCAGACTGGATTTAGACTAAGAGTAGCTGATGGAGAAAAGGTGTTTCCCCCATATGGAAGAGTCGAGGATCAAGGAACATAATCTCAGATTAAGGCATCACTCTCTTAGTTTAGATGAGGAAGAATTTCTCCTCTGAGAGGGTAGTGAGTGTGTGGACTTCTTTTACTGCAGAGGGCAGTTGAGGTTGGGTCAATATATATATTCAAGACTGATTTAGATTTTTAATCCGTAAAGGAATCAGGGTTGGGGGGCAAGAAAAGAAAAGGGTGGCACGGTGACTCAGTGGTTAGCACTGCTGCTCACAGTGCCAGGGACCTGGGTTCAATTCCCACCTCTGGTAACTGTCTGTGTGGAGTTTTCACATTCTCCCCCTGACTGTGTGGGTTTCCTCCATGTGCTCCCGGTTTCCTCCCACAGTCCAAGGACCTGCAGGTTAGGTGAATTGGCCATGCTAAATTGTCTGTAGTGTTAGGTGCATTAGTCAGGGGGGAATGGGTCTGGGTGGGTTGCTCTTCAGAGTGTTAGTGTGGACTTGTTGGGCCGAAGGGCCTGTTTCTGATGTAGGGAATCTAATCTAAAACAGATTGCAGCATTATTGGGTTAGCTTTTACTTATCTATGCTACTTAACTGTGATCTGCCTGTATTGCTCGCAAAACAAAGCTTTTCACTGTGCCTCGGCAAACGTGACAATAAATTCAATTCAGTTCAAACTAATGGTAAGAACCTCAACAGTCAGCTGTACTTCAAAACCACCCAGTGCTCAGTGGTGAGATTAAACTCCTAAGAGCCCAAACTTTCCAACCTAGATCGCAGAGAGGGGAAGGGGGGTGGTAACAGTGCATGGGACCCCAAGTGTAGGAAGCCTAATTACAGTGTCTGTGATTGAAATTGCAGTTTAGGTTCCAATAGTGTTTAATTTAATAGTGATTTTGTAATTAAATAAATTACTGTTCTCTATATAACTGGTAGTGTTAATTTCACTGTTTATCGCATTTAGCTTTATTTCTTGTATTATACTTATCTTTTTGTATTCAAATAAATGCAGAGATTCTTTTGACCTGAAACACTTGTCTACTGCCTTCTTCATTTCATATTCTCTAAATAAATCCATTGTCTAGAATCAGGTATCCGGGGGTGATTCAATTTGCCTAAAATCAGCAAATTATTGAGTGCAAACCAGAACCGTACAGAGTTTGGCGCTCACCCATTTTCATGGCTGTAACTATTGTGGTAGTGCCTTGTAAACCCAGAGTTCTGCAATTTTCTCCAATAATGAATTTGCCACCCTACCTGTAAACCTTCTCCTCTTTTAAAGGAGCACCTGAAACCTATCTCCAACTGCGTTAATACTTGTAAGTTGTCATTGAACTGGAGCATGACTGACGTTTGTAAGTAGTTCACTTTGACTTATTTGGCCTTCATTATCCATATGACACTTGAAATTAACAGCATGTAGAATGCCTTTATCCATAAGATTCAGGTACCTGGGTCAGTGAAAGTTCTTGCACAGTCTGCCTTTCCACCTGGTCCCTCCTGAAAGATAGTCTGTTAATCTTCGTGCTGTAGTCAGTGTTTTGCTTTAGTGTACAATCCTTAAACTTTTTTTGGTTTCTGTTTGGCTTCACCCATGTTTGAGTATTTGAGCTATGCAGGAGTTCATGCAAACAGATCTCAGGCCTTTCCCATTTCTATTGTGAATTCTTAGCAAGAAACTCTATATTTATGTGACTGAACAATAAAATGAACATTTTTCTTTCAATTCCTTCAGTCCTAATCCTCTCCCTTTAACCTACACTCTCTTTCTGCCAACCCCTTCACTGTAGACACTCTTTTCATTTCTTCTGGACTCCCCTCACTCATGCTTCAATCTATGCTTCTAACTGTGGCCCAATGCATTATTTCCCTTGACCTGCAGCTTCTGCTGAGTTGACACCCATCCTACTCCCATGTCCACCCATTGTAATGAACAAACTCTTATTCAATTTCTCTGCTCCCTCATTCATATTAGGCCAACATTTGATTCCACTTGTGCTTCCCACTCAACATGCAGTTGCCATTCTTCCTTGGCCCCTTTACCCCCATCACTCAGGCTGTCCCCTCTGCCTCCAAATTGCTGACCTCCACTCCTCAGGATATTTCCTGCATCCTGAATAACTATGCCCTTTAAAATTTATCACGCTGCCCTACATTTCCACCTTCATTTTCAACTTTCCTATTGAATTCCTTTTCTATTATGTCCTGTTTATTTGAATCCACTTTTGCCTGCCCTGATCAGGTTCACTGGTCTCAGCCAGTGTGACTACCTCTCTTGTGCAGGCTGGGTGGGCTGCACAGGAGGGTGAGCAGATCCACAGGAAATAGACAGGTTTTTAATCACCTATCTCTGCCTTGAATGTCCTTAGCAACGCAACCTTGGCAGCCCTCTGTGGTAAGAATTCTACAGATTTACTACCTTCCAAGGGACAGAATTCCTCATTATTTCTGTCCTAGCTGGGAGAGCGAGATGGATCATCCACTCGGCACTTCAGGCTGAAGATTATTGTGAATTCTTCAACCTTTTGTGCAAAAGATAAGTTGTGTTCTTCCAGCATTGAGGATGCAGACAGTTGTGCATTGCCCAACACCATTCATGACTGGCTGTGGCAGGACGACAGAGCTTAGATCTGATCCATTGGTTATTGGATCACATTCTTGCTTAGTAGCTTCACTAGGTTGCCATACATTTTTAACTATGCCTGGCGGTACACTTGGCATGCCCTCCTGCACTCTCCATTGAACGAGGGTTGATCCCCTGGTTTGTTGGTAATGGTTGAGTGGGGGATATGCCGGGCTATGAGGTTATAAATTGCACTGGAGTACATTTCTGCTGCTGTTAATTGCCCACAGTAACTTATGGATACCAAGTCTTGAATTGCAAGACCTGGTCAAAGTCTTACCCATTGAGCTTGGAGGAAGTGCCACACAAAAAGGTTTTCTGCACTCTATTTTTATTATGGGTCAGAACCCTGAAATATTATTGATATTTTTAATTTGTAATTTAAACATGTACTTCTGAAAAGAGGGTTCATATATGCACAGCTGGTTGGGGATGTAAATAAAGTGGCTATCTGGAGAGAGCAAGAGGGAGACGGATGCCCATGGAATATCACACCTACTAATGTGAAGAGAGCTTCAAACAACAGCCTTGAAAATGAGGGGAGAGGCAAGCCAAAACAGACTGAACTGTGATCTCTTGGACTACAAAGATAACAAGGGGCTAACAAGCCTTTGCAAAACAGGATGCCACTCCCTCTGTATTATGCCCCAAACTGTAGACACACTTTGTACTTTTGAAGAATGTGCATGGACATGAGAAAACATCTGTTTCAACTTTACTGGAGTGCACTAGTGGGACTGAACATTCCTGTGCGCAACAGTGGGGGTTCGAATTGTAGTGTGCTGTGAAGGTCACAGTTGAAGACCTATCCTCTAGTGACTCATGTTGCAGATCAAGGAAAATCCTTTCTCACTACAGGCGCTGAAAACTAAATGCAAGGTAACAAGCACTTAAAAGGGCTTGCACCTTAAATATTCAGCAATGAAAAATGCAGAGGTAAAGGGATAGGGTAAGGGAGATGGATCTGGGTGGAATGCTGTTCAGAAGGGTGCTGTAGACTCAATGGGCAGAATGGTCTGCTGCCACATTATAGTGATTCTATGATTCCATGAAAACTGGGCAGAGATACAATTTTCGCATTGGGCATTATACCAAAACAAATAATAAAGAAAAAAAGGATCAGAATAAACTCCTACAATTTATTGCCGAGACACATGTTGTGCTGAATATCCAGCATTTTTGTTTTAAGTAACATTGTAACTCCAACTATCTGTCAAACACTCAACACAAGAAATATTGGAAACTGGACATGAACAACAAAACTAAGAAAATGAGAAAATAACTAGAAAAAAAAATAAGAGGCTACCAATTGCACTACACAGAATGAGCTAAATTTGTACAAGAAATCAAAGGAACCAAACGTAATCAAGAAATTTTTACAAATAATAATTTTGCTCTGAAGTTGAAAGTGAAGCACAAGGCATTGCTGGATATCATAGATATGTATTAATAAATGTACCAAGGATCAAAGCCCTCAATATTTCTATTAATTTGTAGTTTTTATGACTATTTGATCTGTAAATGATGTACCAAATTTTCACACATCCAAAACATCCCAAGTTCTTTTATGCAAGTTGCCAGTTTGTCATGGTATTGCATGCTGCCTAATTCTCAAGTGCAGATTACTGAGTGCCACAATTAATTTGAACCTTGTTTATCATTATTCAAGGAGGTTTACAATTCACTGGCTGTTGTATATACACACATTCTACAAAGGATTTGCCAGTAGCTGTCAGACTTTAGTGCTTGCATGTGAAATTCATGAGCCAGCCCATGACACACAGCAACAGAATGAACGCACTTTCGTTGCGAACAACAGCTGGCTGTGGGAGAGAGATAAGGACACAACAAAAATCAAGGGATTTGGATGAAATAAAGCACGAGAATAAAACTCAAATAAGATAGGACACCGGGATGATGGATAGTGAGGCAAGGGTTGTGGTAACGTAACTAAAATCTTTGCAAGCTTATTCCGTCCCTTCTGTTCTCAGCTTCTTTATGCAGTTTAGGATCATCCACAAGGCAAACTGGAGGGAAAATAGAACATTTTTGATCAGGCTTTTTACGAAAATTTGCCCTGAACATTTCTCAGACAGTAGCTACTGGTTATGGGTTTTCTGTCTGGAGTAATTGGCTCAAATGCAAAGACTGCTGTCAAAATGATCACTGATACTTGCACAGACGGGTCTGATGTAGTTCAGAACCAGTGACAGATGTTTCTGAGCCAGAGAATTTGTCTGCACGCGTGCAGTTACTGTCACCTTATTCTACATGTAATCATGTCACTGTCCAACCATGCATTGAATAGGGAGCATTGGCCTGACTCTGCCCTCGGGACGTGTACAGCCACCTAACAAACAAGTGTGGATCTGAGAATGGGGAATGCAGGCTGCCTGTGTTTTGATTTAATAGGTTCAGGCACAGTGGTTGTCGTAAACGATTGGGCTGCTCTGTCGTTAGATGGTGGTGATTTAGCCTGAGGGCTCCCTTGCCTCAGATGAGGGGAAGGGTTGAGAAGGGGAGTCCTTCATGGTAGCCCCAGCCTGAGTGAGAATTGAACCTCACGCTGTCAGCATCCCCCTACATTGCAATTCTCCCTCCAAGTTATTCAACCCCTGAACTTTAAGTAAGGTCTAGCAGGACAGCACTTTGTAATTCCCCCATCAAAATGCATCCTAAGAGCTGAAATGCAAAGTAAAGCAGCATTGTGGTTCAGTTACTTTCCCATTATGTAAAAATGGGGCTGCTTAGAAGGAAGGGAATTGTCAATTAGCCATGTTCCCTCAGAAGCAGGGTAATGCTTTGTCTCCACCCAGTCTGTATAGTCACAATGTGATGATTTTGCCACCTTTCGAACTGGCAGTCGCTACTGTCACAAGGCAGTTGCATCAAACTATGACAATATCTTACTGTGTAACGTTTGCTCATTGATGAATTTGATTATTGTATTTACAATAAATGCTCTAACTATTTACAAACATATGAATCAGTAGCAGTAGATCATTCAGCCCCTCGATCCTGACCCACCAGTCAATAATGGCTGACTGGATTGTAACCTCAAAACCACAATCCTGACTGCTCCTGACAACCTTTCAACTCCTTGCTGAACAAGAACAGATTTACAATCCACAAAGAATACTGGATAGTATAGAAGCTCAGCAGGTCTAGCAGTATCGTGGTGAGAGGAACAGGGAATGTATCAGAGCCAATGTGCCTGTTCTTCAAAATCTATCAAGAATAGTTTTAGCTCAATGTTAAAAATACATTGGTCAAGAACTCTGTCTTCACCACCTTTCCCCAAAGAGAGGTCCAATGTTCCCTAATGTTGTTGTTGGTTAAAAATGATAACAATAGTTTCAGGACTGTGAGAGCTAAAGTCAACTATATACAGCGCAGATTGTTCCCACAACAATCAAACTGTATTGACAATAGAACTGCATATAGTTTGACTAAACTTGGAAGAGAGAGGGAGAGCTGAGAGCAGCTCTCTGTTTCTCACTCAAGTTTGCACTTAAGGAGAGAAAAGCAAGAATACTTATACTTAAAACTTATCAATAGCTATTAAGTACTATCACTAGAGGTTAGTCATCCATTAGACCAATATATTGAATTATGATCTGGGTTATTACTTCAGAGTTTTATCATGTTGACCTCCAAAACTGGTATCTCGTATGTCATTCCTAATCTCATCCTTGTAGGAATGTCTTTATTTGGGTTAAGTCAGTGTCCCAAGGTGTATGTGGAGTCAGACTGTTCAAGCTCTGACGAGGCCTACAAAGGTTAAAGGTTTACGTGTACTCAGCCTGCTTCAAGTCCTGCAGAGGTTAGCAATGCTTTGACCTTTGTTATAATGTTAACTTGTGTTGTGTCAGGCAGCTCTGAGGTCGTACAAAGGACAGTCAAAAGGGCATCGTACAACCAGGGTTGGCCAATTTTCCCATCATACAGCTGTTTCACACAATTTCACACTGACACTCAGAGAGAAATAAATGTTCACCTAATCTCAATTTTAAATGGATGGTCCCTAGATTCTCCCAGAAGAAGACACAGATTTTCCTGCTCCTCGGATGCTGCCTGAACTGCTGTGCTTTTCCAGCACCACTCTACTCTAGAATCTGGTTTCCAGCATCTGCAGTCATTGTTTTTACCCAGAAGAAGACACATCCTTTCCCCAATTACCCTGACAAGCTGGAAAGACTTTGTTCAGTTTCAATGAACAGTTCTAGTTATGGCCATTCAGAGTCATACAGGACGGGAATAGATCCTTCGATCCAACCAGTCCGTGCCAACCATAATCCCAAACGAAACTGGGCCCACCTGCCCATGCTTAGCCCAACTCTAAACATTGCTTATTCATTAACTGGTCCAAATGTCTTTTAAATGTTTTAACTGTACCCACATCCACCATTTTCTCTGGACATTTATAACCCATTTCAACCACTCTCTGGTGTAAAAAAATTACCCTTCATGTTATTTTTAAATCAGTGTCCTCTTAGCTTGAAAATATACCCCCTAGTCTTGAAAATTCACTTTATCTATACTGGGGAGGGGTGGGGGTGGGGGTGGGGGGAGTGTGGGAATGGTGCAGGAGCTAAACTCCTTTCTGCACCTTGGATATCTACCTTTCTCCAAGCTGTGTGCCACTTTTGCAAGGAGAGAAAATAAAGTTAGACTGACTGTTAGCCAAAGTCAATGCTAGGAAAATGGAATTTAAGCCAGAAGGTCTAGAAGATCTATGTTAGCATCCTCCTAAAGTCTCCACCATCATCAATAATTGTCTTCAGCCCAATTGCTTCACTTCACAGGATTTGAAGGATCAGCAGAACATACTGGATATAGCAAAGGCTATGGGCCCTGACAACATCTTGACTTCTGTTCAAGAACCAGAACCAGAACCTTCTGTTCTCTTGACTATGCAGTTTCCGTCTGGTCACACAGACACCATGTTGGAAATTGGGAGAAAGTAAGGACTGCAGATGCTGGAGATCAGAGCTGAAGAGTGTGGTGGTGGGAAAGCACAGCCAGTCAGGAGCATCTGAGGAGCAGCAGAGTTGACATTTCGAGCATAAAATTGTCCAAGTATGTCCTGGCCACAAACACAGAACAATTCTAATCTGACCAACAATTTACTCTCAGCCATTGACATAGTGCTACTACCTAGCATTTACAGTAGCAGCAACTGTACCCTAATTCTCAGTTTGGGGCTCCTTGAGATCTCATCTCAGCACTGGTCTAAGCATGGACAAAGGAATGGAATTTCCTGATGTGAAGTGAGAGGATTTGGCCTTGACACAAGTTCTGCATTTGACTGAGTGTAACATTCAGGTATCATTGAATTATCAGGAGAAAAAGAGGCATTTGATCCAAGGCTTTCATGGTAGATCAATGTATTCATTCCCAGCTTTATCCCAGTAGACTCCCTCAAATGCTAATCCAATCTCCTTTTAAAATAAGTAATCATTGCTTCTTCAACTACCTTCTTAGGCAGAGTATTTCAGGTCATTAGTACTCAATGTGCAAAAAGAACCCTTAAATCTGTGTCTTCTAGTCATCATGGCATTAACTAATGGAAACAATTTTCCTTTCTCAACCTTATCTAAATAGACTTTAATGCTATACACCTCAATCAAATCTCTCCTCAAATTTCCTCTGCTCAAGGAGTTTATTGACCTAACCTTACAGCTAAAGCTTTCTCATGCCTGGAACGATTCTAGTAAATCTACTCTGTATCCTCTTGAGATCATTCATATCCTTCAAGACATGTACTGACTGGAACCAAACATAATACTCCTGTTACAGTACAACTGGATCCTTATTACAGGCTGAGCATTACATCCCTGATATTGTACTTCCAAATTAAATACTACTTGTTAATAATATTTTTATAATGTTCTAATGCATAAACTGACCCGCAATCTTTCATCCCATCACTTCATTGCTGCCATTGATTCCTAAATTATACTGGACTACAGCAGATTTTTAGCTGTTGAGTCCAATTGCCATGGCTACTCAACAGTGATCCTGATACTGAATAGTAAAATAAGAAATTACATTCCAGTACATGTGTCTTCTCCTGGAAGCTAATTGGAAATACAAATTATAAGATTGATCTACCACTTTATGGAGTAGTATAGTATTTTGCCCACATAAGTCTTACTTTATTGGATTAGAAAAATCCAAAGCACTTTAAAAATATTCGGCATTAAAATATGATATTCAACATATTTATAGTGCTCATTTGAAAATTAAGGTTTCACATTTTTATAGCACATTCTTCATAAATAGCTTGAAGTGCGTTTAGTTACTTTGAGATACAGTAATTGTCATGTTAGCAAACACAGAATGTGGTCTAAACAACAACATAAAGCAAAGCACTGCAGATGTGGGAAATCATAAGCAAAAACAGAAATTGCTGGGAAAACTCAACAGGTCTGCCAACATCTGTAGAGAGAAAGCAAAGTTAACATTTTGGGTCCAGTGATCCTTCTTCAGAAGGTGGTCTTGTGGCACAGTGGGGTAGCAACACTATCTTTGAGCCTGAATCTCAAGGTTTAAGTTCCAATCCAGGACTGGAGGCCAAGGAAGGTGTCTTTACAATGGAGCCAACAGCATGCATATCAATGTGTAAACTCTTCCAATATATGACAATGGCAGGTGATGAGAGTGGGAAAGTTTCCTGGTCAACCATGTGATGGAAGGAAAGTTGAAACTTCCACTACACTATTTGTAACTTTGGACTGCAAAACATACATGACAGTGCATGTTACCACAAACAACTCAAACTCCTTGTAGGGCCAGTTGGCTTAGTGTAGATCAGATTGGTGCCAATGGCATGGCGTTTGATTCCTGTTTTTACTAAGTGATTTGGGAGCTAGTTTCTTGCCCCACCCACAATGAATGTCAGGGCAATATGGGTCAATCCAACCTTCAGACAGCCACCAGAAGAAGAAGGCAAACAGAAATTTCAAAGAGCTGTGCCCTTTTGGCTGAGGAAGGCATAGAGGGAATTTCTTGAACTGAATGAGTTGAACAGGTTCTTGGTTTAACGTCTCATTAAAAGATACATAGTTTTCCTACAGTGCAACAGTAAAAGAGTATCAGGATGGACACTGTTCTCAGCTAGTATAATGGGGCTTGAATCAAAAACATCCATAAACAGTGTCCCACCTGAGACTAAGTATTAGTAAAACTAATAAAATTCAAATGGTATGCCAGTCAGAACAGTAAACGAGAAGCAAATTCTATTCACTTTACATCAGGACATGGCTGTTTTCCTTTAGTTAATTTGGATTAGTATAATTTCAATTCATTTGATGGCTAATGGTGGGATACTGCAGGACATTAATTGCTGCATTAATTGTTTAGAGAGTCCATTAAGCCATCATGGCAGTGAAGGTTTTAAAAATCACATTATGCTCCTTAGCTACTATAGAGTTCACAAGCCAATGGAGCACATGGGATGGTGAAGATTGAGTAGGAGTGGTATGCTGCTTTTTAATATTATCTAGTGCGCGTTATTATGAGTGGATGAGGAGAGAATATGTTTAAGCTCAGCTGTTGACCTTCACATAAGGAAAAGTAGCCGACCATTAGACATAGGAGCAAAATTAGACCATTCAGCTCATCACGTCAGCCCTACTTTTCAATCATGGCTGATATGTTTCTCAATTCCATTCTCCTGCCTCCTCCCGGTAAACCTTGATCTCCTTATCATGCATTCATGCAGGATTCTGGAAGACAGTGAATATCCAAGTCACAATAGTCTTGGGAATGGAATAAAGATAAGAATCAAATCTGGAATAATCAACAAATTTCTCAATATCACATCATTACCCAATTAGCCATCAAATCTGAGGTCCATTTGTTCTCTCAGGTGAACATAAAGGATCCCACAGAAGAGCAGATGGATTTTCCCTGACTTACTGGGTCAATTTTTAATCCCATAAATAATTAAAACAAAACAGATTTCTTTGTAAATTATTTCATTGCAGTCAATTGAGTTACCCGTGAAAACTTCCCTGTCATGTTTCCCTGAATTACGTGAACATTATGAAGTTTGTAGGCTTGTCATGGTTCGGACTGTGTCTTTACATTTCTATTTAAATGAAAGAGGTCACATGACTGATTCTGAAGTCTGTTAGTAAGTCGGGGTCATTTGATTGTAAACTATCAAGGGTAACTCTAAATTGTTTTACTGGGAAGAGAAGTACAACATATTTACATTGAGAAAATGGTATCAACCTGTTTGTTAATAGAATAGAGAATGAGATCCTCCAAAGTTCCAAAAAGTGTTGAGAATGTCAGGTTGTAAACATTTGTGCTTTCTCCTCTGCAATTCTATTCTGTGGTCAAAGAGAATTGAGCTCTTGAGGGCAGCTAATTCGCACTTTTGGGGTGATTCATTATCTATGTGACCATGAGGGAGAAAACCATTAAAAATATCAGTTTATAATTTCTTACTGTTAGGAGCAATATAATTTATGTTTGCACTTTCTATGTCAAGAAGGGGAAGACATATGTTTAGTTTTATTTTCAGGCTTTTTTTAATCAGCTTGATGCAAGAAATCTGCAGGCCTATATGATACGGGCAATTGTAATTTGGGTTTTACAATTCTTGAAGTGAATAAATAGGGGTTTGTAGTTTAGTGTATTAAAACAGTAGGAGGAAATGATACTGCCTAACAACAGGGGTCCAGGGAACACAAGTACAGAAAAATCCAGAAGAGTGCATAGGAGGTACATTGCTGGCAGCATTTATTCCCCATCCCTAAATGCCCAGAAGACATTGTTGTGGGTTTGCAATCATGTAGGCCAAATTACAGTTTCCCTTCCTTAAAGGACATTAGTTAAACCAGACATTTTTTTATTCCACAAAAAAACGACAACAATTTCATAGTCATCATTAGACTTTTAATTCCAGAAGTTTACTGAATTCAAACTCTATTTCTGTCATGGTGGGATTCAAGTCCTTGTCTCCAGAACATTACCAGGGTCTCAGGATGAATAGTCTATTAATACTACCACTGGCCATTGTGTCCCCTTTAGAGACTTGGGTGTTTAGTCTGAAGTTAAATTAACATTCAGTTCAGTTTTCAGGTTTGCCTTAGACATCTTAGGGAGAGATATTAGCTGAAGAAAAAGCATGAAGAAATTCATCCAAAGGTAACCTTTTCTATTATCTCAGCTTAAGCAAGTAGTCTTAGAGTGGAGACAATTGTAAATATTGGCTGGGGTCTGGTGTTTATAAAATAGTTTTGGTATAAAAGGAATAATGTGAATTTGAAACATTTTCTGGTGTTTTTGATGACAACTTCAAAACATTTTAAGTGTAATAAATATAATAGAGTTAATGATTTGCTTGTTTAGCAGACACTTTATTCTCTGTGTTAAAAGTACACTCTCATACTTGTGGGAATATGTTCAGTTACTGACTTTTTTTCAGGTTTCATCCAAGGACCTGACTCATTTAGTATTAACGTCAGCTGGGATCATAACGCTGAATATGACAGACAGTGGTTATGGATGTTCCTTGGATCCAGAACAGATGGAGAAGCTAGATGTCAAACATTTTGCAAGTTTACAAGTGAAAGCTCATACTCACACTGAAAAGACAGAGTTCAAAGACATTTGAAAGAGTTACGCAGTTTAGCTAAACAGAGGCTCTTAAAAATAAAACCTTAACATGAAAGGCATTTCCAGAGTTAGACATGTGATAATGCTGAGGCATGAAGAGGTTATATTGCCCTTTTTTTTGAAGAGAGATTTTAATGCAGAGGTGGTGAGCAGTCTACCAAAGCCACAGATTCAAGAGCTTGTGAGTCCTTGGAATTGTTTTTAAAAAATTGGAACAAAAGCAGCACCCTGAAAGAATGAGGTCGATCTCTCACATAACTAGGATTCTTTGGGGTTTTTCTCAGCAGCAGTTGTTGCTGGTCTCTCAGCAGAGTTGGAAGATAGTGAATCTCTCCCAGCTGCTGCACTCTCTCTCTCTCTGTGAGATTCCTCTGGATGTCTTTCCTCCTGGGCTGCTGGAGTTGAATGTGAGACAATTCTGAGTTTGCCTTTTGCCAAGGATGTATTTATAGAATGTTACTATATTGGAACAGGTATTGTTTAGTTGTAAAATAATCTATTATTCTGTCAAGTTTTCCAGGTAATCCAAGATGGACGACAGGAAAAATTTCTGGCTGTAAGAGCTGCTCCTTTTTTTGAGGTATTTTAGGTGTTGCAGGTGATTTCTCGAATTCCAGGAGCAACAATTACTGTTTTATATGCTGTTGCATTGTTTTAGAACTTTGGAATAAAAAAGTCAAAACAACAGCAGTTTTAAAAGGGAGAAAAACAGACAAAGGAAGCACAAAGGAGGACAGTGCAGGACAGAGAGAGAGAACCTGCACAGTGACTGACTTTGCTGTTTGAATTTGTGTATCGCTGGACATCGGAGTGCATCTGGGAAAATTAACAAACAGTGAAATTCACAACTAATCTTGGAGGAACTGTTGGGCAAAGTTCACAGGACAGAATCAGATAAGTTAATTGTTTTTTAAGTCTGTCCAAGAGAAAGGCTGCAGTAGTGAGTACAATGGGTTTTTTCTTGATTACATGTTTTTGGAGATAAGTCTCTTGATTAAACTTAAAATATAAGCCATAGCTATTAATTTAACCTTGGGCAGTGTTTGTACAGGAATAAGATGGTGTTATTTTCTGGGTCTGTAGATTGTGAAGGAGTAAAAATGGCCTTTGCAGTGATATGTACTTCTTGTCAGATGTGGGAGTTTAAAGAGAGTTTAAGGGTCACTGCGGATTATATCTGCCATAAATGCAGTTGGATGCGAATCTTATCAGATCAAATGGATCGGTTGGAGAGACAGATAGAAGCGATGAGGAATTTACAACAGCAACAGTATGTGATGGATGGCAGTTATAGGAAGGAGGGAAGTCTCAGATACAGTCAAACAGATGGGTTAACTCCAGGAAGGGTAAGAGAGGTAGGCAGCTAGAGCAGGAGTCTTTTGTGGATATACCCATTTCAAACAGGGATGCTGTTTTGGAAAATGTAGGGGGTCATGAATTCTCAGGAGAATGTAGCACAAACAGGCAAGTTTCTGGTATTGAGACTGGCTCTAATGGAACGAGGGGTACGTCAGCTTCAAGAGATCAATTTTGTTAGGGGATTCTGTAGTCCGAGGTACAGACAGACGTTTCTGTGGCCAGCAGAGAAAAAGTAGAATGGTGTGTTGTTTCCCTCGTGCAAGGATCAAGGTGTCTCAGAGAGGATGCAGAATGTTCTCACGGGGGGAGAGGGGCCAGCAGGAGGTCATTGTCCACATTGGAACCAACAACATTGGAAGGGAAGAGGTTGAGATTCTGAAGGGAGATTACAGAGAGTTAGGCAGAAATTTAAAAAGGAGATCCTCAAGGGTAGTAATATCTGGATTACTCCCAGTGCTACGAGCTAGTGAGGGCAGGAATAGGAGGATACAGCAGACGAATGCATGGCTGAGGAGCTGGTGTATGGGAGAAGGATTCACATTTTTGGATCATTGGAATCTCTTTTGGGGTAGAAGTGACCTGTACAAGAAGGACAGATTGCACTTGAATTGGAAGGGGACTAATATACTGGCAGAGAAATTTGCTACAACTGCTTGGGAGGATTTAAACTAGTAAGGTGGGGGAGTGGGACCCAGGGAGATAGTGAAGAAAGAGATCGATCTGAGACTGGTAGAGCTGAGAACAGAAGTGAGTCAAACAGTCAGGGCAGACAGGGACATGGTAGGACTAATAAATTAAACTGCATTTATTTCAATGCAAGGGGCCTAACAGGGAAGGTAGATGAACTCAGGGCATGGTCAGGAACATGGGACTGGGATATCATAGCAATTACAGAAACATGGCTCAGGGATGGGCAGGACTGGCAGCTTAATGTTCCAGGATACAAATGCTACAAGAAGGATAGAAAGGGAGGCAAGAGAGGAGGGGGAGTGGCATTTTTGATAAGGGACAGCATTACAGCTGTGCTGAGGGAGGATATTCCCGGAAATACATTCAGGGAAGTTATTTGGGTGGAACTGAGAAATAAGAAAGGGATGATCACCTTATTGGGATTGTATTATAGACCCCCAATCGTCAGAGGGAAATTGAGGAACAAACTTGTAAGGAGATCTCAGCTATCTGTATGATAGAGGATTTTAACTTTCCAAACATTGACTGGGACTGCCATAGTGTTAAGGGTTTGAAGGAGAGGAATTTCTTAAGTGCTTACAAGACAATTTTCTGATTCAGTATGTGGATGTACCTACTAGAGAAGGTGTAAAACTTGACCTACTCTTGGGAAATAAGGCAGGGCAGGTGACTGAGGTGTCAGTGTGGGAACACTTTGGGGCCAGCGACCATAATTCTATTAGTTTTAAAATAGTGATGGAAAAGGATAGACCAGATCTAAAAGTTGAAGTTCTAAATTGGAGAAAGGCCAATTTTGATGGTATTAGGCAAGAACTTTCGAAAGCTGATTGGAGGCAGATGTTCACAGGTAAAGGGACGGCTGGAAAATGGGAAGCCTTCAGAAATGAGATAACAAGAATTCAGACAAAGTATATTCCTGTCAGGGTGAAAGGAAAGGGTGGTAGGTATAGGGAATGCTGGATGACTAAAGAAATTGAGGGTTTGGTTAAGAAAGAGAAGGAAGCATATGTCAGGTATAGACTGGATAGATCGAGTGAATCGTTAGAAGAGTATAAAGGAAGTAGGAGTATACTTAAGAGGGAATCAGGAGGGCAAAACAGGGACATGAGATCACTTTGGCAAATAGAATTAAGAAGAATCCAAAGGGTTTTTACAAATATATACAACCAAAAGGGTAACTAAGGAAAGAATAGGGCTCCTCAAAGACCAGCAAGTCAGCCTTTGTGTGGACCTACAGAAAATGGGGGAGATACTAAATGAATATTTTGCATCAGTATTTACTGTGGAAAAGGATATGGAAGATATAGACTGTAGGAAATAGATGGTGACATCTTGCAAAATGTCCAGATTACAGAGGAGGAAGTGCTGGATGTCTTGAAACAGTTAAAGGTGGATAAATCCCTAGGACCTGATCAGGTGTACCCGAGAACTCTGTGGGAAACTAGAGAAGTGATGCTGGGCCTCTCGCTGAGATATTTGTATCATCGATAGTCACAGGTGAGGTGCCGGAAGACTGGAGGTTGGCAAACATGGTGCCACTGTTTAAGAAGGGCTGTAAAGACAAGCCAGGGAACTATAGACCGGTGAGCCTGACCTCGTTGGTGGGCAAGTTATTGAAGGGAATCCTGAGGGACAGGATGTACATGTATATGGAAAGGCAAGGACTGATTAGGGATAGTCAACATAGCTTTGTGCGTGGGAAATCATGTCTCACAAACTTGATTGAGTTTTTTTTGAAGAAGTAACAAAGAAGATTGATGAGGGCAGAGCAGTAGATATGGTCTATATGGACTTCAGTAAGGCGTTCGACAGGGTTCCCCATGGGAGACTGATTGGCAAAGTTAGATCTCATGGAATACAGGGAGAACTAGCCATTTGGATACAGAACTGGCTAAAAGGTAGAAGACAGAGGGTGGTGGTGGAGGGTTGTTTTTCAAACTGGAGGCCTGTGACCAGTGGAGTGCCACAAGGAATGGTGCTAGGTCCTCTACGTTTTGTCATTTACATAAATGATTTGGATGTGAGCATAAGAGGTACAGTTTGTAAATTTGCAGATGACACCAAAATTGGAGGTGTAGTGGACAGCGAAGAGGGTTACCTCAGATTACAACAGGATCTGGACTAGATGGGCCAATGGGCTGAGAAGTGGCAGATGGAGTTTAGTTCAGATAAATGCGAGGTGCTGCATTTTGCGAAAGCAAATTTTCGCAGGACTTATACACTTAATGGTAAGGCCCTAGGAAGTGTTGCTGAACAAAGAAACCTTGGAGTGCAGGTTCATAGCTCCTTGAAAGTGGAGTCACAGGTAGATAGGATAGTGAAGAAGGCGTTTGGTATGCTTTCCTTTATTGGTCAGAGTATTGAGTACAGGTGTTGAGAGGTCATGTTGCGGCTGTACAAGACATTGATTAAGCCACTGTTGGAATATTGCATGAAATTCTGGTCTCCTTCCTATCAAAAAGATGTTGTGAAACTTGAAAGGGTTCAGAAAAGATTTACAAGGATGTTGCCAGGGTTGGAGGATTTGAGCTACAGGGAGAGGCTGAACACGCTGGGGCTGTTTTCCCTGGAGTGTTGGTGGCTGAAGGGTGACCTTATAGAAGTTTACAAAATTATGAGGGGCATGGATAGGATAAATAGACAAAGTCTTTTCCCTGGAGTCGGGGAGTCCAGAACTAGAGGGCATAGGTTTAGGGTGAGATGGGAAAGATATAAAAGAGACCTAAGGGGCAACCTTTTCATGCAGAGGGTGGTACATGTATGGAATGAGCTGCCAGAGGATGTGGTGGAGGCTGGTACAATTGCAACATTTAAGATGCATTTGGATGGACATATGAATAGGAAGGGTCAGGTGCTGTCAGGTGGGACTAGATTGAGTTGGGATATCTGGTCGGCATGGACAGGTTGGACCGAAGGGTCTGTTTCCATGCTGTATGTCTCTATGACTCTATGAGTAGAGTTAAGTTACCACAAGTTCCTTATTGTTTTGGTGCAGTTTAACTATAGTGTTTCAAAAAATTGTTTTTTGCTTAATGTCAAGTAGATTAACCAATCAAATTGCACTTCACATTTACCTTAAAAAATAGTAAAGTTAGAGCCTCGGCTACCTTCTTTATACATTTCAAGGTTTCAATGCTCCATGAAAATTTATTCCACACAAAAACAACTTGACAAGGAGGATGAACCACCCATAGTTAACGAAGGTGATAAAGGGGAAAACCAATCATTAGGATTTCTTTTCCCATAGGACTCAACAGCAGATGAATGAAGAGCTAATAAAGAAGGAGGAAATTGATTATCGAAGTAAATTTACAAGAAATATAAGGACAAATAGCAACACCTTCTATGATGGATAAAAAGAAAGAGTAGCTTAATTAAGTATGGGACCCATGAAATTTGGTAATTAATTATTGGAAAATGGCACAAACTTTAAACCAATATTTTGCATCAGTCTTCATGATATAAAGATCCCAAAGATAACAGATAAGCAAGGAGGTAATGGGCCGAGAGACCAAGTAACAGTTTCTATTGCAGGGAATTAGCAGTCACTAAAATAATGGGACTAAAGTCTAACAAGTTGAAAAACGTGAAGAGAGATTAAGCTGTTTAAGCTTTTATGCATAGGAGTTTAGAACAATGAGAGGGGATATAATGGAGGTATATAAGATGCTAAAAGAGATTGACAAAGTCGGCATAGAAAGTATGTTTCCTGTTGTGGGACAATCTAGCATGAGGTGTCATAATTTTAGGCTAAGGGATGGCAGATTTAAAACAGAGATGAGGAAGAATAACTTCTCTCAAAGCCTTGAATGTGTGGAATTTGTGATCCCAGAGTGCATTGAGTAAACTGAATAAGGAGGATTTAAACAGATTTTTAATTAGCAACAGGTTGAAGGGCTATCAAAAGCAGGCAGGATAATGAAGTCAAGGCTGAGATGAGATCAGCCATGACTGGATTAAATGGCAGAACAGGCTGGAGCGGCTACATGCCTGCTCTTACCTTGGTGTATTGTGTTCCATGGTTCCAAAAACAAGTCCCAAAGTTACCGTTTTATGAGAAGTATTTTTAGTCATTTGTTACATTAAAATTTCATAAAACGTGAAATCTTGATGTGTCATCCATTCAAGCAATAACCAGAAGTTCAAACTTTAAAAAAGAATTGGAATCAACAGGGCTTTAACAATTGCAACAGTAATAATGTTTCCAGAGAAGTATTGTAACTGGTAGAAAAGTGCTTTGGGGCATCTGAACAGACATTCTTTAAATGCAAATCTTTCGGTAACCAAGGGAACTGAAATATGATGATATTAAATGTCAAATTACTAATTGCATTACTTTAAATACTGTCATTAAACCATCTTTGATTCCAGCAATGCAGGTTTTTATTAAATATTAGTATTCTCTGCACCAATCAAGGCAATAATTATCAGGGTATTTGGGCTTACATTTGAAATTTGTCAGATGAAGTCCTGTCACAGTATCCGAGGCAGACCCACATTGCAATGCAGAAGGAAACCAAGATAGGAAATGTACAATTGAAAGTGGGACAGTTCCAGTGGATAGCAGGTGAGGACCCTTGGAGTTACTCTATGCTATGTCATGGGGAAGGCAAATTTATGCTGGTCTTCTAGAGACCATTCTTGAGATGTTAGATCCTGCAAGCTAAGTATGTGTACAAGCGAAGTCATGTCATTCACTGGGCATTTGATCCAAGACATTCTATTAATACAGTCCCAGTCCATTTCAGGCAAATCTTGCATCTCATAATTGTTTATGATTCCAAAAGTTAGTCATATCTAATTTACATCATAATTTGTTTTCTACTCTATTTTTAATATTGTCAATATGGGCAGTAGCTACATAATTTGCTTTTAAAGGGAACTCACACACCTTCTTCAAATATCATGGAAAACCATTTAACTCTCTCTGTAGGCCCTTCTATCATCTGAAAATAATACATCAGTCGCCCAAGGCAGTTAAGTCGAATAAAGAAATTCCGACAAAAAAAATGATATGCTGCATTACCAAGACAAGTGTAAGGAATGTACAATGTCGTTGATTTTATTGGCAAAGTTTTATCAACAGATGAAATCAAAGCTGCCTCAGCATTGAAAACTGTGATTGTGGTACGTTGATACATCAAGATTTTAATCTGTCTAATTCATATTCTGAAGTTAATTAGACAATTAACCCTGAAAAGATTAATACATGGATATTAAAGCAGAACGTGATCACTGAGTCCAGCTTATCATCTGGAAATGGACATTGGATTGAAACCAAGTTCCAGACTTACCATTTGTCAAGTCAAGAGTGCAAGCTATTGCCTAAAAAAATCCAAGACAGAAAATGCAACCAATATGGAAATCCTAAGAGCCTGCTTGGTTTGAACATTACAGTGGTGGAAGAGTCAATAACCAGACAAAATGATTTAAGATTATTAACAAAAGAACAAAAAAAGTGTCATGACGAAAAATATCCTTATGCAATGAATGGTTAGGATTTGGAATGTATTGAAAAAGATGGTGGGTACAGATTCAATAGTTGCATTCCAAAGTGAATTTGACAAATACTTGTTTACAGATCACAGGAAAGAGCAAGAGAATGGACCAATAGGATTGGTCTTTGGAAGAGCAGCATAGACTCAATGGGATAAAGGGCCTTTTTCTGTGCTGTTCCATGATTCCAAGACCAACAACTCGTGTTTCTACAGCACTTTTAATGTGGTGAATGTTTCAAAATGTTTTACAGGAGCATGATAAAACAAAATTTGACATCAATCTATGTGAAAGACATTGGAAAATATGAGCTAGAGCCTGATCCAAACAGATGGATTTTTGAAAGTTTCTTAAAAGATGAAGGAACATGTGAGAAGAGGGGCAAAGAGGTTGAGTGAGGGAATTCCGGAGCATAAGGTATTCACAGCTGAAGGTGCAGCCTCCAGCAATATAGTATTTAAAAGTGGAGACGCATGCAGTCAGGATTACAGTACTGTATAAAACAGGTAGTACCAAAAATAGTCACTGAAACCAGTATGTGCCCACTGGAGTGTTAATGGAAGTTTGTTTACATTATGAGGATTTACAACAAAAGAGAAAACATTGAAAGACATGAGTTTGCTTTCATTTACAGTAATCAACAATTGATTTATCTTGAAAAGAATTGGGTATCTTTCAGGTACTTCAAAGAAGATCTGACTGGAGTCAGATGCAAGAATAGTTTCTTCCAGAAAGGAAATTGTTAAGTTAGGGTATCAGCTAGCTCAGAGAGAAAAAAAAATCAGCTTGTGAAACTGATTGGAACTCTGCAGACTATCAAAAGACTGGGAAAGTTAAAAATGTTGGTCATGTGAATATTCCAGTCAAAATGGCCTCACAGCTCACAGAACAAGATATGATGAAAAATACAAAGTTTGACAGAGTAATTGTCAACTAACAATATTGGGGAGTAGGTGAGGCTTTGCTTTTCTGTGTTTTTTTTAATCTTTATGTGATATTTCTGCTATATGAGACTGAATCCTTTTTCAATGATTAAGTCTCTAAATTCTAATCAATGTTTCAGTGCAAGTTATATTTGCAGCTTAGTTCAGTGATGAAGACTGGATGTAAATACAAGGTTAACCAACATGGCGTGCATGACAATAAGAGAATTTTTTTTAAAAGTTAGGGGGAAATTTGATTAGTATTTAGAGAGTAAATCATTGAAAAAGGATTGTATTCAGCCATATATAGCAGGAATGTCACATATAGACCCATCATATCTCAGTCAAATTTTAAAATTGCAACCAATTATAACAGATTGCGTTCCTGAAATGGGCTATCAACAAATCAATCTCCCTCTTACTGAATATCAGTCGCACACGCAACATTATCTTGCTATTGTAAGGTCCAGCGATGCAAGCATTGTACTCTGATTAAATGCTCTTGTTGCATCACAAAATAATGACAATATTTAGTCAACTTAAAACTGTTTGTTTCTGTTGATTAATAAGATGCATAAAGAGACCATGTTTGATATTTCCATCAACCTTTTTTTGCTCGTGTGCTTGTGTTTGCACATTGCAATGCACTTCATACTATCAACACAACCTTCTGTTCCTTTCTCACTTTAGCTTCTCCTTAAATGTGTCTGAGAGCTATTAGCTTCAACTACTCTGTGGGGTATCAAACTTTAGATTCCAAGTACTCTCTTGGTGAGGAACCTCCCCGAAACCCAGTACAGGCATAAGATTTATTGGTAACTTGGACCACAGTGGTTCAAGATCTCAGCTCACCATCACCTTCAAAACTGAAACTAGGGATGGGCATTAGTTGCTGGCCCAGCCAATAACACCTACATCCCAAAAAAAGTGTATGTTTTTAAAAAAAATCTTATATTGATGGCCCACAGCTTTATACTAATGACAGCAAATTCTCAACAATCAAATCCCTTTATGATTTTAAAGACCCCTAATAGATTACCCCCTTGAAAAGAGAGAAGGCTTCCCTTCCCTAAAAGAGCCATAGCCTATTCAGCTTTTCAGCTTCATTTGATCTTTCCTCAACATTTATTAAAACCTCAGTGATAGAGACAAATAGCTACAGGCAAAGCCTTCAAGATAATAAAGCTCTGTGAATTTTCTCTTCCACCCTGGAAGTAATTGAATGGAACTCTCAGGAGATCAATTGAACAGAACAATCTATATTATTCAACCCTGACAAGTTCCGTTTCACAGATGTCATTTCCATGGTTCCAACAGGATTAAAATCATATTACTCTGCTAAATGTCTTTATATCTATATTCAAATTCATTTTTCCAACCATCAGCACTATTCTTAACCAGATATTAATTTAGCTTTTAAAGAAGCCGCATTTATCAATATAACAATCATTTTATCACCTGACATCACTTGGTCTTTGTATTGGCCTCATGATTTCATACATATACTCACAGTAACCTCTAGAACTCTTCTCAAGAACACATTACACAATGAATCCATCACATAATTGTGTCATTGTCGCCATTAAACTGCACGTACAATGAGTTTGCCTGTTTACTTAATACAATATAACATGGGTGTAGGGTGGCACAGAGGTCACATCAATGGATTAGTAATCCAGAACAACAGGTTACTGTGCTGGGGAACATGATTTTAAATTCTCCCATGGCAGTTGGTTAAACTTACATTAAATAAAAATCTGGAATAAAATGCTGACTCCCTTACATATATTTTGTTTTCTAATGTATTGTTCCTGCGAACCTGGCACACTTTATGAAGCCTTGGATGAGGTTGAATGCAAGGACATTTTAAACCTGTACTCATGCTCCCATTAGAAGCCCAGTGCTAGGACAAGGATAACTGTTCCATGCACCCCTTTTATCATAGCTAGTTATGGCTTTGACATGGATAGAGTGGGTTGACTCAGTGATCGTAGGTTATTTCTAAATGCAAACAAGGTTTATTCCATCATTCAGACTCAATCTGTACTCTGCAGGAAATTCATAAATAACAAACAAATCTATTGATACAGTTCTGTAGGAAGACTGTCATGCTGTGTTAGATATGTATTCAATTTTATTTCGTATATCATAAATTACGGACAATATGGTTTGAAGCTGATTTTGGCGCAAATGTGTTCATCTACTACTGAATGTAAACTCCATACATGCACATTTGAGATTTTAAAGATGTCATTTCCTTATGAATCATTTTTATTTTATAGAATCCCTGCAGTGTGGAAACAGGTCATTTGGCTCATCAAGTCCACATGGACTTTCTGAAGAGCATCTTACCTAAACCCTATAACCCTGCATTTCCCATGGCTAATCCACCTTGCCTGCACATCTCTGTACACTATGGGTAATTTCCCATGGCCAGTCCACCTAACCTGCACAACTTTGGACTGTGGGAGGAAACCGGAGCACCTGAAGGAAACCCACGCAGACACAGGGAGAATGTGCAAACTCCACACAGACGGTCACAAACCTACAGTACTGTTGACAACATTTTTGTTACCTGTTGTCATCAATACATTAAACAGTCTCATAAAACAAATGAGGGTAGTGTTGTAGGATTGTCCAGTGCCTGTTACTTTTGATGCAGACATGAAAACTGGTTAACTTGAGGTGCTAAAGGTATTTGGATTTTTTTAAGGTTGCTGACATGACATTTGGACATTTTTAAAAGCCACAAACTGAAAGATATATGACTTAAAGCAACTACTTGAACTTATTTATAAGAAGCTACATGTCTTCAGCTAATTGTTTGGTTTTACTGGAAGTCACATGTCTGAGTTTAGGGCTGTTAGTTCTGCTGTTATTTGACAATGTTTTAGTATTCAGTTGCCTTTCAAGAGTTTTGCCTTTAAAAGTTCAGTAACCTTTGAAAAGGTGAGACCCTGGGCTTGGTCTTTGTTACTTTTCAGAAAATACTTCTCAAGGATCCCAAATGAGAGCTGAAAAGTTGCAATAGCTATTCTCCCTGAAAAAAAGTTCCAGAAAACTTCCTCTCACCATGCCAAATGAACTGCAGACATTCCAGAGGGACAGCTGCCCAGTGACTGTTCTACACATATAAAGACACCAGGTCAACATGATCTGGACCATTTATTTTTTTATTCTTCTCAGAATTAACAGGAGTTTTGGCTAAAGTGTTTTTATCTAAGTTAATATTTGCAGAGAAAGTTTCCTTCTTTTATCTTTAATATACATGTGTGCGTGCATATCAAGATTGTTTAGAAAGATAACTACTTACACATTCATATTTCAAACTGTGTGTTAATCTGCTCAGCATCTTTGGTAAATATGTCTGGTTATTACAATACATCAATGATTTTTCTTATTCAATAAAGAAACCTGGTTAGTGCATTTTTTTCTGAACTTTATTTTGATAATGATTTTTTTTTATTCATTCCCAGCATGAGCGTGTGGCTGGCTAGGCCAGCATTTATTGCCCATCCCTAATTGCCCAGAGGGTAGTTAAGAGTCAACCACATTGATGTGGGTTTGGAGTCACATGTAGACCAGACCAGGTAAGGATGGCAGTTTCCTTTTCTAAAAGACATTAGTGAACCAGATGTGCTTTTCCCAACAACGGATTCATGAGCATCATTAGACTCTTAATTCCAGAGTTTATTGAATTCAAATTCCACCATCTGTTGTGGATCACTGAATCAACAGTCTAGCAACAGTACCACGAGGCCATTGCCTCCCTGTATGCCAGATCAATAATTGGGGAAAATATTTAAATATATGTTTTGACCATTGGAGGGCCGAAACTAAAGGAAATAATACATAGCTTCAAAACTCATTCTCTTTAATATAAAATAAAGATCAAACAAGTTCATAACTTCAATATGTAATGTTAATATTTTGATATTCTTAGCACACAAGTTCAATATATAATGGTAGTATTTTGATATTTCTCAGTATATTTCTGTCTTCCCCCCATCACACCTCCTGAATAAGCTGTACAAACTAAATTTGCCAGGCATGAGACATCATTAGAACAATGTAGAATCTGTTATGAGATCAAATTATTGGGAAAAGGACCTCAATCTCATTGCCGCAGGCCCCTTTAACTAATTTAGAACTCATTGTGTTAAGAAAATGGCAAAGCAAATAGACCAGTCATAATCACCTGATGTGAATGGATGGCTCTCTATTAGCCAAGGGCCAATGGTTTTTTTAAACACAAATAATGGCAAATGTTTTATTAGTGTGAGGATGCCTTTCCATTCATGTATGGCATGCTGAGACAATTGGACTAAATGGATGTGTGCGGTAGCAGTTTAAGGAGCTACATTAAAAATTCCACTGTACTTAAGCCAATTGCTATTGTCAGTCTCAACCCCTTCCCTTTGTTTTGCTGCTTTAAATGATGCAGGGGTCTGAATTCACAGGGAATTATAATTTTTAAGAGGATCCTGCAGAAACAGTAATAGAACAAATCTGACTCCTGTACAGACCCTGTAATGATTCTCCAAGGATACTGCCAAATTCTCCCTGACAGCCCCATTGTTTCAACAGGAATTCAGCAGCCTTCAATTCATCAGATACCTCTCCTGAGACATCATGAGGAACAGAAGTGGTGACAGGTCGTTGTCTGACATTATTTTAATTGCATTCATTATTTGAGCTGACCTTATAAGTAGATTATGTAATGAATCTTTTATTCCTAATAACTAGCAGCGTGGTTACTATGTACCTTTAGCGAGTAGTTTCATCACAGCTGACAGGCAAAATTGAGAGAGACAATTTTTGACCTTGTTTGGAGGCTCCCCATTGAGTGCATGTGCTTTCCAGATAATTTAAGGATGGCGCACATCTGTGAATTCATGAACAGAATTTAAGAGCATCTCCTCTTTTATGAAGTAACATTTAGGGATAACAATGACTTAATAGAGGTGGTGGGGGTGGAGGTCGATACAAGTGGGTGGAAAATATTTAAGATCAGCATTCACGTCATGAGAAGTCTTGAAGAATAAGGGGTCTAAGAAGAGTTGGAATTTTGAGATAATCGGGATTCGGAGTGGTAATCGTGGTTTAATTATTGTTTTTTTTTTATTCATTCATGAGATGTGGGCATCACTGGCTGGGCTAGCATTTATTATCCAATCCTCGTTGCCCTTGAGAAGGTGGTGGTGAGCTGCTTTCTTCAAAAGCAGCAATCCGTTTAGGGTAAAGGGACCCACAATGCTGTGAGCAAGGGAGTTCCAGGATTTTGACCGAGCAACACTGAAGGAATGGTAATATATTTCCAAGTCATGAGGGATGGCTAAAGGCAACTTGCAGGTGACGTCTCTATATATCTGACGCACTGTCCTTTTAGATGGCAGTGCTCATTAGTTTCGAGGTGATGTCTAAGGAAAGTTGATTAATCTTTGCAGTGAGCCTTGTAGGTTGTACATAGTGCTGCTGCTGTATGTTGGTGGTAGAGGGAGTGAATGTTGTGGATGTGGTGCCAATCAAGCAGCGTGCTGTCCAAAATTGTGTCAAGCTTCTTGGCTGTTCTCGGAACTTCACTCGTCCAGATAGAAGGGAAGTATTCTATCCCATTTTGGACCTGTGCCTTGTTGATAATATACAGGCTCTAGGGAGACAGGAGGTGAGGTTACTTGATAAACAATTCTGAGCCTTTAACCTCTTGCAGACGGAAGGCTTTAGATTGAAGACTACACCAAAAGCTTGAGCACAACAGCCTAGGCTGACTCTATGTCACAAACCGAAGGAAAGCTGTTCTGCTAGAGATGTAATCTTTCAGATGAGCTATTAGCTTTCGGTCCATTTATCGCTGAAGCTGAAATTATATGTTCCTACAGTACTAATTAAAAAAAAATAGGAAAATTCCTTCTGGAATCCGGGTCAATATTTATTCATCACTTAGCATCACCTAAAAGAGTTTTGTTTCAATTAAATTGCTTTTGGTGAGAGCTTCTTCTGTACAAATAGTGTTTCCTGTGTTTCACCTGAGAGATTACAAAGAATTTCATTAGTGCTGGCTACTTTGAATGGTTCAAGTTTGTGAAAGACACTATATAAATGAAAGTTGACCATTCTGTTTTGCTGGTGTGCCAGAAGGAACAGGAAGTGTTTCCTTTGGTCCATATAGCTTACATATTAAATACACCATGATGGAACACTTACAATTGACACCTCACACTTATGAGGATTTTTCAATTACCCCTACCCTCCATTACCCGAACAACATAATAATCATAACACACCCTAATTCTTCCACCCCTGCCCTACCCAATCAGAGATTTTGATTCCTGTTTTATTTCCATGCTCCACCTTATGATTCAGCAGATAAGCTTATCACCTGTAAAGAGGTGAAAATGCTTGGCCACGTTCAAAGGTGAAAATGATCAGTGAATTTGTAGGAACTTCTCTGTTTCAGCCGAGGTGATCATTTGGTCAAAATAAAAAAATTGAGTATTTCAATTTACAAAACTTTATTCGAAGTTGATGACATGAATTTGCTCCCTTAGTATTCATTTTCTTTGTGAAAAATGCACATTTAGATAGCAACTTAGTAAGTTTAGTTATTTTGTCAATACGGAATAGTTCAAGTTTCTACAATGACAAAAAGATGAAAGGAACATCTCAAATAAATACTTTGGTCTCTAAAGTTTAGGCGTTGTTGTCATCACTATAATTATACAAGACCATTGGGGCTGCACTCTCATTAGAGAGAGAAGCAACTGGTGGTGATTTAACCTGAGGGAAGAGGTTGAGAAGAAGAATCCTTCATGGTAACTCAAATCAGGAAAAGGAATTGAACCCATGCTGTGGGACTCATACTGCTCTGTAAATCAACAATCCAGCCAACTGAGCTAAACTGATTCCCAGTTTAGGTGTGAGGAGAAAATAAGAAGTCTGTTGAAGAATCTTTTTCCTGCACCTAATGTCTGAAAATACAAAGCATTCACCTGAGGAAAGGCCGCCCGTTTAGGTCAGGTAACCAACCATCACAGAGTCACAGTTGCTGTGGTTTTGTGTTTACTAACATAAAGTTACCAATCCTGCACCAGGACTGGTAGATATACTATTTAGGTGAAGATCTTTCATGTTTGCTCAACAATCTGCTTTGATCAAGAAAAAACACAGCTACACTACCCCACCAGACATGCAACAATTGAAACTGATACTGGCTGCTGGTCACATGCTCTACATCCTGACTATTTGCTAATACATTCCTTCTTAAAGCAATATCATAACAGAGGCAATCTGCTGATGTTGCTCCTCCTGTTTTCTCCATGTCATGGCCTTGCACTTTCCTGTTTGAGCACAAATCTCTCAATGGGTCTGCAGTGGCTCAGTGGTTAACACTGATGTTTTATAGTACCAGGGTCTTGGGTTCAATTACCATCTGTGGCGACTGTCTGTGTAGAATTTGTGTGTTCTCTCTGTGTAGGATTCCTCCAGGTGCTCTGGTCTCCTCTCACAATCCAAAGATGTGTAGGTCAGATGAATTGGCTATGCTAAATTGCCCATGGTGTTCGGTGTATTAGTCAGGTGGGTGAGTCCTTACGTGGAGGGTTGGTTTCCACACTGTAGGCAATCTCTCCATTTTGATCCTGTCAGACAGAAAATCTTCAGTCTGTTTCTTTCCATTTCTCTCAACATTTTCCAGCTTCCTTCTTCCCATCATTGTCATCACATTCCAAGTTCCTACTCTTAACATTTTTCCAGAAGATTTTAAATGTTGTTGAGTGGGAGCTTCGAACCTCTCTCTCACTAAGTGTGGCACCGAGGATATTGTTGCTTTTACTTACATTGTTT
Organism: Chiloscyllium plagiosum; assembly: GCF_037043375.1. Lineage (NCBI taxonomy): Eukaryota > Metazoa > Chordata > Chondrichthyes > Orectolobiformes > Hemiscylliidae > Chiloscyllium > Chiloscyllium plagiosum. The sequence goes on from NW_028270151.1 coordinate 75,219,359, forward strand.
GCTTTCTGCCTTTGAATTGTTTCACTGTGTGCAATATGGCAAGGGAAAATAATACATGAGATGGATACTCATCTCCTACACAGTTGTACTTTAAAAAAAAACCGTAAGTCCTTTTCCTGAATGATGTTCCTCTTGCACGCAGACATTGTCCTTGTTTTCTAAGTCTTCCACTATCACCATCAAAACTGCATTGTTTCCATAGTTAGTGATAGCTCATACATGGGATTATTACCAGTCCCTGGGATGTGTCACAAAAAGACAAGGAAGACCAATGCTTGACACCGAAATTGAATGGGAGAATTCAAAATTTGCATTGCTCACTGTGAAATTATTCAACTTAAAATTTAAAGGACTTTTTGCCCTCAAGTCTCTTAATAGCATTGCATGTGCTAACATTTGGGATGATTTCCATTTATTTGGCAGTACATTACTCAGTTTTGCTAATATGAAGAAAATCATGCTGTCCATTTGGAATTGGACATTTAATCTGAAGCAAACTGGTGGCAAAAAGCATTACCAGAAACATGTACACACTGCAACATTAATTATTGCGAGAACAGTTTCCATGGTGACGGAACTGGAGCATCCATTCCCATGATGTATTATACATCTAATTCTGCTTAGCTAACATTTGGGTTGGAAGTAACTATTCAAGGCACTGGTTCTTGTAAATGGAATAATTTATGTCCCGAATGTCTGTTTCTCTGACAGCTCAAGGCGTTTGGATTTTTATGAGCCATTATAATAAATACTTTTCTGATTGATATGTAGCAGTTCAACAATCTAAATAGCATGAATGCAAGGTGATTAAAAGTAAAGCACATACTTCTCCAGGGGGTTAAACTATATTAATCTTGGCATGGTCTTGAACTGGAGACTTATGAGTAACAAAGTTGGTGCTTAATGCATTGTAATAATTTGTGTTAATCCTTTTGAGAATAGTTCTGCAAAGAAAAGTAGCATAGCATCTGATTTCACTCAAGCAGTGAATCCCAACTACACATAGGCTCAGTATTTATCTCTATACATCCTGTCTGAAGGCAATTTTCTGACCTTGTGAATTGGTAAGGTTATTGGAAATCTAGCTGGGTACTCAGGATGATTCCAACCATTCAGCAAATGGTTAAAGTCTGCCCATGGTTAACTTTCTCATATCGGTGGGCAAGAACTTGCTATGCAAGCTCAGCATGAGTTGTTTATTGCATATACCTTCTCAATTGTAGGAGGACACTTCCATACAAACCATATGAATCCTGAAAAGAACTAAGCCGCTTGGCTCCTTATGACTGCTCCAATCAGATCTCTCCACATTCCTGTCTACCCTGATAACCATGCACCCATTTGCTTATCAAGATTCTATACAATGCTGCCTTGAAAACATTCAGGAACTTTCCTTTGACCATCCTTTCAGGGAGAGCGCTCTAAAGACTCATGACCCTCTGTGAGAAAAGATTTCTTCGCATTTCTAATTTAAATAGGTGATGCCTTATTCTGAAGAAGTGACTCCTCATTCCAGATTATCATCTTTTGCTTTACTCCCTTTTAAACCAGGAACCATCCATTCCACAACAACCTTGTCAAGACCCTTCATAATCTTACAGGTTGCAATCTAGTTACCTCTCACTCTTCTAAACTCCAGGGGCCCATCCCATCCAACCTCTCTTCATAAGGCATTCTGTCTGTTCAGCTATTAGTCTCATAAATCTTTGAATTACTTCCAATGCATTTACATCCTTCCTTAAATAAGGAGACCATTACTATATGCATAACTTCAGACATGATCTCACCAGTGCCCCGCATAACCTCCATACTTGCATATTCAATTTCATTCATAATAAGTAATCACCTTCTATTGACTTTTCTGATTAATTCCCTATATCCTCACATTAAGATGCACAGATGTCTCTGGATCTCAGAGCTCTGCAATCTCTCACTATTGAGATAATGATTTTTTAAATTTTTTCCTGCCAATTTGGCAATTTCAAATGTTTCTCCCATCATGCTGTAATTGTCAGATTTTGCTTACTCTCCGAACCTGTCTGCAAGCTTTTGTAACTTTCTTGTGGCCTGTTCAAAACTTCCTTTCCCACATACCTTTATGCTATTGGAAAATGTAATTATCTTTGGTCCCTTCATTGCAGTGCATTGTATAAATGTTACACCACGAGACACCTGCACTGACCCCTGTGGCACATAACTCATTCCCTGGCAAGAAATCATCTATTGATGCCTATTCTTTGTTTCCTGTGAGCTAGCCAAACCTTTATCCAGACACCAAAATGCTCAACCATACAGCATAAGATTTCTTTTTGTTTTCCACAATGTCTATGAGGAGACATTTTCTCAAATCATGAGTGCAAATCTAAGTAATGTCCACCCACTATTTCCCATTTAACCACAGCACATGTTTTTCCATAAAGAACTCCACTAGGTTGGTTAAACATGATTTCTATTTCAGAAAACTATATTGACTCTGCTTGCTTACCTAGAATTTCTTACAGTGCATTTCTATAATGTAGCTTTCAAAATCTTCCCTGTGACAATTGTTAAACCAAGTATCTCCTTCCTTTATTTTTATTTATTTTATTTAAGTTATTTTTACTGTTTTCAAATATAATATAACCTTTCTAAATCTAGAAAGTTTTGAAAAATTAAAGTCAATGTATCAATGATCTCCCAAACAATAATATAAAGAAAGACTGTAAGGGCATTCCTGAGATATATAAAGGGCAAAAGAGAGGCAAAATTGAACATTAGGTTGCTGGAAAATGACAATGGAGAGATAGTAGTGGGGAACGAGGCAATGGCTGAGGAACTGAATAATTACTTCGCATCAGTCTTCATGTTGGAAAACACGAGGAATATCCCAAAAATTCAAGAGTGTGAGGGAGCAGAGCTGGGTATGGTGGCCATCATCAAGGAGAAGGTGCTAGGGAAACTGAGTGGCCTGAAGGTGGATAAATCACTTGGAACAGATGGAGTTCTAAGGGAGAAATTTGATGAGATAGTGGATGCGTTAGCAGTGATCTTTCAGGAATCGCTAGAATCTGGGTGGGTGCCAGCAGCTTGGAAAATTGCTAACGTAGCATTCCTATTTAAAAAGGGAATAAAGTGAAAGACAGAAAATTACAGACCAATTTGGCTAACCTCAGTCATGGTTAAGATCCTGGAATCCATTATGAAGGATGAGATTTCTAAATACTCGGATGTGTATGGTAAAATAGGGCAAAGTCAGCATGGTTTCATCAAGGGGAGGTCATGCCTGACAAATCTTCTAGAACGTTTTGAGGAAGTAATGAGCAGGTCAAGCAGATCAAGGAGAGCCAATGGATGTTATCTACCTGGACTTCAAGAAGGCCTTTGATAAGGTGGCGCTCAGGAGGCTACTGAGTAAGGTAAGGGCCCATGGTGTTAGAGGCAAGTTGCTAGCATGGATAGAAGCTTGGCTGTCTGGCAGAAAGCAGAGAGTGGGAATGGCAGCCAGTGACAAGTGGTGTTCCGCAAGGCTCAGTGTTAGGACCACAACTTTTCACTTTATACATTAACAATCTTGATAAAGGAATTAAGAGCATTCTGGCTGACTTTGCAGATGTTACAAAGGTAGGTAGAGGGACAGGTAGCATCGATGAAGCGGGGAGGCTGCAGGAGGATTTGGTCAGGTTAGGAGAGGGCTTATACACGAAACTTTGATTCCTCTGCTCCTTGGATGCTGCCTGACCTGTTTTGCTTTTCCAATGCCACACTTTTCGAGTCTGATCTCCAGGATCTGCAGTCCTCACTTTCTCCTAGGTTAGGAGAGTTGGTAAAAAAAAGTGGCAGATGGAGAACAATGTGGGAAAGTTTGAGGTCATGTACTTTGGGATAGGAAGAATAGAGGCATTTACTATTTTCTAAATGAGGAGAAAATTCAGAAGTCTAAGGTGCAAAGATTTGGGATTTCTAGTCCAGGACTCTCTCACGGTAAACTTGCAGGTTGAGTCACTAGTTATGAAGGCAAATGATGCCTTGTATTTTGAGAGGACTTATTTATAAAAGCAGGGATGTACTTATGAGGCTCTATAAGACTCTGGTCAGACCACATTTGGAGCATTGTGTGCAGTTTTGGGGCCCATATCTCAGGAAGCCCTGGACTAGCCCT